>NC_090296.1:82489366-82792397 GCF_039906515.1 Pseudorca crassidens | reverse complement strand
TCCTTACAACTGTATATGAATCAGGTAATCGTTACCCCATTTTACAGATAAGAAAGCTGAATTTCAGAGCAAGTATATATCTCATCCAAAACCACAGAGTGAGAGGTTGGGGATTGAAACCCAGCACTCTGACTGTTACCATAAGCCCAGGCTGATTCCCAAGAAATCCCACCTTCCTCTCCTGGGAGTGATGAGAGCATCTCCCTCCTCAGATTGCTGTGGGATGAAGGGAGATGGTGCTCATAGAGAGCCTAGCACCATGTGTGGGGCACAGTCAGCACCAGTAAACGGAGGTCACCAGAGGCGCAAGGTCCTTCCTCATCAAGGCCCTCCAAGCTGGAAGCTGCAGCCATTTTCCCTGGACCCCAGAAAAGACAGCGGCCTGGAGACAGACACTATTTTGCCCGTGTTGATCTCACCTAAAGGTGACGTTCTCACCACCCAAAGAGGAACCTCTCAGAGGTCCTGCTGGAGGGGAACTGGGCCAGGGGGCAGTGACTGACCTGGAATAACTGCCCTCGGTTGTCTGTAACCCAAGACTGGCCGGTTCCCCTCTTCTGGGTAACCACAAAAGGAACCTTGAGGGGCTCTGTTTAGTCTTTGTAGTTCTGACTCTAAGTTTGATAAGAGTCTTTACAGGCCCAAAGTATAAATCAGAGCCAGGGCTTGTCTCCACAGAAACCTAAGGAGGCTTCCAGAACAGCAAGTCCAGGCATTTCACGGGTCCATCCCCACAGGCCACCATGGACCTGAGGAAACTGACTGAATAATGAGCTCAGAGGAGACTGAAGGCTGAAAGTCTCAACCATCTTCTATCAGGACTGGACTTCTTTTATACCACAAATTCCTTCTGGCCTAGAATAGGGAAACTGAGGCCCATAGGAAGCAAGGCCTTGAGACCTTAGATGGGCCTGAGGAGACAGAGGCCGTGGGCAGCTGCCCTGCTGACGTTAAGACACCATAAAGAACCTGAGAAATCAAATTACTCATTCTTTCTCTATCTCTGCTCCCAACCCCACAAAGACTGCTCAAAAGGAAGACACTCGAGGCTAGACCAAACTGCTAGATTCAGGGCTTCCCTGGTGGCGCAGTGGTTGAGAGTCCGCCTGCTGAGGCAGGGGACACGGGTTTGTGCCCTGGTCCGGGAAGATCCCACATGCTGCGGAGCGGCTGGGCCCGTGAGCCATGGCCGCTGAGCCTGCGTGTCCGGAGCCTGTGCTCCGCAACGGGAGAGGCCACAACAGTGAGAGGTCCGCGTACCGCAAAAAAAAAAAAAAAAAAAAAAAAAACCTGCTAGATTCAGAGGGCGCTGCCCCAGCTGTGAGTCAATAACCACTGGGGATCACAGGCTATGTGAACAGGAACAGCTTCTCTACTTTTCTCCCTGCCGGAGTGTGAGCTGGACAAGAGGCTAAGGAGGAGAGGGAGAGAAAGGTTTGAAAGAAGAGCTAATAGGAAGGGGCCTGTAGCTTCTCCCCTGCCACTCTCATCACCACCACCACCAACAGCAGCCCTCAGGCCCTGTCCCAAGCGGGGTGGGGGGAAGGGAGGAAATAAGCAGGACTCCCCACAAAGCATCTAAGAGGAGAGATCGTACGTTTCCCCCCACCACCACCCCAGCTAGAATTCCCTAAGCAGCAGCCACAAGAGACACATCTGCCGCTGGGTCATGAGGAGGGAGAAGGTGGGGAGAGGGCAAGGTGTGGTCAGGTGGGAGGTCATTTCCGGGCTTCCCTGGGGTGAAGTGTGATGGAGGAGAGCCGTGAGTTTGCTCAGACACAGCGTGATCTGGAGGCCTTAGCTACAAACTGAGACAACTCGCCAGCCCCGGGAGGACCCTTGAAGGAAAGAACAGGCGCATGGGGGCTGTGTGAGGGCCATCAGCCTGGAGTAAGGGGCCAGGGGCTGCCTCTGTGAAGCAGCAGAGAGTACGAGAAGCAGTAGGAGGTCCTATGTGCTTCCTGAAAAGGCCAGCCTCTAGCAACATCTCTCCCAGGGGCCAGGCGGGTGGCGATGCCAGCAACAATACCAGCAGAGAAGTAAACTCAGATGTGCCAAGAAAGGTACAGGACCAGAAGGAAGGATGCCCTCCCTACTGCCGGCACATGGCCAGCCATGCAAAGGGGCTTCTCTAACACTGGCTGCTCCCAAGGAAATTGGGGTGCCAAAGGCAAGAAAATTATATTCATTTATAAAACACATTCCACTCTGTAGCCATTCTCATGAGTTTTCTGTTGCTGCTATAACAAATTACCATAACGTAAACAGCTTAAAGCACAAACATATTATGTCATACTTCAGTGGGCCGGAAGTCCTACGAGGCTCCCGGGGCTAAAATCGAGGCATCAGCAGGGCTGTTCCTTTGTGGAGGCTCTAAGGGAGAGTCCATTTCTTTACTTATTCGGGTGTTGGCAGTTCCATGGGGTTGTGGGACTGAGGTCCCCGTTTCCTTGCTGGCTGTCAGCTGGGGTCACCCTTAGCTCCTAGAGGGCTCTCTGTTCATTCACGTGGCCCCAGACATCTCAGAACCAATGGGGCGTCAAGTCCTTCTCACATTACCCTCTCCTTGACCTTCTTCCACACTCGCAATTCTCTCTCTGGGCATACCCAGGAAAGGTTGTCTGCGTTTAAGGACTCCTGTGATTAGAATGGGCCCACTCGATCGTCCAGGATAATCTCTCTATCTCAAGGTCCACAACGCTAATCACACCTGCAAAACCCCTCTTTTGCCAAGTCAGGTAACATATTTGCAGGTCCTGGGGAGTAGGATGTGAATGTCTTTGGGTAGCCATTATGCTGCCTACCATAGCATTATGTATTCAACAAGATTTGATTGAGTGCCTTAATGGGCCGGGCACAGTGCTAGGTGCTGGTTTCAGATGCCAGCATCCGGGGCTTCGGGCTAGGGAGAAAGCTGAGCTGGGGGCAGCACAGGGGGACGTCTGTCTGCGGCACTTCAGGGGGCACCATTTACATAAAATGCAATATGAACTGTACCCCTACCCCTACCCCATTCACCTCCTTGGCTCCCGGGCCCTCGCCCCTGAATCATGCAGGCTGCAGCCTGGTCTGGAGTTTGCTGGAGGTCTCTGGAGAGGGTCATTTCAATTCTCTGGGAAGCTGAGGAGCTCGCCAAAGGACTGAGATGGAGGAACCCGCTAGATCCAGGTTCGGCCACAGCAGAAAGAACGACAAGTCCCGAGAGCCTTGGACACAGGCCTGGTTGCTGCTCCTGTCCTTCAGCCCATTTCCAGACCTGGTTCACAGTCCCCCGAGGGACAAGAGCGGGAAATGCCCTCTGGGGTCCTCTAGGGCCCCTTGTAACTCCATAGCGTAAAAGAGACGTGTGGAGGGGGCAGAAAAAAGGTTGGTTTCTCACTTACTGAAGCCCTTTCCGGCTGAGGCTCCCTGGCCTATATTTTACAGCCCCTGAGCTCGTGGGAGCCACCAACTTGCTGGGTTTTTCTCAACCACAATCATGGTGAGTCAGCACAGTGGTTAGTTCTCAGCTGGGAGGCCACAGCCCCCAGCAGAGCCCCAGGTGGAGTGGCTCCCTGATCAGCCCATCCCCGCGGTCCTGCCGCTGTGTTCCTTCCAGGCCGGAAGGGGCCTCCCCGGGCTAGCTGGCCCCCTGGGGGCACACCTGAGCAGCCGTGCCTCCAGCTGAGTGCAGGGCTTCCAGAGCCACAGTGTGAAAGGGGAAGGTGACGGATGAACCAGAAGAGAGGTCTTCAGGCGGCTCTAGGAAGCACAGGCTGGCATTTGGCCAAGATCACCTCAGGCTCTTTGCTTTCAGCCAGACTGGAGATGGGAGGGAGTTGGTAGGGCGTTCTGCCGTCCTCTCTGCTCTAGAATTCACATGTGGGAGCCAGGCCCTGACAGCTAGCATCCTGCAGGTAGAGTCCACCTCACGTCCCCACATTCTGGCCAACCAGGCTTCCAGTGGCAGGAATGGCTACCAGGAAGGGGTGTTCAGTACCTCTCATTTAAAAGACTCTTTATACCACAAAACCCAAAATGCCAGTGGTGGTCACTTCTGCCCCTACCACTTAGAACCTGCTGGCAGGGGAGACCTTTAGGGGGTGATGCCCTCACACACATAACATTCCTCGTTTTATCTCTTCCGCACCCCTCTTCAGGGCTAAGTCACTGGCGATTGCCCTGAATGATACAAAACCAGTTGGTAGCAGGGAGGAAACCTGTCAGCGATTACTACTCCAGATGACACCTCTGTGGCCTGGAAGACAAGTCTTACTCTAAAGAGCCCCTACCCCACCCCAGTCCTGAAGTAGTCTATAGCAGCTCTTGCAGGGTACGTATGCCCCTGGGTTTCTGTTTAAGGACATCGGCCTCCAGCTAAGCCTGGGAGAAAGCTTTCCTCTCTCTTCTTCCCTCCCGCAAAAAGCACCATTACAAGGACCAGAATAATCAGTGTCTCTCATCACATGCACACTGAACGTTAAGAACCAAGCGTGACAGAGAACTCGGCTGCTGCTTTATTACCGGAAGGAACAAGGTTATTTGACCCCCTGCCGTCTCTGATTGGTGATTACTGATAGACGTAGCTTCTACTTAGTGAAGGCACATAATTTCCTTCTTGTTCCTGATCTACTTTTAGTGAAACGTCCCTGGAAAACGCTGCACCTCCTTGAGATATCCAATGCGTGGGCACATGTCCTACCAACTCCCCACATTTCAGCTTCAGTGGGGTCGTAAAGTTCATCTATCCGACAAGCTCTTACCTAAAAGGGATTGTAGCCCCCCACCAGAACGGGAGATCCTCGCCCCCCACCACCACCACCATGGTTTTGTGCCACCTGAAAACTGCCAACGTCATCTCAACCGCCCGACTTTTGGGAAGTGGGGCAGATCCTGTCTCCCTTCTCACCGTGGTTAGCCCAGGTCACAGACCCAGTCTCTTTACCAGGAACATAGCCTAATTGTCTTGAGCAGAAAGTCAATAGCAAAAGGAAAGTCAAGTGCTGCAGAAGATCTTCAGCTCAGGAGAGGACTCATTGGCTAAGAGTGTCTGCAATGTCGTGCACCATCCAGGCAGGTACAGGACGTGCTGTCCCACCACAGCTCTTGTCACCTGAGGATGGAAGATGGCTCTCGGAGCACAGGGGGAAAGTCCCCTGTATTGTCATGGGGATAGAGAGATTCGTATATAAAGTATTGCAGAAAACAATAGATTTATAATGAACTAGAGCCAGGGTGCCACGAAAAGGCAGCTAGGGCAGGTAGTTAGGCAACACTCTCACGGGGCGAGCCTCACGTGCTCTGGGAAGACAGGGCTCTGGTCATAAAACATCTGGCAGATTTCTCAACTGTCCCATCACCTTCTGGGAACCTTTAACACAGGTGTCCATTCATGTCCTGAGATTAAGTCCCACGTGTGTGCTTGGAAGGAGATAGGAGCCTGGCCCCTCTAACTCCAGCCCACCAGCCTTCTTGCTGTTCCTTCTACATCCCAAGTCTGCTTCCACCTCGGAGGCCTTTCCTGCCGTTCGCTCTCTCTGGAACATTCCTCCCCCAGCTCCCTGCATGGCTGGGTCGCTCCGATGCTTCAGGCCTCAGCTCTACCATCTCCCCTCAGAGAGGCCTTCCCTGACACCCTCTCTGAAGTAGCCCAGCCACCCCAAGGCTTTGCTATCCCACCACCGTCTCTCATATTCTTCTTATCACCGTCTGACATTAAATCTGATCTGGTTTGCTTATTTGCTGCCTCGTGTCACCCTACAGGAGTGTGAGCTCCATGGAAGCAGGGCTCTTGTCCATCTTGTTCACTGATGTGTTCCCAGGCCCTCAGATGGTACCTGACACATAGCTGGCAGCCAACAGACATTTGTTGCAGGAATGTCAAAAGTCATATTCAGATGAATGTGTGGGATGGTCTGGGCATCCATCCCCACAGGAGTCGGACTTGAGGGAGAGAGCAAGGTCAGGGACTCCGAGGGGTACCCCTGAGTGGACCAGGACTCTGGCATAGAGGGAGGGACCAGGTGGCTGGGTGCCCTAAGGAATGGCCACTCCAGATCAAACATGAGGCTGTGTTAGGTCATTCCCACCCCACGGAAGAAGAGCCCTGAAGTGTAAAATGACTAGGGCCCTCCAAGCCGGGGCTGGAGACCCTTTGGCAAGATCTTATGTCCAGAGAGCTTCCACGAAGACTTCTGGAAACAAAGACACAGCACCTTCAGAACATCCTCAAGTCAGGAAGCTCAAGAGAGCACCCCAAGTGTGAGAAGTAACTCTTAGGGAGTCGAGTTTAAGGGGGCCACAAACACTGCTTGGAACTGCCCTCTCACTGGACTTTCTGTTTAAGGGAGTTAATAAAGGTTGAGTTGGGTTTTTCATTCCTTGCAGCTGAGAGCATCCTAGGTGATACCATCCTACAGAAAGTGGCAGAGTGGAGGCAAGTCAAATCTAACGCTAAGGCAGCCAATAGAAGCCAAGAGTCAGGAGAGGCCGAGGGACGACGGGGAGGTTATTTGGATCAGGTCACTGGATTTCTAAACAGTTGTCCACTGATGCAAGGTAGTTTGCTAAAGTTAGGATGTATCTTTTTGATGTATTTTTCTTATTCATCTGAATCCCTGTCCGAAAATGAAGACTATTATCTGGTTAACTGCCAGCTTCTGGTGTAAAAAAAGAAATAAAATTGGAAAGAAAGGCCAGGTTTGAAGTTTGGAAAATTCTTGAAATTCATAGCTAAAATAAGAAATCTGGATTGTCTTGGAGTTTGGTTAATGTCTAGTAAATCTACTCATGTAGCCCATAATCTCAGTGACTAATGAGTCTAACCAGGTGTTCAACCGAATTGAGTCTCCAGTAACTTTTCCATTCAGGGCACCCAAGTTAAACATTAGAAAGGCCCCTTTACTATTTGGTCACTATAAAATAATCAAAGCTCCAGTGAAAAACAGTCGCCAGATATACAAGTGCTTCTGCGGTGGTTCTTGGACCCTCTCCCTACAGGCAGCGTAAGGAGGGGGGCTTGTTTCCACTCACCTGCAGAGTTGAGATGGCTAGAAATTTCCACAGCAGTACTAAGCAACTGCCCGAAGGGTGATAGGAACAGAGCATCTGATCAGGCAGTTTCAGCATCTGAAAAGAGAAGAGAGTCAAGGCTAGTGTCTCCCTGATGAAGCTAATTGCCTTAGGTTACTGCAGAGCATAAGACTTGGTGGCGCAAAAAGAGTAACAGAATTACAGAAGGTGTAATTTGGAGGCTCTGTCAAGAGCAGTGATGAGCACACTCTATACAAGTGGTATAAATGCTCTGATGCTCAGGGACAAGGGTGTCTGGAGCGGGAACGACGCCTGCGTGCATGTTCAGGCTCCCGAGGGGACGGAGCTCTTGGTCTGCAGTTACCAGTCCACTCTTCTTGACTTTAGAACACATCCACTTGGTGCGTACTATTTTCTCACACATAATTTTCCCACAGTGGTTTCACATGTACATTCACATGAGTAAAATACCATAGTCCCCCATTATCCATGGTTTCACTTTCTGCAGTTTCAGCTACCCGTAGTCAACCACAGTCCAAAAATATTAAATGGAGAGTTTCAGAAATAAACAACTCGTAAGTTTTCAATTGTGCAACATTCTGAGTAGCGTGATGAAATCTTGTGCCACCCTCCTCAGTCCTGTCAGGGATGTCAGCGCATGCCGCCCATTAGTGACATGGTAGCTGCCTGCGGTATCTGACTGTCCTGGTATCATGGGGCTTGTGTTCAAGTCACCCTTATTTTGCTTAATAACAGCCCCAAAATGCAAGAGGAGTGATGCTGGCAATTCGGATAAGCCAAAGAGAAGCCGTAAAGTGCTTCCTTTAAGAGAAAAGTTGAAAGTCCTTGGTTTAATAAGGAAAGAAAAAAAAAAGTCATATGCTAAGGTTGATCTGCAGTAAGAATGAATCTTCTATCCATAAAGTTGTGAAGAAGGAAAAAGAAATTCGTGCTAGTTTTGCTGTCGCACCTCAAACTGCAAAAATTACAGCCACGGTGTGTGATAAGTGCTTAGTTAAGATGGAAAAGGTGTTAACATTTGTACAGTAAGGTATTTAGAGAGAGACCACGTTCACATACTTTTATTACAGTATTTTGTTTTAATTGTATTTTATTGTTGTTGTTAATCTCCTACTGTGCCTAATTTATAAATTAAACTCTATCATAGGTATGCGTATAGGGTTTGGTGCTATGCATGGTTTCAGGCATCCACCGGGGGTCTTGGAACATATCCCCGTGGATAAGGGGAGGCTGCTGCATGCTTTTTACACTTTGCTGGGTGTTGAAGTTGCTGCCTGATGGAAAGTCTTACAGCCTCCCCTTGCAGTGGCTTTCCCTAACATGGGGTTTGTGAAGCTCCAAAGTGCAAGACACACTCATCTAAACAATACCGCAAGGCAACCAAGTTTGCATTTTCTGCCCTGCTTCTCCAGCCTGCATCCTCATGGGAAACCCTATCGAAGTGTGTCCTTGCCTCCTTGAAGAGTAACCTGCTTCTAGAGTAGACACTTCTTTCTCTTCGCTTGCTTTGGCAGTAACAGACCTCCTCCCTCCCTTCTTGCTTCCACATGACCCCATGATATGGAACATCCCCATGCCCCAGCACTTTCCCACCTTAGACCAAGAAAGACCAGCATGGAATTGATCTCCCACAGTGCCTCCCCCTGTGTTTAGAATGTCCCAAGCCCTGAGGTAAGATTGCTCTGGTTCTTTGCGTGTATGCTTGAAAATCAGGTCAAATCCTACTGAGCTCTTTGGAGGAAGAAAGCAGAGTTTACCTTCTTACTTAGAGCCCCCCAACCCACGTCTGAGAAGAAAATTCCTTCTCACCCCTCCTCCCTTCAGGCCCTTGCCTGGGCTGGACTGCAGATGCAAAAGGTGGCCAAGACGGAGACTGATAGAGACGATTGCCAGTAAGCACGGGTCCAGCCTTACCGCCTCCACAGCTCCTCGAGCCACAGCTTCCTGCGAGAAGGAAGAAGACCTTCCCTTTATCTTCTCTCCACTCTGCAGCCTGATGGCCTGGCCTGACTTTCTCCACCTGCCTCCTTGGGTTTCCTTCTCCCAGGGTTGCTTCCGGAGGGAAGGGGTTCAAAAAGAGGGACGTCAAAGGGCAGACTTGTGGAAAGGTGGTGAGCCACAGAGGGGGCCTGAGAACCCAAAAGGACTTTGGTTGAGGCTTGCATTCCCCCCAATCCTCAGCCCATTCCCTTAATCCACATGTATATTTTAAGTTAGATGTCAACACAATCCCTGACATCTCTTCTTTCTGGCCAGTATTTGTTACCCAGACTAACTCTGGGTCACTGAAGGGGGTTGACTGAATACAGTGACCCACACCTTCACTCTTACTTGGGATGGTCTTTGGGAAAGGAATCTCTCCCAGAGTCTCCCATCCACAAGCATTTCACAGTGAAGAGGGGAAGCTAGCACCACCCCTGGCCTGTCCCAGGGCGTATGATGTATAACGTTTTTCACGACCTTTACATTTGAAATCCACCTGTCTCTCCATAAATCTCCTAGTCCAACCCAGGAGGTGAGCAAAGCCTGGGAAACTCCCAGCTCAAAGGCCCCTTGCAGCTGTGTCCTAAATCGGCGATCCAGCGGATGCCCACAAGTCACAGGCCGGGGCGGGGCACTGGCTGCACTTCTCCGGATCCTCACTAGAGGGAGACCTAACATATTTGTTCTTCCGAAACACACCTGAATTTACCTGATGTTTATGAGGCCCAGCTACTCTTACGTGTTGCTTGACTTCCTCACAACAAATGACTATAACAGCTGTATCTTTTGGGTGCTTAATGTTCAGAGAGCTTTCACATATTATCTCAGGTTGGCTTCTCACCACCAAAGGCGAGCAGTGTTCCCATTCCCATCTTACAGGTGAGGACATTGAGGTGCAAAGCAGGTCAGCAGTTTCCCCCAAATAAATGATGTAATTTATGCATAAAGCACTATGGGAGCATTGATGAAACAATTAAATAATAGTCATAACGAATGTTTCTGGAGCTCTGTATGTCCAGCCCTGTGCCAGATGCTGCGTGAACTTTCCTTAGCCCTCCCACCAGCTGGTCTGGAAATTACATCAGAAGCACAGGCAGGTGCTACCACCCAGGAGAGGGAGCACATTTTTTAAAAGGCCCTGTCTTTGGACCATCTCCTCTTTTTGTCTCTTGTTCTGACCACAGATGTTTCAAATGCACTTGAACAGACCCAGCTTTCCCACTGCTTCCTCTAACGGCCTCTCATCCGAGTCTCAACGACAGTCATATCTGGGGTAACAACGGTGCTTCCTCTCACTTCCCCCAGGACCTCTTGCTACACCACTAGGCATTATTATTAGTCCCAATTTGGAGATGAGGAAATTGAAGCTCAGATAAGCTAAATAATTTGTGCAAGTTCATTCAGCTTATAAAGGAAGAATTCTGGTGTCTGGGGAGGGAGGTATGCATGGACATTGGTTAATGTCAAGCTCCAGGGCAAACAAGAAAAGTTAGGGCATCACAGGCGAAGGAAATGGCCGGTACAGAAGTACAAAGAAGCGTGTTTGATTAAGATCTCCAGACAGGTGTGTGTAGTGGGAGTACAATTGGGCCTCCATATCCACAAGTTTTGCATGCGTGGATTCAACCAACTAGAACTGAAGATATTTGAAAAAACAATTCCAGAAACTTCCAAAAAGCAAACTTGAATTTGCACTGGCGCTATTTGCATGGCATTTACATTGTATTAGGTATGATAAGCAATCTAGAGATGATTTAAAGTACACGGGAGGGTGTGCTTAGGTTTATATGCAAATACTACACCATTTTTATAGGAGACTCGAGCATCCACAGATTTTGGTAGCCGTGGGGCTCCTGGGACCAATCCCCCATGGATACCGAGGGGCAACCATATAGGGAGTGGAGGGACTGGTCTGCCAAGCTGAAAGACAGCACTCTCCTGTGAGCCACAGATTTTTTTTTTAATTGAATTATAGTTGATTGTAAAATGTTGTATTAGTTTCAGGTGTACAGCACAGTGATTCAGTTTATATATATTGTTTTTCAGATTCTTTTCAATTATAGGTTATTACAAGGTATTGAATATAGTTCCCTGTGCTATACAGTACGTCCTTGTTGTTTATCTGTTTTACATATAGTAGTATGTATACGTTAATTCCAAATTAATCCCTCCTCCTCTTCCCCCTTTGGTGACCATAAGTTTGTTTTCAATGTCTGTGAGTCTATTTCTGTTTTGTAAATAAGTTCATTTGTATTACTTTCTAGATTCCACATGTAAGTGATATCATATGATATTTGTGTTTGTATACAAGTACAAATATTTGTATTTGTCAGACATATGATATATGTCTGACTTAGTATGATAATTTCTAGGTCCAACCATGTTACTGCAAATGGCATTATTTCATTCTTTTTTATGGCTGAGTAATATTCCATTCTCTCTCCCTCTCCCTCCCTCTCCCTCTCCCTCTCCCTCTCCCCCTCCCTCTCCCCCCTATATCTTTATCTATCTATCTATCTATCTATCTATCTATCTATATATACATATATATATGTGTGTATATACCACATCTTTATCCATTCATCTGTCGATGGACATGTAGGTTGTTTCCATGTCTTGGCTATTATTAGTGCTGCATTGAACATTGGGGTGCATGTACCTTTTCAAATTAGGGTTTTCACTCTTTCCAGATATATGCTCAGGAGTGGGATTGCCGGATCATATGGTGACTCTATTTTTAATTCTTTAAGGAACCTCCGTACTGTTCTCCATAGTGGCTGCACCAATTTACATTCCCACCAACCATGTAGGAGGGGTCCCTTTTCTCCACACCCTCTCCAGCATTTATTATTTGTAGACTTTTTGATGATGGCCATTCCGAATGGCATGAGGTGATATCTCATTGTAGTTTTAATTCACATTTCTTTAATAATTAGCAATATTGAACATCTTTTCATGTTCTTTTTGGCCATCTGTATATCTTCCTTAGGAAAATGTCTATTTAGGTCTTCTGCCCATTTTTTGATTGGGTTGTTTGTTTTTTCGTATTGAGTTGTTTGTATATTATGGAAATTAATCCCTTGTCGGCCACATCATTTGCAAATATTTTCTCCCGGTCCATAGGTTGTCTTTTCACTTTGTTTATAGTTTCCTTTTCTGTGCAAAAGCTTTTAAGTTTAATTAGGTCCCATTTGTTTATTTTTGCTTTTCTTTCCATTACTCTAGAAGACAGATCCAAAAAAAATATTGCTGAGATTTATGTCAAAGAGTGTTCTGCCCATGTTTTCCCTTAAGAGTTTTATAGTATCAGGTCTTATATTTAGGTCTTTAATCCATTTTGAGTTTATTTTTGTATACGGTGTTAGAGAATGTTCTAACATTATTCTTTTACATGTAGCTGTCCAGTTTTCCCAGCACCACTTATTGAAGAGACTGTCTTTTCTCCATTGTATATTCTTGCGTCCTTTGTCATAGATTAATTGATGGTAAGTGCATGGGTTTATTTCTGGACTTTAAATTCTGTTCCATTGATCTATGTGTCTGTTTTTGTGGCAGTACCATACTGTTTTGATGACTGTAGCTTTGTAGCATAGTTGGAAGTCAGGGACCCTGATTCTTCCAGCTCCATTCTCCTTTCTCAAAATTGTTTTGGCTATTCAGGGCTTTTGTGTTTCGATGGAAATTTTAAAACTATTTGTTCTAGTTCTGTGGAAACTGCCATTGGTATTTTGATAGGGATTGCATTGAATCTATAGATTATCTTGGGTAGTATGTTCATTTTAACAATATGGATTCCTCCAATCCAAGAACACAGTAGATTTTTAAACAGAGTTTCCATGTGATCAGATCTGCTTATTACTTAGACCTTTAACCAGAGTATTTCAAAATAATTTACTACTTTTGGTTGATTTTAGTTAATTAACAAAACCCATGAGACAGGATAATAGCGCTATCACCCCCATTGTAGAGGTAAGGAAACTCAAGCAGAGAAGTTAAATGGCATGCTTAGGCTCTTAGGTCATCAGTGACAAAGCAAAACCTGTGCCCTAATCTTCCAGCTTCAGGTCCTGAACTCTGTCCCTAACAGTGACCCAATGCTTGAGTCCAAGAAGACAGCGAGCCAGGCACACTTACCTGTACTAAAAAATACAGAGACCTCTGAGCCCCACCCACCCGCCATGGCCCTGCTCAGGGCCCCCTCATGCTGCACTGCCTCACACTGCACACTCTCCCACAGTTTTGCAGAGAAGTTTCTGCCACCTTTGGTCGGTCTTATATTTGTAGGTGCAAACATTTATTCACACAGCAAGAAAGAAAATTCAGAGCCCACCTGATCTTTTTCACTCTGCCTTTGATACTTTCCCTGTCCACGTCAAATCAAAAAAGAATAATTAATCTTCAGAAAACTGAGTTTCAACCAGTTTAAAGCATTTCATTGAAGAATATACACTTCAATGTGGTGTTTAGCTCCTCAGTGATACTTGTAACTCTGTAACCCTGGGTAAACCCTTTGAAGAATTCTAAGAACCCTCTCACAGGAAAGAGTGGCTCGGGGGCCTCTGTCTGTTCTCTCTGGGTTCCTCTGAGCTCAGAGTTTTGAAGTGTGGGTGGGACCAAGATAAGATGGTTGCGGGGAGGGGAGGGAGGGCAATCAAGGGACGGAAGAACCAGCCATGCAAAACCTTGGTTTGACAAATATATCACTTCTGGGGACAGAGCGCCCCTCCTTAACACATGGCTACATCCCCTGTCCCCAGCATAGCAGAATAAATGTATTTTGATGATGTTGATTATGGCTCTTCCTTAGGCAAGGAAGAAAGGAGGTCATGCAGGAAAGGCAGCATTGAGAGACAAAATGAGTCAGTAGGAATACTAGTGATGCTAGGAGCTAGGATTCAGGGGACAGAAAAGGACAGAGTGGCAGCTGTATAAACCTGCTGTGAAAGCCAGGGCTTTGGAGAGAGAGTGGAATGCTGGTCTAACTGCGTGATTTGGGGCAAGTTATGGAATCTTGTTGAGCCCATGTCTCCTCTGTAAGACGGAGATCATAGCAACATCTACCTCACAGAGTGAGTACCCATGAGAATTGAGGGATAAACCACATAGAAGCACTTTGCCTGGTACCTGGCACCTACCAAGTGCCCAATAAATATGTTATTATTAATTAAAAATTCAAGATCGTCCTTCATAAAGAAAGTCTGTCACTTCTGTGAACTTTCTCTCATTGTTTTTTCTTTATTATGTCTACAAGTGGTATTTGTTAAGCATATATATTTTAATTCTTCCTTCATCAACTTATCCACATTCAGTTAATCAGTTTCTTATAAACAAAGCAAACCTCCCAGCCTGCTCTACGGTCAAAAGGACACCCTGGGGACTTCCCTGGTGGTGCAGTGGCTAAGACTTCATGCTCCCAATGCAGGGGGCCCAGGTTCGATCCCTGGTCAGGGAACTAGATTCCCACATGCATGCTGCAACTGAGTGTTCGCATGCCGCAACTCAGGAGCCCATGAGCCGCAACTAAGACCCAGCGCAATCAAAAAAAAAAAAGAACACCCTGCCTCCTCTTTCTTTCTTCATTGTTAACTAAGTTTAGTTTTGTTTCTTATTTTCTGGGAAATGCTGTCGGCCCCAGCTTCCTCCTCCCCAGAGCCAGCAGCAAGGCACCATGGTTTCCATCTCACCAAGCATATAATGGGGCATCCTAGGGAGATAATGGATTCCAGAGAGCAAGGGGCCACTTACACAGAAGAGCCCGGAGTCTCTGGATAAAGGGTGACAGCACAGAAACCACACAAATGCACTCCTTCCATCACTGTCCTCCAAGTTTTCCTGTCTTCCATGATTAACTTCAATTAAGCTTTGCTTTTTAAACCCTTTGTCTGCCCCGCACACGGGGTCATTAGCTTTCATCCGGCGCAGCAGTTGGCAGCCAGAGCTAGCCCTGACACTTCTCAGAAACCTCAAGAAGCCAGATAATTGGAGCCAGATAATTTTTTAGAAACCTTAACATGGCTCTTTGCCTTGAACGTTTTCAGCTTTGACAGAAGCCACTGGAACATGGATCCTGAAGAAGTGATGTACCAGAGGGCGGGGAAAAGGTCACTAGCTTTGTCTGTTTTCCATCCCAGGTGCTGAAGATGGGCAGGCCAGCATTGAGATAGACCAGTAAACCAGTTTATTTTGCAACTGATTTAGCAGCTATAGGTAGGTTTTAACTTTTTTATTTGTAAAAAGAATTATGCATTTTATGGAATTTTAACTCATTTTGTCGCCTTCCAACTCTGAAACCCAAAAGCTCTTTTACCAGCCAAACTGGGGAAGGGGTAAAACTGGGATGGGGGCAGAGCTGATAGGATAGCTACCAGGTGACGTCAGGAGATTCTCATTCTAGGGCATTTGTCTACTGAAATCTTGAAACATCTCTCCTTTTCTAACACTCTTGTTCCACCTCCCCACGCTCCCACTTGCACCGCCCCCCGCCCCGCAAAAGAGAATTGAAGGCAGAGGTCTGTACATCGAAGTAACAACTCCTGTAATATATGTGTGCTGCCACTAGATGGCATCAAAGGTCCCAGTTCTATTGCTGTTCTTCGTGCGGCATACCTGGCTGGGCATGAAGAATGCAATGGTGAACAGAAAAGACAGAGTGCCAACCCCCCAAAAAAACTCCAAGTCTAGCAAGACAGACATTGAACAAAATATTATAAATAGTTAAATTGCAATGCTGGGAGGAAGCGTCAAGAGGCTAATGCTGGGAGTGGGCAGAGACAGAAAGCTCACCCCACGTTCTATGGGCTTTTGCACATGCTCCAGCCACTTTGCAGGTTGGTGGGGCCTTGTGACTGGTTCAGGGCAATGGGATGTGAGTGGAAACCATATGTGACACTTTACAGCCAAAGCAGAGAAAAGCAAGTGTAATTTCTCCATGCTTCTCTCCCTTTGCTGTGGTAGCTGGTGACATGACAGATGCTCGAGCCTTTGTTAGCCTGAGATCCCTGAGTGACTCTGTGAAGCAGAGCCCTCACTAATCCCCATGCTTCACCCCAAACCTTCACTGCTCACAGTGGGTAGGTAGCATGAATCTTTATTGAATTAAGCCAAAGAGATGGGGGGGTCGATAATTTTTTTCTGCAGTATAACCTAGAACATACGTTCGTCTGACTGAGGACCATACCATGCTTTCTAGTTGCAGGGATGGAAGTAAGAGTGAGATCCTTTTCCTCTAAGTAAGTGGGCCTTGCATGAGAAGCACAGACTTGTGAGGATAGAGAAAGCACAAGCAAGCTGCATTGCCATCTCCAATCCTCCTGAGACCAGTGGGGAGAAAGGGAGACTCCCTAACCCAAGAGGCTAGGTGAGGTTACCTTTTCTTACCATTCCAAGCCAGGTACTGAGCACGTGACAACAGAGCAGAGGGTATGATTTTTCCAGCAGACCCAGGTCAGGCCGGGGAAGGGCAGAGCTGCAGGCAGCTGAACTCAGCAGGACCAACTCACATTCTGTTATCTCAGCCTCGCCGCAGAGATGACCGTGTGGTCTTTTTATAGCTGCCACACACATAATGAAGGAGAGCAGTCAGGTATTTCGTGGTTGGGCTAAACCAGGCACCAGTAACCCCCCAGCCAGCTTTCTTTTCAGTTATGTATTTTGGGGGAACTTCTTTTTTTAAAAAATTAATTTATTTATTTATTGTTTTGGTTTTTTTTTTTTTTTTTTTTTGGCTGCGTTGCGTTTTTTCTTGCTGCGCACAGGCTTTCTCTAGTTGCAGCGAGCACGGGCTACTCTTTGTCGCGGTGCGTGAGCTTCTCATTGCGGTGGCTTCTCCTGTTGCGGAGCATGGGCTCTAGGCGCAAGGGCTTTAGTAGTTGTGGCACGTGGGCTCTAGAGCGCAGGCTCAGTAGCTGTGGTGCACGGGCTTAGTTGCTCCACAGCATGTGGGATCTTCCCGGACCAGGGCTCGAACCCGTGTCCCCTGCATTGGCGGGCGGATTCTTAACTGCTGTGCCACCAGGGAAGCCCCTGGGAGAACTTCTTATTCTGATATAATTTCATACTTACAGGAAAAAAAAATGTAAAAAGAGTGGGAAGAACACTCATTCGCCGTTTTGCCCAGATTCACTAGTCCACCTCAGAAGGGTTTCTAGAAACCAACTGATCTCTTTCATACCAAACATAGCTTTAATACCTAACTCAAACTTCAGTGTTAACATTCTAGTTTCATAAACCAGTTTTATATTTAAGACTTAACAAAATTTTTAGAGTATCCTTAAGAGGTAAAGAGTTCTTTCAAACTCATAAAGAAAAAGTAAAACTCTCTGGAAAAATAGGCAAAGGCTATAAGTAGACAGTTACAAGAGAAGTAGAATTGGCAAATAGAACTATGAAAAAAATTCATCCTCTCTAGTAATTAAATATAAATTGAAACCTCATTTTCCACCGAGCAGACTGACCAAGCTTTCCATGGGTGGTAATAGTTGTGATGGAAACGGTCTGAGGAAATGGACACTCTCATACACTAGTGCTGGTTCTGGAAATTGCTGCAACTTTCTGATTGGCTTATCTGGCAACAAAAATCAATTTTTTTTAAATGCACTTGTCTTTTAACGTAGCAATTTTAATTCTAGGAATTTATCTGAGGGAAATAGGCAAATACGTGCCCCTGACCCTCCCCTGAGCAGAAAGGTATTCATCATGACATTATTTTTATCCGAGTAAATGTCAGAAAGTAGGGACTTCGGTGAAATAAACAATGGTGTTTCGTACAAAGCACTAATAACACCACCTACATTGCACTTACCGAATGCCAGGCTCTGTTCTCAACACTTTGCATATATTAACTCATCTAATCCTCCCAACAAATAGGCACTACAATCACTGTCAGCATTTTAAAGATGATGAAGTTCAAGTGCAGAGGCTCGCTAACTCATCCTGGGTTATAAAGCTGCTGGATGTGGAGCTAACCTTGGCACCCTGGCAAGCTGGCCCGAATCTGCCCTCTTAGACATGCATCGTCCAACCTCGCACAGGGTGTGTAAGCCTCTCTCTGCCACCGTTAAGATGACAATATATTTATATTCACTGTCACAGAAAAGTGTTCATAATAGATGATGGAGAAAAATCAGATTATGAGATATTATGTACAGTGTGAAAACCATTTTAAATAAGGAATTATGTACGCATTTATCTAAGAATGTATAAAATGTGTTCCTCAAACAAAAGATTAGCAGTGTTAGGATTGTGGTAGATTTTTGCTTCATTTTTCTTCTCTTTATTTTCTATGTTTTCTACAACGATAGTGTAATTCTCGTAGTATAAAATTTTAAATGACTTTTTCCACTACCCAATCCTGCCGTCTTCTCTTTCCTTCTACGGATATGGGTCCCAGGGGCACTCCCTAATAAACATCCTGCGCGCTAAACTCCATCTTAGAGTCAGCTTCCCAGAGAGCCCAGCCTGGAAACATTGGTGCCAGGAGTGGCCCAAGGAAGCAGGCAATGGAATTATGTGTAGGAGCTGGATCATTCGCCATCCTGCTGGGGTGGCTGGACTACAGATGGCCTCTGATGCAATCGCTAACACTGTCCTGTGGTGAAATAGGCTAGTGCATAGATGGATGGGAATGCAAGAGCTCGTGTTATGTATTTGGTGTTAGAAAAGTATTGGGGAAAGAGTAACCTTGAGGGCAGTGAAAGAGGATGCCTGTTGCTACACTGTGTTGAAGTTCCACAAAAAGAATATAGCTCAGAGTATGGCCAAGAGCATTTACCAGGCAGTTGAAAACCAAGTGACAAAGCCAGAGGCTCTCCGTAAAAGCAAATGATGAGGGTTTCCTCGCCTGAAGATGGAGGACAAGGAAAGTTAAGGCCCAGACCTTAATAGGAAGTATAGCCCAAACTCCAGTGAAGGTTAAAACTCCCAGTCAAGGCAGGTTTGTTATACCAAAATCAGGAAGTTGGTTGGGGGAAATGAATCCTGACCCATGGGATGGAATATCTGGGTTGATTTCTCCCAAACACTTGAATTAATTCCCGAACTCTTCTAAAACCTCTGAACCTGAAGAAATGATCCACTCTCTCGCTTAGAGACACTGCAGAGGCCTCTACTCGCCCCAGCTACTGGCCACTTCGCTTTACAACTAGGATTAAGTTGCAGCTCACCCAGCTGTAGACATGCCGAGCCTGGTAAGGAAAAGAGGGACTGCCCCTACAACAGAGCACCAGGCCCTACCTGGCAGGTGCACACGTGAGATTGGATTCTGAGGGCACTATCAAGGAGGCTGGAGCATAGCACTGAATAAGAGGAAGTTTATTGAGTTGGAAGTATTTTTCTAAAATACAGATTTTAACATCCTAGTAAGGACCCAAGAAATGGTACATACTTGCTACTAGGCTGTATTCTAGATACACGGAAAAAGCAATGGCTCCTGGTAAATGAGAGAAAAATGCCAGAATTGTATTTCACAGAAAGACATAAGTACACTGGTGCAAGGCACACCAGCGTCACTAAGAAGTTCAGTGGTGGCTCTCCTTTGTAGACTGCTGATGATGGTAGGAAAGCGATTACAGAACTAAGCTACCTGATAGTAATAGAGATAACAGGAACCCCACCCCACCTCTTAAAAATAGAGGCCAGATAATGATGCTTAACTCTCAGAATGAATCTAATTATCATGAGTGGCAAGGTTGCAGTAATAGCCAAGAGGGTTTGGCCAAGACAGTTATAGAAATAGTTAATACAACACAGCATCCCTTGGGGCAAAATAGATGGGATTCAACAAAGCTACTCTCTGACTTACCATCAGAATAAACCAAAAATGGATGATCAAGAAGCTGAGGGCGCACTTCCCTGGTGGCACAGTGGTTGAGAGTCTGCCTGCCGATGCAGGGGACACGGGTTCGTGCTCCTGTCCAGGAAGATCCCACATGCTGCGGAGCTGCTGGGCCCATGAGCCATGGCCTCTGAGCAACAGGGGAGGCCATAACAGTGAGAGGCCCGCGTACAGCAAAAAAAAAAAGATGAGGGCAATTGCCCCAATAAAAATCCGAGATCACTTGCCCAGTTATTGGACTTAATCCAGGTTTTAGATTAGAGCCAACGGTGGAAGGAAAGGCTGGGAACCCAGAAGGAAGGACTTTGCAGAAGAAAATCTACAAATGGCCAGTAACAATTCATGGAAACCTGCTGATACCAGTTGTCTTCAGAAACATGCAAATTAAAACCAAGATGAGACACCATTTCACACCCATTAAAATGGCTATTACCTGAAAGACTGGCATTACCAAACGTTGAACAAAATGCAGAGCATTTGATTTGGGGATCCAAACTCAATCTCATAATCATCAGGTAGTAGACCTAGTGTAGTCAAAGCGCATGATCAGAAGCTAACACGTCCCTCCCCCAGACCCAAAGAAGGATGTAAAGGGTTCAGGTTGTGAATCCTTTGTTTCATGGCTTCCCCCCCCCCCCCCCCCCCCCCCCCCCGGTACGCGGGCCTCTCACTGTTGTGGCCTCTCCTGTTGCGGAGCACAGGCTCCGGACGTGCAGGCTCAGTGGCCATGGCTTACGGGCCTAGCCGCTCCGCGGTATGTGGGATCTTCCCGGACCGGGGCACGAACCCGTGTCCCCTGCATCGGCAGGCGGACTCTCAACCACTGCACCACCAGGGAAGCCCTCTTTCATGGCTTTTAAAAAAAAATTTTAAACCTTTAATTCCACTGTGAAAATATATAACCTCTGAAAACTTTTCAATGTATAACTTTTCTGGATGTTTTCCATGCTCTGCAAGCTGTATAGTAATTAAGCTCTATAAAATTAAGTAGACTTAATTTTAGATTTACAGAAAAATCAAGAAGATAGTATAGAGTGTTCCCATATACCCCTCACCCAGTTTCCCTATTATTAACATCTTACATTAGTAGGCCACATTTGTTATCATTAATGAACCAACATTTACACATTATTATTAACTAAAATTCATGTTTTATTCAGTCTCCTTAGTTTTTCCCTAATGTCCTTCTTTCTGTTCCAGGATCCCATCCAGGACACCCCATTACACTTGGCTGTCATGTCTCCTTAGGCTCTTCTTGACTGTGGTAGTTTTAGACTTTCCTTGTTCTCGATGACCTTGACAGTTTTGAGGAGTGCTGGTCAGGTATATCGTAGGATGCCCCTATGTACTGGAATTTGTCTGATAGTCTCCTCGTGGTAAGACTGAGGTTGTGGGACTTCCTTGGCTTTTTTATCCCGTTTTGGATAACTTTGAAAATGATCCCAGTTACTGGCTGAAGAGAGTTCTTTCTGATCTCTGGAAAACCTCAACTTCTTGCTGCTTTAGTGGGTTGAGCTAATATTCAAATTCTGAGTAGAGTCAGAAATAGTAGAAGCAAACGTATTAGAATATTTGCTTTCAAAAAAGACATACTCTTTTCACTGCCGAGCCTATAAAGAAGCCTAGTAATTACCATTAGCTTTTATTTAATTAGCATTTGTTTGAGTGGTACCACCTCCCCCATCACAAGGGTGCCTAAGTCTTATTTCAGCTCAATAAAGATGTTTTTCTAATCGCTTTATAATCCTTGTATTTTAATACAATACCAAGGAGCAATTAGTTTTTATGAAGGTAATTGGCATTGAAATATTACTTGTGCTTGAGATTCAGTTTTTTTTCATAAAAGCGCCATCACATGATGAAGAAAGCAAATTTGTGCATGTTTAATTGACTAACAATAGAAAAGCTAGCAGCTGCTCTTCTTGATGTACATTTGTGGCATTTTGCTGTCTTATAAATACCTCAAACTGAACAAATAGACGGAAAATTTGAGGGGGGAAAAAAGGTGGTTTACTATATGAAAATTTTGAGTTTTCTTTGTATTGAGGTATAGCTTATATACAGTAAAGTACACAGGTCAGTGATCGATTTGATAAGTTTTGACAGCTATTTTCCACTACCCGAGACAAAGCAAGGAGCTTTTCCATCACCCCAGAAAGTTCCCTTGTGCTTCTTTCCAGTGGATTCACCCGTCCCCCTTGACAGAGGGACCACTTTCTGATTTCTATCAGGGATTTGTTTTGCTTATTCTTAGACTTCATATAAATGCAGTCATACTGCATGTTTGTAATTTTGTTACATGTTTGTAATTTTTTATATTTAGCTTCTTTCATTTAACATATTTTGAGATTAGCCGTAATAGCAATTCAGCCCAGATCAAGGGAAATCATAGGCCCTTCTAGGCTCTATGCAGGGCAGCCCCATCTGTAATATTTATTCCTCTCGGATAATTCTCTTTAGTTGAGACACTGACAATCTAGGCCATCTCCAGAAGAAGGGTCTGGAAGTCAGTTAAGACCAAGGACCAGTTGAGAGAATTCAGACCTAGAAAACAGACTTTTATGAGGAAGAATAGAGAAGGAAAAGGGGGACAAGATAATGGTCGCACAATATTAGAAGGGCTGTCATCTGAAAGAGGAAATAAATTTTGTGTATGTAGTTCCAGAATTAGAACCTGTGGGTGGAAATTACTGGGAGGCAGTTTTCAGCTCTATATAAAGAGGAACATCTTTTAACAACAGGTCATTGGGGTACCTTGAATAGCAGTTGAGTTTCTCATTACAGAGGATGTTGAAGAAGAGGCTCATAGCTGTTTATCTTGGATGCTGTTAAAGGACATCCCATTAGGTGGGAGAGGACATCTTCCTATGACTCTGTGGTTTTCAATTTAGACAAAGCTGGGCTTTACCTCCACTTTATACTAGTTAGTTAGTGTGGTTTTTGACCTCGTATATTTCACATTGGCAACAAGGTCATGTGCTTTTCACTCCAAGCATCTCAGAACCAGCTGCTGACATGAAAACTTTCTAAGGCTGAGTATTCAGGGCCCCAAGTGGATTTTGTGTTCTTACTTTCAAAGCGTTCTTTACCAGAAAGGGTCCTTCTCAGCCTTGTTCTCCAAGCACCCTACTGGATAGCCACAGGCAGTATGAGGTCTTCATCCCTGATAAACAGGAATACAGCATCCACAAAGGCAAATGCTACTGAAGAGTCTGCCTTATCCTCCTTCAAGGTCCAGCTTGCCACTAAAATGAAAAATTAGGGCTCGGCAAATCTTTTATGAGCTGCTGTCAGTGAGTTGGATAAACACAGAAAAGGGGTGATGAAAAGAGAAGAAATATTTATAATAGAAGGCGGCTGTCCTCTGGGGAGCTGAAAGGTCTCCTTAATCTGCCTTCAACATCTGCACACACCCTTCCTCCCCAGTCTCCCAGCCCTTAAGCGGAGGGCCAGCCACCTGCTGTGGATGACTGAATGCAGGCTCCACCCCAAGCAACTGTCCTAGAAGAAAAGAAAGCGGAGGAAATCAGTTGATCATCGTCCAGCAGATCCCAAATCGACCTCTTATCACCTTCTACAGAGCCCAGTCCTAACAAGCATCTTCAGTGTCCTCGTAGCTTGTCTTTTCCCTTTTGCTTCCCCCAGCTACTTTTCAAGTTCCCATCCATCAGGAAACCATTTCTGTACGGTGCCTGGATCTGCCCCTCCCTTTTTTCTCAAAACCGCCCATCTCTGAGCAGCCTGCCAGTGAATCTCACCCACCTGCTTCACTCCCTGACTCCACCTCTCACAGCTTGTAAACAGCTGGGCATGCCAGTGTGACCTCATTCCTATATTGCCTTAGGGCACAGGCGAGTCATTTTTAGAGGTACACATAAGGTTTCCTAATAATGACTCAAGGAACACGTCCTTGATTTTTCAATCTGCGGACCTTGACAATGCGATGTTGGGGTGAAAGCCCATTGCAGCCCAAGTTGTTCACCAAGAGCACACTTCCAATGCCGCCTGCAGAGAAGGCGGGCCCGGTGGTGGCTCTCTGGGCCAAGAAAGATCTGATTTTTATAGCTGCTCCTTCCTCCCAAGACATTTGTGTGAGGCTCTGCCCCGGTCACATGCCTTGAGGACAGCTAATGGGCAGGATTAGGCTAACTAAGCATTCAGATGGGCACACAAAATAGCTAAAGCAACCTCAGCTCTTCCAAGCTGATTCTGCTTTCAGAGACCCTCGAGCCGGCCCACTCACTCAGAGAGGGGAAGTGGCTTATCCAACTCCTCCCTGTTAATGGAGAAACAAAGCCCAGGATAGGATGAAACCACCCGACACACGAGAGAGAGGAAGAAAGAGAGACAAACTGTAGCTGTTGGGGAAATGTTGGCCCAGGGCCCGGGGCCAGGCCACCCAGCAGACGCTGGCAGGCAGGCAGACAGGCAGCACATGGACAAGAAAAGAGTGAGCCACAGAGGGCTGGACAGTTATGCAGACAGTTATCCTCACCGGGAGGAGCTGGGGGCTCCTTCAAGCCCTCAAAGTCACAAAGCAGTCTTGAGAGCAGCCAAGGAAAGCCTCTTGGCCCCAGAGCGGAGCCAGAATTCTCGGGGCAGTGCGAGTATTTAAGATGCAGCCTGCAAATGGCCCTCCATCTCCAGGAGACTTCTCTTCTCTGCTAGCTCTCTCATGCTCTCTCCTTTTTTTTTTTCTTTTAAATACCAAACCAACACGGGAAAGTCCTAAACTTGAGGAGTATGTCAGCGAGGGCCCAGGTAACCTCTGACACACTCACAACCTGGTCAGCCAGAGTCAGAGCCAAGGCCAGTCCTCAGGGCCATAGAATGACCATAGTGCCGATCCAGTGGGGCAGGGAGCCAACTTCCACGTGCTTTAGGGGTAAGAGGCACAATCTCGGTAGTGGAAACATTGAAAGGAAAGTCTCCTGGTTTCTAACCTCTAAGAAGGAAAATAAATCTAATTTGGGCAATTCGGGGAAGCCAGAGGGATTGGCCAGCTCAGCATCTCCTCCACCCGCCATCCCCCCCCACCGCCATCGCCCCCCCCACCCCCATTAGCAGCCCATGGGCTCTTTCACCTCGCTCCCTTCTATGCCGCCAGCACGGTTCCTTCTGTGAACCCAGTGTCCTTCCTGAGACCAGAGCAGGAGAGGGAAGGGGAGCTTCTCACATGAGGTGGAAAATAAACTAATGCTGAAATTCAAAACAAAACAAAACAAAAAACAGAACTAGGCAGGACTAGGGCAGGAACCCACATTTCCCAGTTTGGGCATGACTTACCTTATGCAAGGAGCTAAAACATGGATAAGATAGGTTATTGTGTCAGCGGGAAGCTGGTGTAACACACGAAGAACTGGAATTGACTTGGTAAATTGCATGTCTGACCTTGACTCTGTGAACCTGTTTTCTCATCTGTGAAATGGGAGGGTAATACCTCCCTTACAGCTTCTGTACAGGAGGAAAAGGACATGCATGTGGCCTGTGCTTCTTGACATTCACCATAAAAAGATTTCTGTGTCTTTTGCTGTCATTTAGCCAGGCTCTGGCATTCATTTCAGGTTTAATGTCACCCCAAAACATACTCAAAATTCCCTCAGATATTTAAAATATGAAGCTTTAGCTAACTCTACATGCGACATCAAAGTACTACTGTTTAGGGCTTCCCTGGTGGCGCAGTGGTTGAGAGTCCGCCTGCCGATGCAGGGGACACGGGTTCGTGCCCCGGTCCGGGAAGATCCCACATGCCGTGGAGCGATTGGGCCCGTGAGCCATGGCCGCTGAGCCTGCGCGTCCGGAGCCTGTGCTCCACAACGGGAGAGGCCACAGCAGTGAGAGGCCTGCGTACCGCAAAAAAAAAAAAAAAAAAAAAAAAAAAAATACTACTGTTTAAGGTGAATTTTTTTTAAGTTATTCGTCTAGATTATCTGGGCTAGAGTCAAAGTTAGAGGAAATTTTCTAAAGTGTTTTGTGGCTCTTAACTGCTGTTGGAAACATCTGGGGCTTATTTTTCACCTTTGAAGAAGATATTGCCTCATAATTTTACATCAGACACATTGGCATGTTGGCTAGAGGTAGTGCACATGAGAAACCAATTCTCACTGAATGATACCTGGATGGAAACTTCACCCTGAGAATCTCTTCCTTCAATTTCCAAATACTCTTATAGAGCATAAAGGTCCTGCCAGTATTGAGAGAGGAGGGTGGGGAGAAAAGAGGGGTGGGTGGAGAATTAGAGAGAGAGAGAGAGAACTGTGCTTTGTTGATAGGAGGCATGAAATAGTAGGAGTCAGAGGGATCGCAGTCATCCTTCGGGTGGGGAGAATGGGCCTGGAGCCTAGCCTGGGTTTGGGATGATCCCACTGGTTCCCAGACTAAGTGGTGAGTCAGAGGGGCAGGAGACGTGGAGAAGGTGAGACCATCCTTAATGACCTAATATGCCATCAGGGAAGGTCAAGGAGGTGGGCCTGCTCTCCCCCACCTCCTTCCCCAAGGAGCACACAGCACACACTCATGTCCCCAAGCTATAGCCTGTCCTTTTATGACTTCCTCTTCAAAGCTTCCTTGATGCTCTTCATAACCTGATTTCACTTCTAAAAAACATGTTGTGGAGGAGGAAACACCCAGAGGAATCTGCCCCAGCTCTGTATCACCATCCCTCCCCACTCCAGATGGTTCTCATTGTGAAAGTTTACCTTCTGGGCTTTCAGATATGTTTATATTCTGCCTTGAAAGGCTACTTGCTCCACATCCCCTCTCTTCCAGGTCCTTCAGAAATACCCTGCTGTCTGCTCAAGGGGGGACCCCTATTTTTGTAGTCCCAGTCATAGGGCTGTTTACTTTGTCTCAGCATCCTACATACATTGTCACTTTTTAATCCTGACCCTAAGAAGCATGTAGTATTATCCTAATTTTAGAGAAGGAAAACAGGATCTTTGGAGAGAAGATTACTCTCTCGGTACAGAAGCAGGATTCTCAACAGGTTTTCCTCCATAATGTTGCCCATTCTATAATAATTTCTCCCTAAACTTAATCCTCAATTAAAAGGAAATTTTAGAAAATTTTATTTTAGGGGCTTCCCTGGTGGCGCAGTGGTTGAGAGTCCGCCTGCCGGTGCAGGGGACATGGGTTCGTGCCCCAGTCCGGGAAGATCCCACATGCCGCGGAGCAGCTGGACCCATGAGCCATGGCTGCTGGACCTGCGCGTCCAGAGCCTGTGCTTTGCAATGGGAGAGGCCGCGACAGTGAGAGGCCCGCGTACCGCAAAAAAAAAAAAAAAAAAAAGAAAATTTTATTTTATATTGGAGTATAGTTGATTAACAATGTTGTGTAAGTTTTAGTTGTACAGCAAAATGATTCAGTTATACATATACATGTATCTATTCTTTTTCAAATTCTTTTCCCATTTAGGTTATTACAGAATACCTAGCAGAGTTCCCTGTGCTATACAATAGGTCCTTGTTGGTTATCAATTTTAAATGTAGTAGTGTGTATATGTCAATCTCAAATTACCAATTTATCCTTCCCCCAACCTTTCCCCTTCGGTAACCATAAGTTTGTTTTCTAAGTCTGTGAGTCTGCTTCTGTTTTGTAAATAAGTTCATTTGTATCGTTTTTGTTTTAGATTCCACGTATAAGTGATATCATATAATATTTGCCTTTCTCTGTCTGGCTTACTTCACCTAGTATGATAATTTCTATGTCCATGCATGTTGCTACAAATGGCATTATTTCATTCTTTTTTATGGCTGAGTAATATTCCACTGTTTATATGTACCACATCTTCTTTATCCATTCATCTGTCAATGGACATTTAGGTTGCTTCCATGTCTTGGCTGTTGTAAACAGTGCTGCAGTGAACACTGGGGTGCATGTTTCCTTTTGAACCATGGTTTTCTCTGGATATATGCCCAGGAGTGGGATTACTGGATCATATGGTAACTCTATTTTAAATTTTTTAAGGAACCTCCATACTGTTCTCCATAGTAGCTGTACCAATTTACATTCCCACCAACAGTGTAGAAGGGTTCCCTTTTTTTCCAGCATTTATTGTTTGTAGACTTTTTGATGATGGCCATTCTGACTGGTGTCAGGTGGTATCTCATTATAATTTTGATTTGCATTTCTCTAATAATTAGTGATGGTGAGCATCTTTTCATATGCCTCTTGGCCATCTGTATGTCTTCTTTGGAGAAATGTCTATTTAGGTCTTCTCCTCATTTTTGACTGGTTTTGTTTTGATTTTTGATATTGAGCTTCATGAGCTGTTTGTAAATTTTCGAGATTAATCCCTGTCGGTTACATAGTTTTTGCAAATATTTTCTCCCATTCTGTGGTTTGTCTTTTTGTTTTGTTTATGGTTTCCTTTGCTGTGCAAAAGCTTTTGAGTTTAATTAGGTCTCATTTCTTTATTTTTGTTTTTATTTCCATTACTCTAGGAGATGGCTCAGAAAAGATCTTGCTGCGATGTATGTCAAAGAGTGTTGTGCCTATGTTTTCCTCTAAGAGTTTTATAGTATCTGGTCTTCCATTTAGGTCTTTAATCCATTCTGAGTTTATTTTTGTGTATGGTGTTAAAGAATGTTCTAATTTCATTCTTTTACAGATAGCTGTCCAGTTTTCCCAGCACCATTTATTGAAGAGATTATCTTTTCTCCATTGTATAGTCTTGCCTCCTTTGTTGTAGATTAATTGACCATAGGTGCATGGGTTTATTTCTGGGCTTTCTATACTGTTCCATTGATCTATATTTCTGTTTTTCTGCCAGTACCATACTGTTTTGATGCCTGTAGCTTTGTAGCATAGTATGAAGTCAGGGAGCCTGATTCTTCCAGCTCTGTTTTTCTTTCTCAAGATTGCTTTAGCTGTTTGGGGTCTTGTGTCTCAAGAGGAATTTTTATTTTCTATCTTAAGAAAATAAATTGATGCCATGGATTTATCTTTGAAGCAAGGCAATAACATTCTTGGCTGCCTATCCAACAATTGCCATCTTCCTTCTTAATATAACCCCAACTCTGTTTTTTATTCTACATAGCCAATATCTCTTAGGGAAACTAATTCTGCTTCAGGTTCAGGATGGGACAGACTGGTATAAAAATAATCCCATACCTCTTGTCTAAAACAATTTCTAATTGTCTTAGAAATGAGCATGTGGCCCAATTCTGACCAATAAGATATGAGGAGAAATTTGATGGGGTTTTCTGAAAATTTCTTTTTTGCTCTTAAGAAAAAAACAGAAATAGTGTCTCTCTCTCTCCCACTGTATGTGAACAAGGAAGCAAACAGCCACAATCACTACTGGCAGCCACCCAGTCATAAGAAGAGGAGCTTAGGATGAAGCCAATATGGGGAATGTCACAGAAGAGAAATGAGAATAATATGACATCACTCACTGACATCACTAAAGTACTGGATAAACCAACCCTGAAGGCAACGTTCCATCTCTGGATTTTATGCCTAATAAGCAAATACATTTTTACATGATGTTAACAAATTTGATTTAGGTTGTTTGTTCTTCACAGCTGGAAGCATCTTTAACTGATGCTGGGGTCTGTCACATCTCCAGCATCCACATGACTGTGTACTCATCATTCACATTTTGAATGATAGTCGAGAGACCCCATACAACCCTCAATCAACAAACAAAAGCCAGGTTTTGGATGTGGCAAGTTTTGTGTGGTACCTTAAAGCTGGAACAAGTTTTTTGTCATTGGGCAGCCGCTGAAAGATGAAGTCAGTTTTCCCTTCCCTTGAGTCTGGGCTGGCCATATGGCCTCTTCTGACTAACACAATGCAGTGAAAGTGGCATTGGATAACTTCTGAGGCTGGGCCTTAAGAGACTTGCAACTTTCATCATGCCACTTGGAACACTCCCTCTTAGAACCCAGTGACCCTGTAAGACATCCACCTATCCTGTGACCATCTTGCCATTAAGAAGCCCAAGCTAGCTGTAAGAGAGAAAGAGACAGACAGGCAGACAGACCCTGTGGAGTAGCACTGAGGTGCCAGACATGATAAAACCTTCTTGAATGCAGCCAAGTGAACCCCAGCAGACTCCGTAGAGAGCTAAGAAACACTCAGCTGAGCCCTATCCAAATTCATGACTCACAAATAAAAATAAGTAAAGATGTAGTTTTGTGGTAGTTTATTGTACAGCCATAGATAACTGAAACGAGAAGAAAATATAGAAACTCTTTTTTCACAAGCTTCAGTAACAGAAACAAAAAGCTTTCTGCTGAACCCTTGTCTATCTAGAAACTTCATTAGTCAGCACACTCCATTCCCCCAGTGCCTCAGCTAATCCTGGATTTAAGAATGTATGACCACATAGTAAGATGGGGACACGTAGCAGGTGAATGTAAGGATGATGTTGTTCTACTACTGCTCGCCTCTACCATGATCAGATCTTGGGTTCTCATCAGAGTTTTCAAAAGACTAAAGAAAATGTGTGGGAGAATGATATGCACCCAAGAGGAGCCCACTTCCTTGGTCTCATGAGTGTTCTCCATCTACATACACACACGTACATCCACTAAGTGTGAGTTCTCGCCAGTTTCTAGTCTTTATGCTTGGCAGGACAGCTATTATTCAAGCATTTGTCCCATAAAAAGTCAGTAGAATTGGAAATAGCCACCAGTTTCTTTTTAAGCCGAACTGAAATTTTGAGCTAAATTCATTTTAACTAGGGATTTATGACGGGAAAGGAATAGTTCTAATTAAATAAGTATGAGCCTCAGACAGTGTGAATAATGACCCATTGGAAGTTTCCCAGTCCCCTAAAAGCTAATTAACAGCTCATAACTGGCTTCCCTTTGTGTCTCAAGGCAAGCATGAAAAGGAGGCCTTGACTGACTAATGAGATCTGCTCAAACCGGATTAAAAATGAAAATTGGCTTTACAGACTCCAGACCTGCAAATGCACTCCACGTGAAAAGAAAGGATTATTTTTAAGGCATCTGGGCAATCAATGTGGGAACAGAGCTGGTGTACAGCCGAAGGCATTGATCAGCTAACACCCTCAGGGTGAAGCCTTTGCACCCGCCTAGACAGAGGACCAGATGGCCAGCTGAGAGGGAAATGGCTTCCCCATTGTCATGCTGTCTCAGGGTTTGAGAGCGAAAGCCAAATAGCCTTTGCAGAGACCAGTTCTTCCTCCGTCATGTTTGTATTTCAGATAAGTGTTAAGGTAGACAGACAGCAAATTAGAAGCCAATAAATACCAATTTCCACCTCTGCGAGTCCATATTAGGAATTCTTCCTCCATCAGAACTGAAGACCAGCTCTTCACTCTTAAAGGAGATGTGCTCAGCTTTCCCGAGGCAGTAGTAAGCCTATACCATGGCCACCTCCCACAGAACACTTACTGGAAAATGTTCTTGAATAGGCAGTCGTGGACTCTGGGAAAATACTGCGTGGATATTCAGGAGCCCCTCTGCTGGAGATGCCACATCCCTTTTATGTGGCTGGTAGTGATAGTCACACTGGCTAAACCCTAGGCAAGCCCCCGCTTTTACCACCACTCCCCCTCCCCCCCAAAAAAAATACTAAATTAGGATATAGAGCCAATATTTATTTGCCCCATAGAATTCCATTCAGTGCATGGGTATTGCTTTCAGTCATGGTGGAGCAGTGGTGGCGAGGGGCTCCCCTATTACCGTGAATAGTTAAAGGCCACAGTTAAAGGCGTGCTGATTTGGGGTTACCACAGAGCAGATGGAAATCTTCATCACTTGGCTGACCCACAAACAGCAGATTAAATGTAGAGAGTAGAGGAGGAACAACTTCCTGAGTTCATAAATAAAATGTATGACCTGCCCTAGTCAGGCAATGGGATGCTTTCTGTTAGCCAAATAGGTTGCCACTGTTCAAAAACTTAGGACGATGTTGAATTGAATTGAATTTTTATTTGATTTTTAAAAGGCGTTGGAGGGCTTCCCTGGTGGTGCAGTGGTTGAGAGTCCGCCTGCCGATGCAGGGAACACGGGTTTGTTTCCCGGTCCGTGAAGATCCCACATGCCGCGGAGCGGCTGGGCCCGTGAGCCATGGCCGCTGAGCCTGCGCGTCCGGAGCCTGTGCTCCGCGACGGGAGAGGCCACAGCGGTGAGAGGCCCGCGTACCGCAAAAAAAAAAAAAAAAAAGGCGTTGGAGACTTTGTAGTGCTTTCAGTTCTTCATGACAAGCCTCATCAAAAAGTGAATAAGAGCTAATGGATAAAACAATCAAAAGATTGGAAAGCCAGGTTTACCAAGCAGATTTGAATGTGTTATGCCTATCCTGCATCCCAGAAGAAGATTCCTAACCTTCCAATAGTTCAGTATCTTTAGTTTCCCCCCGCCATGTTACCATGGTGAAGATAGAACCACGTCAAGGTTGCACAGTGCTTTTCCTTCTCTCTCAAGAACATCTCCAATGGGTGCTCCTCACTTTCATCCACCCAGATCAAAAAAATCAATCAGGGCTTCCCTGGTGGCGCAGTGGTTGAGAGTCCGCCTGCTGATGCAGGGGACACGGGTTCGTGCCTCCGTCTGGGAAGATCCCACATGCCGCGGAGCGGCTGGGCCCGTGAGCCATGGCCGCTGAGCCTGCGCCTCCGGAGCCTGTGCTCCGCAATAGGAGAGGCCACAACAGTGAGAGGCCCGCATACCGCAAAAAAAAAAAAAAAAAAAATCAATCAGAAGCCAAAAACCATCAGGGCTTTCCTGGTGGCACAGTGGTTTAGAATCTGCCTGCCAATGCAGGGGACACGGGTTCGAGCCCTGGACTGGGAAGATCCCACATGCCGCAGAGCAGCTAAGCCCATGCGCCACAACTACTGAAGCCCGCACACCTGGAGCCCGTGCTCCACAACAAGAAAATCCACTGCAATGAGAAGCCCGCGCACCTCAACAAAGACCCAATGCAGCCATAAATAAATAAATAAATTTATTTAAAAAAAAGAAATGAAACCAAGAATCATCAGACCTTATACCAGACAACACAAGAACCAAGTCCACATCCAAAAAAATGTATGGAGTACACCTAGCCTCTATCTACTCCTTGCAGGGCTTAATGCCAACCCATTTGGTTTATTGCCAAGAAAGGTGGTAACTCTCAAAGGATGCTGCAGACGCACTAGACAGCAGTTAATTAACACTCTCTCAAGGTGAACAGAAGCGCTCTTCCAGGCTGGAAAGAATCTCTTTTTTTTTTTTTTTCAGAACTGTGACTTGGCACTGACAGTTCAAAACTGTCAACAGTAATTTGGGGCACGGGAATATGTCTCTTTAGTTATTTTAATCAGCAGCCTGTAGTGAGCACACTTCCACTGCAGAGTTCCATCTGCATAAGCTTTTATGGAAGATTGGAAATAACATCATGTCTGCCCTCAATTAGTTGATGGGGTTAAGAAGTTAGGACCAGCACAGACACCATTATAAAGGATATAGGTAAGCCCATAAAAAGTAATATTACATTAGCATTGTGAATGTATGGAGTAAGAATGACTGAAGGATGGCCAGCTTTTAAATTTGAGTTAAGCTCTTCAAGGATGAGGACATTTAAACTAGTGTATTGGACGGAGTGGTGGATGGGGATCAACAGCAGAGAGGCAAGCAAGTAAATCCTGTGCAACGATCCATGCTAGGTATGGCCAGGGGAAAACAATAACTCCTTCAAAATTCAGGACTTAGTAAGAAAAAGAGGAAATTCAGGTGTTCTTTACATCTCATTCATGCTAAACAAGTTCCAGTATAGGGTGCCTCGTGACTGATAGTGTATTTTGAAGCCTTCACTCTTTTTTCCCTTTTTAAGGGCTATGGATTGTGGTCAAATAGTAAAAGTCGACACTTTCATTTACAGAAAAATCAGCATTTCCAGGGGACTTGGAAATAATACCATTCTGAAATGCTTTGTCCTGACTGTTAAAACATTAATCCCAAAGGGAACCAGAATTTTTCATTTTCAAGGTCTACAAAAAGTTGATCCGATGTTTGATTTCTAATCATTTTCTTCGCTCCCTCACATATAGTATTCCCAAATGATAGAATTGTAGTATTTAAGAATTTATTTTAAGGGTCATCTGGTCTAGTTCCCTTATTTTGAAGATGAGCAAACTGGGGCCTCAAGGGGCCCTGAGACTTGCCCAAGGCCATGAACAAACTAGGAGCCCCTCTTTCAGGGGGCTTTTGATGCCTACAATTCTTTCCCATGGGTCCTTTATCCCTAGTGAAATCCTGGGAAGAAAGTTCTTAAGAACAGTAAATTACCTTCACCACAATAAAGCAGTGAATCATGTACCAAAACTTCTCTCCTACCCATCACTTTATGCACTTCATCTTAAAGCTTCGTTTTTATTCTAGGAAGGCAAAACAGCCTTTGAGGGTCGGATATTCTTAAGTCAGTCAATGTGGGAAGGGGGAGGTGAAAAATGAGCTCTCCGAGGATAATCGCAATGAGAACAAAAGCTTTTCCAAATTATTCAATACATTATAATTATGCTTTAAAATTGCTCTTCAGCTGGAGGTGTCAATGGAGAGCATTACAATTTTTAAATAGTACTGTTCTGATGGGGATTCACGAACATTTGAGGTGTTCATGTGTGCGCATACCTATTGAGGCAAACCACGGGGCTGTAAGCGTTCATGCAGAGCTCTGGTATCCTTTCCCCCACAATAAAAAAAAAAAAGAAGAAGAAGAAGAAAAAGGAAAAAAACCCTATCTAAATGTACATGCAAGCATTGCCCTTATGGACGACGAATCCTTGAGGGAAAAGAACTGGAGCTTTCAGTTCAACACATCTAAAGACATTCCAGGCTTCCTGAAGATGTGTGGTTTGAATTTATGTGTCCTAAGCTGTCTGCCCACCCCCAGATGAAACTAGTTGAGGAACAAGAGATTGAGTGTGTTCCTAAAGTGAACAGAAAAGAATGCTGGAAGCAAAGGGATCGAAGTATGAGAAAGTACAATGTATCGCTGTTATCTATATAGCTCTCTGAGCACAGCACTATGCTGGACATTTTGGGAAGTACAAGAAAGCAAAGACTTTTCTTATCTGTAGAATTAAGAAGGTCAATGATTTTAGCTACTGGCTCTTGCCTTGCCTGTAATAAGAGAGTCATGATTTACAAAGGTATTATTTTTAAGTGTTGTTCTGAGTTTCAAATTCCTACCTTAGGCGATCCCATTTTTCTCTTCCTTACCTTAAACTTTGACTGAATCAACAGTTTTTGTTGTTAATGTTTTTGTTCTTATATATCAATGGCTCCCAACCTGGCCTCATATTAGAATCCCCTGGGGAATCTTAAAAACAACAACAACGGGCTTCCCTGGTGGCACAGTGGTTGAGAGTCCGCCTGCCGATGCAGGGGACACGGGTTCGTGCCCCGGTCCGGGAAGATCCCACATGCCGCGGAGCGGCTGGGCCCGTGAGCCATGGCCGCTGAGCCTGTGCTTCGCAGCGGGAGAGGCCACAACAGTGAGAGGCCCGCGTACCGCAAAAAAAAACAACAACAACAACAACAGCAAAAAAAAAGACCAATTATATCAGAATTTCTAAGTCTGGGCATCAGTTTTTAGGAAGCTCCTTCAATGTTTCTGATGTGCAGCCATGAGTGAGAATCCTTGTTATAGATAGTATAACAAGATCATTCTGTAGAAACTTCAGTTAAAATCCATTTTGCCTATTAATTTGGTCCAAAGTTCTGAATGTGTAAACAGGTCCCATGTAGGACATAAAACCAAAGGTGTCTACCAAGACCTGTAGATGGCAGTAGATGTCTCTAAGGTCCATAGAAAATTCCAGAATTTAGTTACTTCAAATCTGGGACTATTTTCTTTTACGGACAATGCACTCTGGTTTGTCTGTAGCAAGTGCTACCTTTCTACTTCATTCTGTGGTTTTCTAAGACAGTCTCTTGTCAAAATCTTTTCCCAGATTGACCACAAGCTCTTCCCATTCACAATGGCCCTGGAACTCCTTTTGCAAGATAGGCACGCGCTAGCCGGATATATTGGTAATGGATGTAATGCATCCCTTCCCAAAGCCTAGGTTTTATAACTAGATAGGCAACATTTTGCTTCAAGAAGGGCATAAGCTCGTGTGATAACAGTTGCTGCTTTCAGTAGCACTTCCTTCTCTACCTTGATTCTGCAACTGAGTCTGCACTGAGTGCAGGATGGGAGACTCTGAGATCAGGTGGGCACAGAGGGCAAGGAGGACAGTGCTGAGGACTATAGGGGCAGCAGCATGGAATGGTGACCCATTGGGGGGCATTCTATGTATGAGTGAGCATGGAAAGCTAGACTTTAAATCTTGTACTAGAATCTTTCTTTGGAATATAATTTCTTTACATAAATATTTCTTTCTACATGCACACACACACATATGAAATATATATATAAATTTATATTTTACCTTTTATATAATATATAAATTTATATAGATTTTGTATATTTATATGTTATATAAATAGAAGTTTTATATATGTACATATATGCATATACACACATGTATGTATAAACTGGGGAAAATATATCAGGGTGCTTGGTCAAATTCAACAGAAACTAATATTAATTTAAAAAGAAAAATGAATTTTTGGAAGGATATTGGCTACATCAGCGAATTGACAGAAAAGATGAGAACCAGACTCAGAAAATATAAGTAAGTCATGCTATCTACGGTGCTTTGCTGACACCACCTGGATCTAGTGTCACTGGACACTCACCATTAAAATTGCTGCTGTACCCTGGATTCTCCAACATGTGAATAACCCCAACTGTGCCATCAGGAGTAGGTGCCTTTGCTGAATGCAACTAAAATTTGGAAGCATCAGTAGAAACATAAGCAATAGATTGCAAGTTCTTTGAACCAAAGGAACATACCACATTCATCTCTCCATTAAAACATTGCCTTGGGCTTCCCTCGTGGCGCAGTGGTTGGGAGTCCACCTGCCGATGCAGGGGACGCGGGTTCATGCCCCGGTCCGGGAGGATCCCACATGCCGCGGGGCGGCTGGGCCCGTGGGCCATGGCCACTGGGCCTGCGTGTCCGGATCCTGTGCTCCGCAACGGGAGAGGCCACAACAGTGAGAGGCCGGTGTACTGTTAAAAAAAAACAAAAAAAAACAAAAAAAAAAACACATTGCCTTGCACAAAATGGTACTCTATAAATACTTGTAAATTTTAAAAATGAAAGGAAATTAATCAGCATGACATGCCATAACACGAGATGTCATGGAATAACATAGCATGAAATGCAGGCAGCAAATGATGAGAAGCAGAATGTTATCACAGGATAATTTCTATGGAAGAATTTTAGTCTTAACGCTACCACTTAGGAATCTCAGACAATGGATAGTCATTTACTTCAACTTGGCCTCAATTTCTCCACAGTAAAAATAAGAATAATAATTGTCCTGCCCCTGTCATAGGATGATTTCAAGACTAGAATAAATGCTTTGAAAATAGAAGCGCCGTATTTTATAGGATAGAACTCTATGGGGTGCAAATAATTTCCTTCTAAAAAGCACAAATCAGAGGCCCTCAAACAACACCCACACCCCGCTTGCTAGTCCCAATCTAGAAAAACATTGCTTGTTTTAGGTTAGTCTACATGCGGATTGCTTCCTAACTTAGTGATGCAATGGGGATTTCTTGGGGAAGGTTCTTAGCTAGGTTGATGTGGACACCATGAAAGGAGAAGAAGAAGTAAGAACTGAGACAGTTTACAAGAGGGTTTATTTCCTGGGGTATCTGAATAAATTTAACTCCATCACACACACTACAATGCAGACCTCAATAAGACATTCAGCCTGATGACTTCTGCAGGAGTCCAGCATTTATTTAGGGGAAAATGGTTTAGTGTGCATATTCAGTATTGAAGGACAGCAAAAGTCATGAATTAGGGCTTCTGGAGGACAGAGAATATTTCTCATATATGGGTATTTTTATGGGTATTTTTCTCCCCAGCACTTTAAATAATTTCTAGCACAGATTAGTATTTAATACATGCTGCTGAATTAACTAATGAATAAAGAATTAATCAGGTGGCTATCTACAGTATGGTATAATACCATTTCCTTAGCCTGAATGCCAATATGCTGTGTAAGTGAGCACATGGAAACTGTTAAAGAATGGGCTAATAGATGAAGGATAAATAAGAAAACAAAAATTTAGGGAGCTCCCATCCCCACCCCTACCCCTACCATCCTCAATCCAATCTAAAATGCCACTCTAAGCGACCACTGATATTCCTGTGCAGTAACCCACTCTCTAAGCACTGATTAAAAAGAAATAATTTCCCTATGCATCTCATTCTCCCTGGGTATTGACCTACTGCCCAGGGTCACAAGAGCAGAAGAATGGAGAATATTTGCAGAAGAGAGGAAATTTGTTACGACATCTTACATTTGTATAACACCTCATACTTTTTTTCAATAGACTTTATTTTTTAGAGCAGTTTTAGGTTCACAGCACAATTGAGAGTAAGGTACAGAAATTCCCACATTCCCCCTTTCCCCACACAGGCATAGTCTCCCTCATTATTAGCATCCCCCACCTGAGTGGTACATTCATTATAACTGATGAACCTATGGTGACAAAACATTATCACCCAAAGACCACGGTTCCCATTAGGGTTCACTCTTAGTGTTAATATGTTTTATGGGTTTGGACAAATGGATACTGTTCACAGATGTATGTTTTTCAAAGTATGTTTACTGTACCAATCCTCAGTAATCCTGAAAACAAGCTTATGAAGTGGGTACGATTTTTATCTACATTGAAATATACAGACCAATGAAGTGACTTATCCACCACTATGAATAGAAGGAACCTGGACAAGACCCCATGTCACCACAGTGAGGGGTCTTTCCATCCATGTCAGTCATTATCAATGACTTTACTGTACACAGTAAAGGGCTCAGGTGAGTCTGCCTCAATCTCACACAAGACATGAAAGTGCTTAGCGAGGTGCCGATGCTGAGACTCAGGCCAAGAAATGCTGCTTACAAACAGACTGCACAGAAAGTGCTATTTCTGAATTGCTATCCCAGGGAGAGAAGCTAAAAAAAGTGTAATGTCCCAAGTTGTTTTGTGGGTTTGGGGTTTTCTTGTTGTTTTTTTTGGGGGGGGGTTTTGTACACTTCATCAGGTGAGATATTCTGTGCTGCAGAAGGAGCCGGGAGTAGAGGGAGAGAAGGGAGGAGGGGAGATTGACAGAGTACAAGAATAGAACATTCTAATTAACAGCTATGAAGTGAGAACTATGCAGGGCCTTTAAGGGAGAGTACCCTTCCTTGAAAAGAGATGTAAATTAGGAAATCCACAGAGAAACAACCATAGATATTGGTATAGGAACTGGACTCCACTCTTGTGGTTTGTTTGCATACATCACACTGGAAATGCTGGCCACACAATTCATCTTTGGGCCTTAGCTTCCCCTTAACTCAAACTTCATGAAAAAGTGACATGAATAAAGGAGGAGGAAAGAGCTAAAATATGTTACCACTCCATCAGCAGAGACCAACAACATGGTCATCTCGACTTTTAAAGTGTTATTAACAACTTGAGAAGGTAAAGAGAAGCACATATGAAACAGACCAACTCAAGCCAATAAGTAATCAAGTGCTTTGGACTATGGGTGGGACCACAGTTCTCCAACAGAGGGTGCATATACCCCAAAAGGAGACACAGGAATCTTCACCTGGACTGTATGTCAGATAGTCATGTGTCCTGAGGGAAGAATATTTACATGGAGGAAGAGTTGACAGTGGCTGCTCTATTTCCAATAATTGTGACAAATGGATTTGTCTGTCCCTGCTTGAATGAATTTATCAATTAGTTAGCAAAGACTAGATAATATAGCTCCCACAAAATGGACAAATGCCATGAATTGTTTTGGTAAATTATCCATGGGTTGAAAATAATGACTTCAGTACGAATTAACTACAAGAAAGTGGCAGGTCTGACATTTCTACCTCTCCTGGAACAAGCTCCTCATCAGCTTCAATATAAGGTAAACACAAGGATGATTTTTTCAAGTATGTCAGGGTGCCAACAGAGTTTTGAAATTATCAAAAAAGAAAAAGCATTTGAAACATAGATTTACATCCACTGTTATTAACAATGAACCATGTCCCTAAGTGAGTATTTTTCCCTGAGATATAAACTAATAATAACATGAAGACATCACAATTAGCATGATATTTTTAAATATTGTTTATTTCCTTTTTATCTCAGCTTTTAAAATTTCCCTCTTTTCTACATATGTTTAAGAGCAGTTGTATGTATACACTTCAAAGAATCAGTAAATACGTATATCGGGAAATAGCTCAAAAATGCTCTGCTGGTAGGGATATGCAATCAGAAAAGCAAAGATCACTGGTTTAAGAGTGAACAGTGGAAATTCAGAGGGAGATAAATCAGTAAAAGCTGAGGTCAGGGAGAGTTTCATAGAACTTGGATTTGAAGGATGGGGGTGCACAGAGAAGGTGAGTCCAGATGAAAGAAAAAGGTGTCAAGAAAGACATAAAAAAAGGATGTTAGAGAATAGACCTGACTTCTCAGGGCTTGGCAGTGGGGAGGAATAAAGGCTTAACAGCTCAGTCTGAGACACACGTGCTTACTAGTAACAGGGAGTCGGCAAGTTTCCCTGACTTTTACTTCTTCCACTCTCATCCTGCCCTCTCTCCCTCAACTCTGCCTTTCCGTAACCTCAGCTACCTCCTCTGAAGGTGGCCCCACAAACATACCTTCATCTCTAGGCTGACTTTTCCAGGTACCTGTTCGATATCTCCTCAAATCCCCACGACTCCTCAGATTCCACAAGCCCATACATGTCATCAGCCTGAAAGAACCTCTTCACCCATCTCCATCTTCAAGCATCCGTACCTCTTTGCATTTCAGCCAAGTAGAGAGAGCTGTTCACCTAGTATCTCTTTATTGTTCTAAGAGCTACATTTTATATCTTTTTAAAGAACTAAGAGCAGTTATCCATTCAGCAGGTATTTATTAAGCACTTACCATGTGCCAGGCACTGATCAGGGAACATCAGTGGAAAAAACACACAATGATCCCTGACATAGAGGAGCAAGGACATCTAAGTTTAAGAAAATCAATAAATAAACCTACAGGTACAATGAAATGCCAAGGCCTCCAATGACTGAACTTTGAGAAGAATTTATCTGAGATCTTTAGCAGCAACATCTATCACTTTACAGGGGCAATAGGCTGGGGTTTTGGGAGTCAGTCCGACCTGGGTTCAAATCTCATCTCCGTCACTAGCAAGCTTGTCTTCTTAGGCAAGTTACCTGAAGTCTATTTCCTTATCTGCAAAGTGGGCATAAAAATACAAAATTGAGATGTTGTACGTTTCTAAGAAATGAAATCTGTAAGTGCTTTACACATAGTTGGTGCTCAATAAATGTTAGTTTCTTTCTTTTCAATAAATATGACCGTGTTGGCTTTGCTGAGAAATGATATGTGTGTGCCAATGACATACAAATAAGTCAAACTGAAAGGATAATTCGGGATGAGGGAGCTGAGGGGAAAATCCCTACCCAACCACTGCTGCCTCCTCTATGGAAGCTTCTCAATGTCCCTGTCAGAATTTGTTTTTCCTGGGCCCACTCTATTGTTTATAGACCACAGTGATTTTTACTGTGGCTATTTCTGTATCTCTGTCTCTGCATTCATTGAAGGCAGTGTCATGCTGTGCTTCCTGTCCCCTTTGGCATCCAATTTGGTGCCAACCACAAATACACGCCTCATCGAATTCAGGTAGCAACTGAACACATCAGTGAAATATCTTGTTCATTGTATCCTAGCAAGTCATTCTGTATGACTAGTGGAGCAAATTATGGGATAGGTTCTGTATGAGCCAGCTTGGGCCATCATAAAAAAGTACCAGAGACCTAAACATGGCCTTTCCTCTGTGCATGCAGAGAGCTGTCTTCCTCTTATAAGGACACCAGTCCTCTGGGATTAGGGCCCCACCTTTATGACCTCATTTGATTTAAATTATCCCCTTAAAAGCCTTGTCTCCAGTTACAGCCACACAGGGGTTCGGGCTTCAACATATGAACTGGGGAGGAGGGAAAGGGGACACACAGTTCATTCCATAACAGATCCCTAGCTTTATTTTTGTCTACAAACAGAAATGCTAATTAAAGAAAGAGGGAGAGTCATGGTCCCTGATCTCATGAAATTCACATCTCCATCTATCAAGATTGAAAACAGAGTTAGAAATGAAGAGGAAATAATGAGGAGCCCCTGATTCCACCAGTGTGTAAATTATGTCAACAGGATAGATAATGCATTCATCAGGGAATTAGGAGTCCAAAACTAAATGCCAATCTCAAGCAATGCATCTAACCTCTCTTACTTAATTTTCCATTCTATAAAATGGGATTAAGACATCCTGATGCCAAAAAAAAAAAATAATGATTTTGTGATTCAGAAATAAACAAGGCAGGGACTTCCCTGGTGGCAGAGTGGTTAAGAATCTGCCTGCCAACGCAGGGGACACAGGTTCGTTCCCTGGTCGGGGAAGATCCCACATGCGGCGGAGCAACTAAGCCCATGCGCCACAACTATTGAGCCTGCGCTCTAGAGCCCACGTGCCGCAACTACTGAGCCCGCGTGCTGCAACTGCTGAGCCCGCGTGCCTAGAGCTCGTGCTCCACAGCAAGAGAAGCCACCACAATGAGAAGCCCACGCACTGCAACGAAGAGTAGTCCCCGCTTGCCACAACTAGAGAAAGCCTGCGCACAGCAACAAAGACCCAACACAGCCAAAAAATAAAAAAGATAAACAAGGCAATATTCTCCATTTTTAAAACTATCTCCTTTCCCCTTATTAACATCTTCACAGTCACTGCCTTCGAAACCACATTTGGTCTTGGTTATTTTTACATTGTATAGTGCTTGGGATGAATTTGCTCCCCAAACATAGACAGTCCTTTGTGTTTCTTTCTCTCCTTTGCAAGGCTTGATATCTGAGTAAGAATTCTTGTTCTTGTCCCAGAGCAATTGAGAAGCTGTGTTTCTGATTTCTTGGCAGAGGAAGGAAAAAAAAAAAAACTACTCTCCTATGTCTTCTCTCCTAATTGAACCTCATCTACCTGAAAATTTCTCTTTCTGGGCCTTCCCCTCCACAAAAGCACAAATGCACAGGCAGCACTTTTTTTTTTTTTTAACAAAACAGGCATGGCCCAGCCTCTTTAATGAAGCTCAGCACGGTACTCCATTCTGGTCCCTGTATATAAATTTGAGTCAACTACACAACAACTAGCCAAGGTCAGAAAGACAGTGAGACAGTCAGAAGTCCCATTCACTAGTTTTCCACCTCTCTGTGTGCCTTTTGGGTACATTGTAGAATTGTACTTCCTGGTCCCTTTGGGATTTGGTGTAGCCATGAAACTAGTTCTAGCCAATGAACGGAAGTGACTCGTGTCACTTCTGGATCCATCATTTATTTAGTTATGAGACTGTCCAGAGCGCTCTTCTGCTCTACCTTTGTGGCCAGCAATATTCCAGGTAGTAACTGCTTTGTGGGACTGGATCAGGAGGAAGGACGCAGAGAGAATCTCCCCATCTCCCCAGATCCCCCCTTCACCAACCCAGGTCAGATATGTAGCACATGTGAGAAATAAACTTTCATTGGGTAAAGCACCAACATTTTGGGATTCTTTGTTCCTGAAGCAAAACCTAGTCTATCCTGATTGATAAAGCCAGCTACTATCATTTCTGACCCTCTCCCACACACATTCTTACAACCTCCTGAAGGATGCAGTCTGTCCACCTTAGACATCATAGTCCCACACACATGGTTGTTCAGGCATACACAGCTAAATTTTACAAGAGAGAATATAGACTCTTGAGGTCAGGTAAAACACATATGTTCATATAACTCAGTGTTCTGGATGCAAATATAAAATGCTGAAATGTTCCATAATTTGAGAGCTCTTGTTCTAGACTTGCACTGTCTGACACGGTAGCCACGAGTCACGTGCTATTGAGCGCTCAGAATGTATGTAGTTAGTACAACTGTGGAATCAAATTTTTAAGTTTAATCTAATTTTAATTAATTCAATATTTAAGTTAACATAAAATACCTCAGATACTACTTATATTGATTATCTTTTGAAGTGGTAATAATTTGGACATATTGAGCTACTTAGCTCAATAGATTATAGATTAATTAAAATATTTTTACCTATTTCTTCTTACCTTTTAAAATGTAGCTACTAGAAAATTTAAATTTATACCTGTGGCTCACATTATATTTCTGTGGAACAGAGCTAGTCTAGAACCTAAATTGCTCAGGGTTGCAATTCTTTATTCAGATCCTGCTTCTGTCTTCCAGTCCCAAACAGAACAATGCTATCAACTCCACTGAGTTTCTAAGGAGTAAGTCTTCCCTCCATGGCCCTAGAAGTCCCTAACTGGCTAAGGTTGAAAGGAGTGTTTCCCCTGCTTTGCTAAGTCCTGAAGAACTCTTCCCTAGGAATCCTACCGTGTGATTCTTGTCTCTGAGGCCAGGTTCCAGTCCTGGTGACGGGTCCTTCTCCAGCTCATCCTCCTTGGAGCGCTACATTATGGCTTCATGTTTCCCTGTGTGTCCTTCTTTCACAACTACCACACAGATTATCCTTCTTAGACATAATTTGCACCTGCATGCTGACTCATCTGAGACATCTTCCTAATTTCCTTAAGGAAATTACTAAATATGACATCATATCATTTTACCCATAAAAACTTCCTTATAAGTGTATAAAACATAATGACTAAGTTTTTAAATGTAACCACAATTAACAGCGTTACACCTCCCCAAATTAACAGTAATTCTTTAAAATCATCAAACGTCCAGACCGCTGTATTTATGTTTTAATCCTGAGCTTCCTGTGTAATGGAGGGTGGGAAGGGGAAGAGTGCCTATCAGTTTACCATAGGGTTTTAGGAAAGGAGAACATTTATTCTCACCTTCCTATGAAGAGGGTTGACTTAATCTATTGTCTTCCTTGAATGAGGTCTGAGAAAAGAGGTTTCTCCTGGATACATTGCCCCTGTCAGAATGGCCAGTTAGAGAGTACAAGACTTCTGTTGGACAACCTTGCTTATCAGTGACATCATTCAGCACCTGTCCACAGATTTCTCCTGAGGCTCTTACAGTCTCTTGCTCTTCTTGGTGAAAGTTTAAAGCGTTTTGGATGGTTTGAAGCCAGGTCATTAGGACAAGCTTACAGAATCTGCCAGAGCCTGGGGAAGAGCTAGCATGGTGAGGCCTGGACTCCTTTCCTTACCCTCCTTTGCATCAGCTATTTACCTGGGCTTTGGTGCTTGGTTCCCTTTCAAAACAGCCCCTCTGAATGTCAAATAGCTGACCCAGTCTCACATTCTTCAAAGACAGGTAAAAGGTCCCCCCACCGTGACCTGTCACCCAAAGTCTTACTGAAGCTGGTTATCATTTTTGGAGCCTGCAAAGATCAAACAATTCTTCTGTAGTTGCTCAGACAGACACAGGAAAACTCCACCCCCTCCCCAACCTAACATCCTGACCCCAAAACCCAGAGTCTAGTCACTGAGCCAATAGCTTTAAGTTTGGGGTTTTGACAGCTACACAAAGCTGGGTTGCAAGAAAGTGGCTTCCAGACAAGGATAAAGGAGAATGCACGAGGGGGCCTGCAAGTCTCCTCACTTTTAATCTGATGGTTCTTCTAATCTGCATGCTGCTTTGCACAGGTTTTCAGTTTGAGTTCCTTCTCATTCCAAACCTTGAAGTTAATTCGTTTCAGGGATTAAAGTCAGGGAGTCATCTATTTTATGAAGTAGTCAGATGAAAGACCTGCGTGTACCTTGCATCATCTCTGTCCCAAACTGGGAGTCCCAGAATACAGGGGCTGACAACGGGGTAGAGATTCAAATCCAAACGGGTTACACTGGGCTTTAGACCAAATAAAACGTTGGATGTGAATAAAGAAGTGGATGAAGAGTTTATGTTAAGCTGTCATACCAAGCTTCTGACCTCAGCTCGCTGAGCTGACTTCATACTACTTAAACCTCAAGGCTCAGAGGCCAGAGCTACCCAGCATGCTGTGGACTGAGGGACTGGCCTGCCTGGGCCTTGATCACTGCTCAGAAATGCAAGTTTCACTCCTATCAAAGGGCCTTTGCTTTTCTGCAGAGGAGTGTAGGAACACAGGTCAAGTAACAGTGAGTGTTTTACACATGTATTTAAGTGTGTTTAGTGTTTTTGCCATTCATTTTCTCTGATCCTAGAATCCAGAGCTTACCCTCTACCCACACCATCTCCCATTCATGAGCCACTAATTCCTGAAATGTCCCACTAAGTAATTTGGCTTAAGGGTAAGAATATCCTCAGAAGGGATGATACATCAAAGCTCATTAATTATCTACATTATAGATGATTCTATAGTACCTTCTATACCATCGTGTTTTGAGAGAAGAAAGAAGTTTAAGGTTGCCTGAGAAAGTATTTTAGAGAAAGAAAAGTTTCCCTCCCTCACATCTCTGCACGGGGCCAGATCTGCACGGAGATGGGGACGGGAGAGGCAGGGAGTGGGGAGTAAGGACTGGGGATATGGGGATGACCCTGGTTCTGCTTCCTCTTTCTTGTCCAACGGCCCTTCACTTCAGCATGCTCGTTGCTGGAGCATCAAGGCCAGACCAGGGAGGGTTATCTTTGTCACCTGGAGGGGAGGGAGGTGTGGTTTTATTTTAACTTCAGCTTCCTTTGCTACTTGGCTGCAGCTCTCACAAGTGTTAACTTGCTCTGCTTCTCAGAGCTGAGTATTTGCTCCTGAGCCCATGTATTTAGGCAGAGAGGGGAAAAAAACTATCCCTTTGAAGGGAAGGTGGGTGAAAGAGAAAGCCACATTAAACAACCAGCCCGTGTTAAATTTGGACTTGCTCCTGTTTGTAAGAGGTTTAAAAATACCCCGGGGCCCTTTTCTGCTTTTGCACTTTTTTATCTAGCAGCTTACCCCATTTCCAAGCAGCCCTGCGTAAAGGTACTTCCTTTGACTCTCTTATACCTGCTGAGAGTTTTGATATCAGTTCTCTCTGAAGGTTTCAGGGGCTCTAGAAATGCCTGTTAGAAGCTTGAAGACTCTGGCCCCAGCTAGGGAAGAGGATCTGCATTCAACCATGACAGACAATAATGAAGTATTCATTGTGCTCCACCCACCTGACACCCACCCCAATCTGACCAACCTAAACCCACACTGGAGGGGTGTGTCCCAGGAGGTGCTCACTCAAAGATCAGTTGATTTAATTGTTGTTGTGGAGGGCACTCGTTTAACGTGGGTTTCCAATGTCAGGAGAGTGTCTTGATTTGCCTCTGACAAGTTATGGAGCCATGGGGCTCTTCGCAGGAAATAAAATCCTTTCTGTGTTCTATAAGAACGAGTTCTTAATTACTGCACTCAAAATGAAAAAACAAATGGGAACAGACCTCAATAAAGCCTAGGTTAAATATAATAGGGTGTAACCATAAGTGGGAAACTGAACAGTTGCAAAAAAAAAAAAAAATGAGGAAGCTCTCTGGGCACTGATATGGAACAATCACCAAGCGATACTATTAAGTGATAAAAAGTAAGGTACAGAACGATGATAGTCTGCTACTAGTGTAAAATAATCTTCCTTTTTTACACACATAGATTTTCGGAGATCCACAAAAGAAGATGTATTCTATATTGTTTCCCAGAGCTTCCAGAATGTTCAAGCCCCAGATTCCCTGAGGGACCCATCTATTGAGTGCTTACTATATGCCAGGCACTGTCTCAAATAAATAAGATCCAGATATACTCAACACTACGAAGAATAATCCCGTAAACACTCAGCTACCGCAGTAGTTAACTCATTGGCCCTTATTGCATCTCTAACCCCAACCACTGTCAAACTCTGCCACCTCCACGCCTGAACATACACATACTTGGGATTATTCTCAAGGAAATCACAGACATCATATCATTTTATCCATAAAAACTTCCATATAAATGTATAAAACATAATGACTAAGTTTTTAAACATAACCACAATTAACAGCATTACACCTCCCCAAATTAACAGTAATTCTTTAAAATCATCGAACGTCCAGACCATGTTCACTCTCATGAGATGACCAGGAAAATTTGAACACTAACTGCGTTTGCATATAATTTTTAATTTTAGAGTTGATTTGTTCAAATCAGGATCTAAACAGGGTACATTGGCATTTGGCTGTGATTGACCTTGTCTGTTTTAATCTTTATGGGGTTATTTGAGATTTATTTGTTGAATAAACTGGGTTGCTTGACTTGCAGAGATTCTCACCTTCTGGATTTGGCTGATTGCATCCTCACAGTTTTGTTTCGGTTTTGTCTATTCAACTTCCTATGCAAATTGATGTTCGATCTAGAAGCCTAGTTTGACTCAGGTTTAATCTTTTTTAGAAGAATACTTCATAGGTGGTGGTGTGTGCAACCATCAGTAGGCATATGATGTCTGTCTCTCTTTTGGTGATATTAGCAGCCATTGATGGTCATTACCTAGATCCATTATTTCAATTAGGAGTTGCAAAATAGTGTTATCCCAGTTCTGTCACTCTTCCTTGTTTACTGGAATACTCCTATAGAGAGAAAATTTTTAACTATTTGGTTACCCTGAGATGGAATTCTCACACGAAAAGAAAGATAAATGCTTGACCTTTTCCCTCTACTTACGAATAATTCAGGATAATGAGTTGGTCCTCCAACATCCTCCAAAGATGACCAGTTAGCATTTTTTTAGTATCTTTATGAATTCATGGGTTTTAACATATCTGATATATTTTAAATCATTGTGATTTTTAGCTTTTCTGATGCTCAAATGGCTCTATCTTCAGCCAGTGTGAAGTTCAAGTTGGTTCTTGGGAAATTCAATACAAGCCCAATAGTCTTTGATAACTTCCTTGCAAACTGGTATGACAAGATATCCAAACTCCTCTTGTCTGTTGTCTGCCTTCAGACCTGGAACATCCATTTCTCCAAAAATCCCTGGTTCCTTTTACTGGAAAATGTTATTTAGATGCTACAATCTAGCCACAAGGGGTGCTTATTGCTAATGGGTTGACCTCTGTTATGGAGGGAACCAGGAAAGAAGTATTAAAAAAAAATACATCATGGGCTCATACTGATATTTTAATTTAATAGGATTACAGGGTTTTGCTTTGGTGATTTTGTATCCTTCTTTGTCTTACATGAAAAATCAAAGTTTCTAATCTCTTTAACATAATCTTTTATGTTATACTACAATATATGTAACCATTGCAGGTAATGATACAAACAATACCATCAGCAAGTTTTTTTGTATGTTTGTTGTTATTGCTATCTGTTATTGTTTGGTTTCTTTTGCAGTTCTTTTTATCTTCACAGTTTACCACGTTAGGATTGTACAGTCACATGACTGTCTTAAATCTTGTTTTTTATTTTTAGGAATTGTTTCTTTAACTTTGAGTTAATTCTTAAATAATTATATAAGACATTTACATTTGTATCAATGTTATATCTACAAAACAAGGTACATTCAGAAAAGTCTAGCTTCCAACTCTATTCTCTTTACCTTCCCCCTTCTTATTCCTTTAAGTAATTGTTTTATTTATTTTATGGTTCTTTAAATGTCATCCATACACTCATATCACCCTTCCTTAGATAAATCTTAAAATACTATTGATATATACACTTTTTTATCTTCACTTTTTCCACTAAAACATCTTATTGAGCTGATCACTCCATGGCCATGTATAAAAATAGCCTTCTTCCTCTTTATAGCTGCATAGTATTCTACTGAAAGGTTGTTCCATAGTTTATTCAACTAACTTCCAATTTTTTGCTATAAAAACAATTCTGTAACGTATAGTCATATATAAAAGTCTTTTTTTGTTGTTGTTGTTTTACAACATATTTTTCTTTTACAACATATTTCCTTCTCAAAGGAGAAGTGTGTATATAATTTTACTAGATGTGTCAACCATCCATTGTGTCTGTACCATTTTGCTTTCCAAACTAGCAATGTATGAGATTGTCTATTTCTCACCAACAAAATATGTTATCAATATTTCAGATTTTTGCTGACCTGACAGGTGACAAAATTATATCTCAGTGAAGTTTTCATGTGTATTTCTGTTTTTGTGAGGTCAAGCATCTTTTCATATGTTTAAGGACCATTTTCCTTTGTTTTTCTGTGAACTTTCTGCTCATATTTCCAGCCCGTTTTTCATAGGTGTATTGGTGTATTATTTTCTATGTTTTCAGAAGCTCTTTTACATTGCAGTATTAGCTCCTTGCTATCTAAGTTGCAAATATTTCTTCTAGATCTAATAACCCTTTTTAAAAATATATTTTGATACCCTCAGATAAAAACACTAAAACACAAAAGAGTTAAAGAAGCTCCTAGGGCTTCCCTGGTGGCGCAGTGGTTAAGAATCCATCTGCCAATGCAGGGGACACGGGTTCGAGCCCTGGTCCGGGAAGATCCCACATGCCACGGAGCAACTAAGCCTGTGCGCCACAACTACTTAGCCTGCACTCTGGAGCCCGGGAGCCACAGCTACTGAGGCCCGTGTGCCACAACTACTGAAGCCCGCACGCCTAGAGCCCGTGCTCTGCAACAAGAGAAGCCACCGCAGTGAGAAGCCTGCGCACCACAACAAAGAGTAGCCCCCGCTGCCACAACTAGAGAAAGCCACTCACAGCAAAGAAGAACCAAAGCAGCCAAAACTAAATAAATAAATTTATTAAAAAAAAAAAAAAGAAGCTCCTAAAGGCTGGGGAAAAAAAGACTGTACATTTCATGGATAATAAAACATAGGTTAGGGGCTTCCCTGGTGGCGCAGTGGTTGAGAGTCCGCCTGCCGATGCAGGGGACACGGGTTCGTGCCCCGGTCCGGGAAGATCCCACATGCCGCGGAGCGGCTGGGCCCGTGAGCCATGGCCGCTGAGCCTGCGCGTCCAGAGCCTGTGCTCCGCAACGGGAGAGGCCACAACAGTGAGAGGCCCGTGTACGGCAAAAAAAAACCAAAAAACAAAAAACATAGGTTAACAGTAGTTAATCACAAGAGGTATATCTCTGGCCTCTGGTTCTCCATGTCAGACTTTGGATGGCAGCACATTTAGAGTCAGACGCCAGCTTCCAGATCTGCCTGGATAATCCACAATACATCACCTCCACACTTGGTGCCTTTGGTTTCCATTTCTGCAAAACACCTAGCAGAGCACGCTGTTTCCATGTATATCAAGTTCATTTATTCAACAAACACTTCTGGACACCTTCCAGTTAGAGCGTAACAGTCAGGCAAGGTCTCACTGAGGTGGTGATACCTGAAGTAAGACCTAAAAAGAGAGGCCAGCCATTGTGAATGAAGATCTAGTGAATGGATTTCCAGGCAAAGGGAACATCAAATGCTAAGTCATTCAAAGAGAAAAAGTTTGAAATGTTTAAGGAACATGAGTATAGGTGGAGAACCATGAGTGAATGGACAAGTGTGGTGGGTGAGTCTGACAGCAGGGGCCAGGTTACATAGGCTTTCCTAGGTTAGGGTTTGGAGCTTGGGTTTCAACTGGCTTCCACTCTTGCCTGTGGCTCAGTTCTATTTTTTGCTGGTTTATTTGTTTGTTTGCCCCCGTTGCATTAATTATTTTCACTCTTTCTCACCTTACAACATTAGCACTGGCTCTCTCCTACCACTCACTGCCCATTCTCTACCTTGGCCTCTGAGATTGGGAGCACTGTTCTTATTCTCCTGGGACCTGACAGCTCTTCTTCCTGGAGGAGAAAAGCAGTGTGAATGTTACCAGTTAACACACACAACCACTGCATTTAGCACAGTCACGTAAGAGGCAATTCATTTTCTACACATAAAGGAAATACATGTTCACACATGCTAACACACGTACCTGGTCTTTGCCCAACATGGATGGATAGTAATCCCTCATACATTTGCAAGTGCCTTCTTGTGCAAAGTACTTCTTGTCCAGGTACTTTATAAGTTTCTTGTGAGAGTTGTATTTATCTTTTGCACACTCTGTAAATTCTTGGAATGTTATCACATACTCAATAAACATTAGTGGCTGCTTGTTTATTAATTAACTTTCCTTGGAGTTCCACTATTACGAAGTCCTATTTCAGCTGCCATGCCACTATTGCAGGTGGTAACAACAGTTAGAGAAGCCAAGAGAACTATTCAAACTAAACATTTTTCATGCTTTACCAGCCCCACCCCTCCTGCCCCCTACAGCTGATAGTAAATGAGTCTTTCCCTACCTTAGGAAAACCTGTAAAATCTGGAAAGGGCAGTGAAGAGCTAAATGAATAATTCTCAAACGAATTAATACAGCCTGCCAGGAGCATAAGAGACCTAGGACAAAATTTCAAATGCTAGCTTTTTCTTCATAGAGTGCCTGTTTAATTTGGGAGACTAAGTATTCTGCTTGAGAAAAGTGTTCCCTAATCACTTTTTATCTTTGGCTATACGTGATATTTCTCTTCTTCTGGATGACTATTTTTGACTTGGTAATTTAATTTTCATTCCAGCAGACACTTATTCTCACACACAATTGAAGAAAGTATTTAAAAGGAGACCTAAAATATAGATGTCTTCTTAGATTCAATTAATATTTAATGAGTGCCTTCTAGATGTCTGGTACTTTTCACAAACACGACTTTATTTCATTTTCTTCTGGAGTAGTGTTTTTTTTTTTTGGTTTTTTTGGGTTTTTTTAGTACCAGGGCAAGTACTGGGGATGTGTACCAGTCAGGTTGGACTGTCTTATGCTGTAGTAACAAACAACCCCACACCATAGTGAATTAAAACAAAGAAAGTTTATTTTGTACTCACATTAAATGTGCACCATGGGTCGGCTGGGGATCGGCTCACCATCTTCATCATTCTCGCTCTGGGTCCTAGGTTGACAGAGCAATAACTACCTGGCCAGTCAGGCAAAGGAGCAGCCAGAGTCTAAAAGGTCTGCCACTTGCAAATAACTTCAGTGGCCCTGGGTGGACACAAATCGCTCTCAACATAACTCATTGGTCAGAACTAGTCATATGGCTTTAGGGGGGTCAAGAAGTACAATCCTACCACATGCCCAGAAGCAGAGAGTTAGAAACAGTCAGTGACCAGCATCAAGGACATTACAGGATAGACAATTAAAATGACACACTTCTTATCTTTGCTGGAGCAATCAATCCAGTTGGGGAGACAGAAACATAAACAGAAAATTTCAATTATTGTGTGGTAAATGCAGACTGAAGTCTGCAAAGGTGGCTATTGGAGCACAGAGGGAGGGTGATGAGTTCAAATGGGAGATGTGGAGGGTAGCAAAGGCTGCCCAATGAAGGGAATAGGTGAGTGAATAGTGAATGATAGGTTTACCCTCCAGCAGCTGGAACCAGGGCAGAGGCAAGAGATAGTACAACGTATGTAGAACGAGAAGCAGAGTATCATTGCAACACAGCTGAGTGTTAAGTGCTAGGCCAGAAGGGACAAGAAGCAGACTGCAGATGTAGGCAGAAGCCAGATTGTGCCGTTGCAGGGAACTTGAACCTTAGCCCAGGAGAAAGGGAAGTATTGGAGTGTTTAAAGCAGGAAAGTACTATGGTCAACGTGTCCTCTCTTGGGGCATACAGTCCATTGTTCCTTCTTAACTTCTTCGGAAATAAGAGAACAAGATGGTACTTAGAGAAAAATTGTGAAATCAACCCAAATTAAATCAAAGCATAGAAATGGAAAGGTTCCATAAAGAGCAGAATGTCTCAAGCCTTAGCCAACTGGAACACCTATTAACTAATCTAAAGATATTTGGGGGTGGAGGGAGGAGAGGTTTTGTTCAGCCTTGAAAGCCTAAAAAGTGATTTTCACAAAGTCAAATACAGACTCTGTTCATCCAGCTCTGCCCAGAGGAGAGAGAAACGTCACAAATGGATTTTGAGAATTGCCCATCACATTGCTAAGGTCAAGCCAATTATGAGGTATTATCATAGCCTGTGCTGTTAAACAAAACCATTGTTTAAACAATTCTACTATAATACAGAATCCCTACATAATGTGATATATTATTATACATTATAATAATGTAGTTTTTTATTTTAAAGTCAGTTTCATTTTATATTAAGGTAGTTATCCCAGCTTTCTTCGTTAAGTGTTTTCATGGTATCTCTTTTATCAGCATTTTATTTTCAACCTTTTATGAATTACACTTTATGTATTTTGAAGCCATCGTATATCTAGACTATAAATTGTGAGTTTAAAAAAAAAAGAAAGAAACCTGAGCCACTGTATTTGAACCACTGAATTTAGCCCAATTACATTTATCATGATTACTGATCTATCTGGCTGGATCTAATTCCATAATTTTATTTTATGGTTTCTATTTCTCCTTCTTTCTCATTGCTGCTTTTTCTTAAATTCTGTTGGATTTATCACATCTCCTATTTTCTCTTTTGCTTTCTTCTGGTTTTGAGGTTATATTTTTTATTTCTATATTTTGAGGATAACTCTTAAATTCTACATACCACATTAATCAACAAAATCTAAATTTAATCAATATTCCCAACTTCCTCACACATAATAGAAAAACACTAGAACTTTTAAAATTCAGTAAGCTCTCTCCTATCCTACATGTTATTGTTTTTTTCTACTTTAATTTCACTTTGAAATTACATCCCCACGATACTCATCATTTTGTTGGTGCTATTATTGTTATTGTCTATATCACTCCTTATCAATTTCTCACTGTTTCATATCAAATACTATGCACTTTGAATTCCCAGACCTTGTAGGCAATATAATTTTGGATAGCAAGCCCATGCAAGGCATAGGTCTATGATTGCATTTTCTCAGATCAGACTCTTTATTTTTCACCAAGAGCCATACAGAAACAGAGAAGTTTCGTTTTTGAGTCGTGGGCCATGGTGTAGATTTTTTTCTCTTTTGTCCTTTCACTGAGAGTACAGCCTCAGCCTCTGAATGTCCTGACTTTTGCAGACACCTCAGGTTCACTCCCCACATCATGCAAATTCTAGCTCCTTATTTCACATACTATGGTCCTCAAAGCCCACGGCCCTTGTTGCAGGAACCCATAACCCCCATACCAAGGGCAGCCAGGGTCCGTTTACAAGCTTACTGATCTTCAGTTCCTTCTTCATTTCTGGGATCTAGGGATTTCCCTTTTTTTCCCTTGTAAACTCAACTATAAATTTCAAAGAATTTTTCAACATTTTATTTAGCTTTTCTCAGAATTTGTAGTGGGAGAGTTTCAGGTTCTCTTAGTCTACTCTTTTGCCAGAAGCCATAGCTTTTCTATGTAGTGTGCGTGTATATGCATATATTTATATATACATATATGTGTTTGTATATGTTTTCTATATACTTGTATCTTCTCTATTTTCTATGTATTCTACATATTTATATATTTATGTATAAAATATTTAGACATAACTGCAACAATTGCACATAAACTCCCACAGTTGCTTAAGGCCAAATTTCTATAAGAAATACCTTGTTGTAATATAATGATATAGAATTGCTCATAGTGGTTTCTGCTTCTCTGATTGAACCTTGACTAATACGAAATTTGATACTGGGAGTGATTTGGTCGGTTGCTTCTAAATGCACTGGAGGGGTTGGAAAAAGAAATAATGAGCTCAGAGCTTTAAATTCCCAACTCAAAATCTGTAGAAGAGGCCTAAAATACACAACTTCCCTAATAGAAAGCTTTCTCTCCTACAGCCTTAGGGTCAAGATTTCCAAAATTACACCCAGAGTCTACTCTTGCAGGTGGCTGAATTGCAATGCAAATTGACTTCCCTACCTTAATAGTTTCACAAGTTAAAGTTAGAGTAATAATTATCAAAGAGTGGGACGGGGCTTTATGGGTAAATTCCAATGAAGCTGGGCAACTTGAACTCCGAAACTCTACTAAGCCCACTTTGCCAGTAGAAGCAGTTCTTCCTTCCCTGTCCAAGGAGGTTAGTGTCCTTTTGCCTGAAGAACCTGTAATCACCTTCCCTGAGGTATTTTGCATTGCAAGGAATTGGTGATCTTCCTTCCTTCCCACCAGCCTTTACTGCTCCTATACCTAGACTTGAGTCCCAGAAAATCCAAGAAGGCTCATGAGGAGGTACAATAAACACCCAAAAAATTGGATTATTTTGCCACTTTACATCAAAAGAAATCTCAGTAACAACCAGTTCCCAGACTTGAGCTAGTTCATAGAACCCCTTGAATTAAGAATAAGGACCCCCTTGAGTAAGGACGCTGCTGCACAGACTAAAAAGTTGTATTGCAAATCCTCCTAACTTTCCCCAAAGGCACCTATGGCCATTTATCAAAGTGACTGTGCACTGGAGAAGGAAAACTAATCAGACTTTTCAGGGATTATTGGACGTTCACTAATTTCTGGAGATCCAAAGCACCGCTGTCTCAACTAGCCAGTAGTAGTAGTAGTTCTAATGGAGGTTGGGTGATGAAGGGAGTTTTGACTCAAGTCTGGTTGACGGTAGTCACAGTGGATACCTAACCTCGGACAAGATCATCATGGTACACCACAGAGATTTTTGTGGTTGTTCGTTATTCATCATTAGTGTGGCAACAGATAACTGATATAATTGATCTAAGAAAATTTAGGCGAGATTAAATTCAAAGGGCCTGATTTTTAAATGCAATAAGGCATTAGCCTTATTTACAGATACTGATTCTGAAGGATAAGGGAAAGACAATTTACTTGTCCAAAGTCACAAAGGATAACATAGTAAGTCCCCTACATACAGACGAGCTCCATTCCGACAGTGCGTTTTTACGTCCAATTTGTTCATTAAGTCCAACAAAGTTAGCCTACGTGCCCAACTGACACAACTGACTACATAGTACTGTACTGTAATAGGTTTATAATACTTTTCACACAAATAATACATAAAAAACAAACACAAAAAATAAGATATTTTTAATCTTACAGTACAGTACCTTGAAAAGTACAGTAGTACCAGCTACATCACCACTGCTTTTACGCTCACTTCCAAACATCCTGGGCTTGAAATAAAGATACTGTACTCTATACAGTACTGTACAGTAAAGTACACAAAAGTACAACCATTTGTAGAGGGTGCCTGCATGTGACATGTATGCCAGACACGTGAACTAACTTATGTGATTGGACATGTGAATGCACGTTCGCAACTTGAAGGTTCGTATGTAGGGAACTTACTGTATTAGAAAGTGCCCAGTTATTATTCTCTGGTGTGATGACATGTAAAAAATGTGATTATATTTCAGACAGGGTGTCATGACCCATTTAACTAAAAGACATTTGCAAGTAGGTGGTAGGATATTAAAAATTATGTTCTAATTTTATTTACATTTTGCTATAGGCTAACTACAACTTAGCCAGCATGTTCATGGTTACCTATCTCTATATCTACTTCTCGGCTTAGTATCTCACAGGATGGGTTATCACTATACTACTACTAATTTACTTTTTATCAAAGCATACCCAAAACTATGAGTCACCTTTTCCTTTAAGACAAAGTAGTAGAGTTCAAGTTTAGCTGTGTGCTAAGGGGCCAGCTATAAGGTGTGATTTTCAGGAGTGCAAGAAAATCAACTTGTCTTAATTCCCTTATTGGATTCTCTAAGTACCTTCTCTCTCCCATTAATCACCCCTTGGGTTCTTATATTAAAAGGAGCTGGTAAAAATTCAAATATTCCTTGACAAGGGTAACATCAAATACAAGTGTAAAAGATTTGCAGTTACTGGCGGCGGGGGGAGTTTGGAGGGAAGGGAAAGTGTGTGGAGGAGAAAGGTCAGGCCCAATGAGGTTGATGGAAGAGAAGCCCAGGTAGATGAGTCAGGGAGACACCCAAGCAGCTCCTCAGGAGGGAGAAAGGAAGCTGGGGGCAGGTTTATCTACTTCATTTGAAGGAGGCAGGTGGCCTCTTTCTAGCAGTCAGAGTGGGATATGATCAATTTCAAGAAGTCAAGAACAGAAGTGGTGAAACAGTAAAAATGATAGATTAGAAATTTGAAGACCTGCTGCTGGGTTCCAGCTTGACCACAGACAAGCTGTATGACCTTGGGCAGTAACTTCACCCCTAGTCCTCACTCTTCATCATCCCAAGTGAGACTCCTCAGAGCACCTTTCCTGCTTTTCAGTACTGTGAAATGTCCCCTGGCAGAGCCTCTGATCTAGATAAGAAGTGCAACAGAAATTTTGTTTTTAATCCCAGCAAGTGGCATGTGAGTAGAGGTGTGGTGTTTAACCCTAGAACAACCACATCCAGTCTTATCACTGAAGCTAATGTGCACACGACTCGAGAAGTCTTTGCCATCACTGACATTGGCAGCCCTTGTTGATTTAACGGCACTGTTTCCAAAGAAGATCACTGCTAAGCCATGGTTGCTGTGATGTTCAAGGTAACAGGTGTTTGTGGTTTCAGAGCGGGTCTTTGTACTTCACCTCTTCCTTACTCAAACTTCTCTTCAAGTCATAGCAGTCTCCTGGACGAGAAAAACCCTGAATCTTTCCAACAGTTCTAAGACCTGCTACTTCACACCACACCAAAAATTATTGTTGTTCCTAATCTCTTCCGTCTCAGGCTCCAGAGTTCATTTACCAAAGAGGTCCACAGCTAACCCATCCCCCCCAACTTGGGGGAAATGGCTGCTACAGTGCACCCTTTAGATGCTGTCCAGTTGTCAAGGGTCTTTGTAAATTCTTTGCCAATGCTGATTCATTCTCTCAACAGACCAGTAGGGAAATTTCTGTAGGAAACAGTTTTCCATATGACAAAACTGAGTCAGGGAGCCTATGAACTACCCTTTACTACATCACAAGTTGGCCTGAGCCTAGATCACAAGACACCAAAGTGACATGATACTCTCTCCCGTGGCTCTAAGTCTCTCACATTTGGAAATCCCTGATCCATTTACAAGTTTCCCAAACTCCATCTTCACTGTTAAGAATATAAACTTTGTAGGGGTTCCCTGGTGGCGCAGCGGTTGAGGGTCCGCCTGCCGATGCAGGGGACACGGGTTTGTGCCCCGGTCCAGGAAGATCCCACATGCCGCGGAGCGGCTGGGCCCGTGAGCCATGGCCGCTGAGCCTGCGCGTCCGGAGCCTGTGCTCCGCAACGGGAGAGGCCACAGCAGTGAGAGGCCCGCGTACCGCAAAAAAAAAAAAAGAATATAAACTTTGTGATTCTGTCAGACAGATATGGACTAAGCCAAGCTGATTCTATGAACATTTCATATTAACAATATTTATTGGGCTTTGTTTAGCATAATCCCACTTATGAGAAGCGTACATCTTTTTTCCAACACATAGGAATGATCATCACAATCAGCCTATGGGCTCTCCCACTCTTAGGTGGTAACATAAGACTCCTCCCAGCTAATAGGTTAATGTGTAGAAGATATCAGATGGATCCAAACTTTGCTAGCCCAACTCGTGACTTTAGAGTGCAGAGGAAGGTCTCCCAAAGCTGTCCTATTTGGAATACTCATTTTAATTTGTATCCAGTGGTAGAAACTAGAAAAGTTTCTCAGGAAGCCTTTGGCCCTACTCCAACCAACTTTCTCTTGGGCAACCTCTGAACTTCATCTGAGAGTACATTTACCAAAGAAACCCACAGCTAATCTATACTCCTCTAACTTTGGAGGAAATGGGTGGAGTGGGGTCAAAGGGAGGAGGGACATGACCTACATGTGTACAAAGGGAATGTTCCCTTGAGCAGGGTGGACCCTTGAATACCCACCATAGGTTCAGATGTACCCCAGCAGGCATTTGGGGAGTGGATTTGCCTAACCTCCTATGGACTAACTTGCACTTATTCCTTAGATCCAAGAGGAGTGAATAATGAGATCTGCCTGGAAATTTAATCAAGTTAGTTCAACCCTTTCAACCAATGAAGGATGGGCAGAAATACGTGATACATCTTAAGGGTAGGTAACTACGAATGAACATACTTTTACAATTGCCCACATTTCATTGGCCAAAGCACATTACATGACCAAGCTCAACATCAGCGGGGCAGAGAAATATATTCTACCTCTAGTAGGAGAAACTGCAATATAGCAAAGGGCATTGATGCAGAGAAAGATAAAAAGTTGAGAAAAAATATCTATTGCTGCATAACACATTATCTTTAAAACAGCAAATATTTATTATCTCACATCTTCCATGGGTCAGGAATCCAAGAGCAGCTTAGTTGGTTGATTCTGGTTCAGTGTCTCTCATGAAGTTTCAATCAAGTTGTCAGTCAGAGCTGCAGCTATCTGAGGCTCGATGGCTGAAGGCTCTGTTTCCAAGCTCACTGCCATGGTGGTTGGCAGACCTGTTCTTTTCCATATGGATGTCTCCAGATGCTGCCTGAGTACCCCATGGCTTGGTAGCCAGCTCCCCCCTGAGTGAGTGATCCAAGGGAGAGAGAGAAAAAAAAAGAGAGCCCAAGACAGACACTAAGTTTTGTCACTTCATCTCAGAAGTGACATACATCACATCTTTCATATTCTATTGGTCCCGCAGACCAACTCTGCTATGTGAAAGGAGACTATACAAGGGTTTGAAAACCAGAAGACAGGGATCATTGGGGGCCATCTTGGCTGTGATAGGTTGGCTATCACAGTTGTGATTTAAAATACCTTATTTAGTTATCCCCATAATCTGCTGAACTGTTTCCACACTGTAGTATTACTGGGTTCAAGCCATTACAGCTAACCCAGGGCAATCGCATTTGTACAGATTTTTTTGTCAAATCATGTTAATTTTTATACCCAAAATAGTACTATAAATATCAATGGTTTTTCCCCTTTGGGCTTTTTTTTTTTTTTTTTAACATATCTGTCTGCCTGTGCATACATTTTCTTCCAACCAGCACATACTCATTACTACTTATTCTCCATTCACCAGTCGCACAGATGAGTTCTCAAATATCACTCTTTCTGTTAAGCCTTTCCTGACTATGGCTCACCTCGGACGGTATCCTCCTATGTCTCCACAGCTTTTTGGACGTACCTCAGTGTAAAACCCTTAACCAATCACAGAGTATTTATATTCTTCTAGGTCTCCTTCATTAGACTGTGAGGCTTCCAGGGCCCAATATTCGGCATAATAGCAACTCAATAAATGTTTGAAGAAAGCATGAGAAGGAAGACAGGAGAAATAGAAGATAGGGCCTGATCTTAACAGGATTTCATGACACTGGTTTCCTACCATCTGCTAGTTAAGCTTCTCCGATGTGTCAGGCAGTATTAAATGCTTTCATAGTCGTCATCTCATGAAATCCTTGCAATAATCTAATAAATAAGAATGATTTGGGGAGGGTTTGCTTATCAAGCTCAGAAAAGTTAAATAATTTTCCAAGGAAGTGGCAAAACCAGGATTTCATCCTTGATTCTTGCATTCTAAGCTCACACTCTTCATACAACCCCATTCAGCCTCTGTAAGGAAGAGGCCCCTTGCTTTTACTGTACTGAACAGTGTACCTACTTCTTCCTAGAACGAGTTCTCTCGCTCAGTGATCCTCCCATATCAGTCCCTAAAAGTCATTTCTGAGGATATTCCTTCTCTCTTCACCTGTGCTTTGATTCGGGTTCTGGAACCCCCAGCTGGGTAAAGCCTGGAAGCTCTCCCTTTCACCTAGAGGATGAGTTGTGTCTGGAGGAGTAAACACATTACAGAGGAGCCTGGAGAAACCCAGAGCCCTGCAGGCAGGAAGCGCCCAGCAACCAGCTCCAGCTCCCTGGATCCGCTCACGCAGAGGAAGCGAGCTGCCCCAGGCATGTCACTGCACATGTCCATCCCTGGAGCCAGGCAGAGAGCCCTACAGGCTCTGACATTTAAAGGTCACATCTCCTAGGAAGTTGAGAGGATGAAATGAATGGCATACATGAAAGTATTAAGAATTCTTTGAGAGAAAACTGCGGCATAAATTCAAAATAGCATTAGCATATTTTTTGAAAGCCATTATTTACGTTATTTTTTTTTTTCCCAACCAGTTAACTTGGGCACATATGGATACACACATATAAAAGTTTTTAAATAAACACACATAATACATAAATATAATACTAAATTTTTTAAATTATAAATTGAATCAAGTCATAGATATGAGAGGGGATTGTACTGCAGTCCTTTCTTTTTTCTTGTTTGCTGGCCTCCTCCACCACACCTCCTGCCTCCAGAGCGCTAAAAACCTAGTAGGTATCCTTCTGTATCTTTTTCTCCATGCACACACTCATACATATTCAATAATGGGTCATTACTTATTTAACAATAATGGGAACCACATTATACAAGCATTTCAGCATCATGCATTTTTCAGTCAACAGTATGTCATAGAAATTCCCCCAAGTCAAATGGTACAGTTCCAAATTCTTCTTTTTAAAGTTACATAATATCTTATGATATGACCTTGGCCCACAATCTTTTTTTAATCCACTCCCATCTTAATGAGCACTTACTTGTCTCCAGATTTTTTTTTTTTTTTTTTTACAAACAAGGCCGAATGTAGAGCTCCACATTTTGGTGTTTTATTTCTGTGAGCTGTGTGCTCAGAAAAAGGATTGCTGGCTCTTAGAAATTGTTTCCAGTCTGATGGGACTAAAGAGATAGCTTATTGTTACTTACGGTGCATTTCTCTTGCTACTAGTGATTGTGAGCTTTTCTTCAGGTATTTGTTACCATTTTGGTTTTTCCCTAATGAATTGTTTTTTCTATATCCTTTACCTTATTTTTGTTAGATAATTTGTCTTTTATTAACTTATGAGAGCTCTTCACATATTTAGAGAAAATCTTCTACATTGGAATGATATTTTTCCATATTTATCATTTGTTTCTTCATGTTATTTATGGTCTCCGACTTCTCCTTGTCATTTCTGTGTGTGTGTGTATGTGTGTTTGTATGTGTGCATGTATGTATATATATTCTTAGACTCTTTTATCTATTCTTTTATAGTCTCTGGTTTTCCTATCTTAGTTAAGAAAATGTTCTCTATCTGAGATTATTCATGAAGTTTCCTAGATTTTATTGTATTTGTTGCATTAATTTTTTTGCATGTACATCTTTAGTCATCTGAAACTTATTTAACTTTCTGTAAGATAGAGCTAATTTTATCTTTATCCAGATGAAGATGAAGAAACTGTTGTGCCAGCACCATTTATTTAAAAATCCATCATTTCCTCACTGAATCACCTTAGAAGTATATTAAATCCTTCATATGCTTCAATTGTTTTCTAGTTTCTTTATTCTGTTATGCTAATCTATTTCTCTATTCCTAAAACATTATTCTTCTATGATTACAAAATGTTCTGATATCTGGTAAAGCAAAACCAACTCAAGAAAATCCCCCCTTCTTTTTATTCCCCTTTTTCTAGCTATTCTTGGACATTTATTCTCCTGTGTGATATTTAAGATTGTTTTATCCAATTCCAAGGGGAAAGTCTATTGAGATTCTTATTGAAGTTTAATCAGATTTTTACATTAGTTTGAGGAAGATTTATTTGCAATTCTAAGCTTTTTTATAAGAACAAAGTATGTCTTTACACATCTTTTATAATTGTTATTGCTATCGGAAATGAAATATTTTCTCTGTGTTCATTTTAGGTGCTTATGGTAATATGGAGAAAAGTTAATGATTTATATGCGTTTATCATATAGATAACAACCTACTTAATTCTTTTATTCTAGTATTTTTTTTACCTGATCTTCTAATTTTCCAAGTATACAATTGCATATCCATCAGAAGAGATTATTTTTTTCTTCTTTTCCCAAAGTTTTTACAAATCATTTCATTTTTAAAAATACCATTGCACTCACTAGAATCTCTAAGCCAATACTTCATAATAATATTGATGGCAGGCAATCCCACTTGTTTCTGATTCTAACTGGAAAGGTTTTAGCAAGCTTGTATCATTTTGGAAAAGGAATTTTTTCACTGTCTAGGACCTCATTTCCCAAGTCCTCTTCATTTGCTGAGAGCTGCCTGGGAATTTCCCAGGGAACAGCATGTTCCTGCTTCCCTGCAGGTTCATATAGAAGGGAGACTCAAAAGGCAAGCAGAGGGAGCGCCAGGAGTGGTGGAAGTCCTGCTCCCTCCATAAGAGAAGGGGTTCCTTTAAGGAGCGTCACACTGTAAGCATGAGTGAGAGCAGAGGCTCCGGCCTCCGTGAACGGGAAGCCATCTGTGCTCTAGTAAGGAACTCTCCGCCTGCCACCAGGTCACCAGCTGCTCCCCTTCCCTTCTTTACAGGATCACTTACTTTCTAGCAAACTCTTCTTCAGTTCAACCCAAACCAAACTTCTCATTCCACAAACCTGGGCATGGAAAGCCCAGCCCCTTCTCTGGCTCTCCACAGGCTTTCCCTTGCATCACCCTTAGGACTCCTGGAGTTCCACCTCTTCCTCCAAGTGGGGCCCACTGGCATGGGTTTCACAGGTCTCACTATGTACTACCCATCAATGACAAGTTTCTGCAGTAACAGACACTTGACTACAAATACACATGTAATATCTGGCCACCTAGGCGCTGCTCAGGAGGATATCTAATCACCTTTAAAGAATTAAATCCCTAGATTTAATTTGACAATTGACAGTTGGATGATTCTTTGTTGTAGAAGGCTGTACAATGTAGGATGTTTAGCAGAATCCCTGGCCTCTTTAAATGCCAGTAGCATCCCCATTTCCAATAGACCAAAAATGGCTCCAAACATTATCAATGTTCCCTGGTGGGAGTGGGGTGAGGGCAGGAGTAGGGGGAGCAAAACCATCGCAGTTGAGAAAAGCACTGCCCTAGGCTATGTGCCCTGAAGCATACTACCTAGAGTTGCCTGTGTGTGAAATAACTTATTTGCAAATCATTGCCCGTAAATTGAAGCATCTGTCCTTGTCACTTTCAATTTGGAACTTATTTGAAACTACTGCTTCTTTCCTCTCTTCAGAGTCATACTGCTCATGGCTTGCTTCTCGTTGAAGGATGATGGCTCAGAGGTCCTGAAAGTTAATTTTGTATGTGCAACTGTGGGGTCAGTTCACACCAATGTTATCTATTTTTAGTTGCAAGAGTAGGATTATTTTTATTGATATTTAGCCTGCTGGCATATCACTCAGCATGGAGTATGTATACTTTTGTTCCTATTGATGATGGAGATAAAATGCGTGCACCTTTCAGAATTGCAATTTTCAAGAGGAAATTAGCTTTTTCCCCTGAGTGGCCTGACACTGCAGTTTGGTGGATGACATCCCAGTAAACAACCTACAAACAAACTCTTGACTCTAGAAGTAAGTATGAGCTATTTATAGGCAAGAGATGATTTTCAAGTGGGTAGGTCAAAGGGGAAAAACAAGCTGAAAAAAGCCAGCAAGGAAATTCCCATTCACCCAGTACCTTGAAGTGAGGAACTGTAGGGCCATTCGCCAAAATGGAAAGTCTGCATCACTGTTACTAATGGAGGAATGATGTTTCAGTGAGTTTTCAGCTTGTCAACCCACTGTTTTTGACACAACCACAGACTCCATTTAAAACACAAAACCTGAAGACACATCCTTAAGACAAAGGAAACAAAGGGATTTCATACAGGATCTTGAAAACATCAATCAGATGACACGTATCCTAGCAACAGGGATGCTGGCAAAAGGCTGTCTGCTGTGAACATGGGGCTCTTCACTCTGTTGGAGATAGGTTTCCACGTGCCTGTGTATAGCGAGACCATCAGCATTGTGAAAGGCTGTCATGTCACTGCTGCCCTCCTTTTTGCTAAGGAAAATAAGAAAACTTTGAAGTGTCCTTGGAGGAAGTACAGTCTGGGGCAAGAGACCGGGTTGCAAGTGGCTCTGAGGTTGAAGGGGGCAGTGTCCTGAAAGGGGCAAGCCGGTGGGCTCTGCAAAGGCAAAGGTTGGTTCTTCAGGAGGTTGAGCTGTTTGGTCATTGGTCAGAGACGACAGTCTCCTTCCCAGTCAGCCTTTCAGAGCTGTATCTCATGGTGCTGGCTCTATGGCTGCCAGCTTCACTAGGATTTAGGACAAAACCCAAGGCAAAGAGCAGCAGCTGGTTGATGGGAAGACTGTGACCCTTGGTTCCCAGACTGCGGGGACAGAGCCTGCTCTCTTTTAAGATGGCTCTGAACTGAGCATGTAAGACCTATATCTAAGATACATAGATACTGTCAATCTTGACCAAGAATCAGCTAACTTTTTCTGTGCAGGCTTTTCATGCCGTAAGGGAGCACCAAAGCAGCCTTAGACAGTACATAAAAGAACAGTGTGTCTGTCTCCAAATAAAACTTTACTCCCAAAAATAGGTGAGTGGGCAGGAATTGGCCCACAGGCCACAGTTTGCTGACCCCTGATCTTGATGAAAAACAGCAAACACAGCTAATTCTCCCCATCTGAAAAAGGCCACTCCCTCAAATCTGTCTGACCCCTGCCCTAGTTCAGGTCTTCATCTTCTCTATCAACACCTCTTCTCATCCCAGTCTTTCCCCTCTCCAACATATATTTTCCATTGCTGACAATATTATCCTCTTAGAATACACAATCAGCCCTTGAACAACATGGGGTTTAAGAATGCTAACCCCCTGCATATCCCTGGATCCAGCCCACCGCTGGTCCAATAGTACTATAGTATTTACTATTGAAAAACATCTGCTTGTAAGTGGGCCCGCAGAGTTCAAACCTGTGTTGTTCAAGGACTGACTGTATCATGAACCCATCACTCCTGCCTCAAAACCCTCTAATAGCTCCCCAATGCTTAGAGCAAAAAATACAAATTCCTCCATACAGCCTTGAAGCCCTCCACAATCCACTCTGCCTTCCCACGGGCATCCTGAGCTCCCACCATGGTGCCAAGGTGCCCATCCCCAAATATGCCAGGCAGTTACTGCCTCCAGACTTTGTCTACATGTGTTCTCTACCCTGCAGGACCAGGCCCACAGTCCCTGCCTGCCGGTCATTCTCATCCTTAAACTGTCACTTCAGACTCACCTTCCCAAAGACACCTTTCCTGTCTGCCTACTGTATATGATTTGCTCCCTTCAGTGGGCTCCCATAGAGTTGATTTTATCTCTCTCTTAAAACAGCATCCTTGAGTTACAGTTCTTGCCATCTGTTGCTCCCTATTCCATACATCATATGCTTCTTGGCTATCCCTTTTTTAGCTCTACATAGGCCACAGTATGCTCAATTCAATCATTCAATCGTTTATCTACTAACAGATGCGTTTTGTGCACCTGCTGTATATTTTGCAATGTTGTCAGTGGTGGGGAGACAGCCACAAAGTAGACAATATCTGCTCTCAGGCTTATAGGATAGTGAGGAAAGACAGGTCGAAATAGACAAACCAACAAACCAAAATATAAGGTCATTTCCGATTGAGAAAAACACCACTAAAAAAAAAAAAATAACCCAGGGTAATTTGTTAGGAAAACTGAGGGTGTGGGTAGGCACAAAGCTATTTTTGCTACAGGGCAGCAGGGGAGGCCCCTCTGGGCTGATGATATTTGAACTTTTACCAAGTAATGATGATGAATTAAATAGTGAGTGAGGGGAAGCAACCACTTATGCCAAGCTCTGCAGAGAGAAAGTACTTTTAAGTGTCCTTTAAAGAAATAATAAATTTAAATATTTCTAATATTAACTAAACTATAATATAGTTCTTTTAAAAAATGAGGTAAGTGTATATATGCATGTATGAAAAGATATCTAAGATGTACTGTTAAGTGAAAATAAGAGCAACTTGCAGAATGTGTAAAATTTTAAATTTTCTTTGAAATTAAATAATTCATGTACACAGATGTTAATCCATGCCCAAGAAATTTCTGGGAGGCACAGAAGTCAAAGTTAAGAGCGGTAACTTCTAGGGGTGATATCGAAGGGCTGTGATACTTTTGTTTTCCTTTCCACACCTGTCTAAACCGTTGGAAAATTCAACAAGCATGTATCCCTTCGATAATTTTACACACCAAAAACTTTCTCATGGGAGAAAGTTTCCTTTATGAAGGCTTCTTCAGTTTTTTTTTAGTCTGTAACTTCTGGGTGAATTTTTTCCTGACATGCTGGGAGAATTCTCCTTACTGTTATTAAAACTTTTGCCCTTCTCTCCTCACTCCCAACACCAAGCAACCCCAGCCCTTCAGTACCCTTTACACACACGTGCGCACACACACACACACACACAGATGCTCACCCTCACGACCACCAAGGACATCTTTTTTGATATGCATGATGTCCTGAAGCATTGAGATTCCCTGTTCTAAACAGGCTAGTGTTGCCAGATAAAATACAGGACCCCGGTTAAGTTTGAGTTGCAGATAAACAGCGAATAATTTTTTAATGTAAGTATGTCCAAAATATTGCATACTAGAAATTATACTAAACAATAACTCTTTGCTCAGCTGAGATTCAAATTTAACTGAGTATCCTATATCTTATATTTGCTAAATCTGACGACTTTAAAACAGGCACACGTGCTGAATGAAAGATGCTAAAATCTTGGATGAAGGACATTAAATCTTCCCCATAAACATCTTTCCACTGAGTTAGAGGTGCATTTTTCCAAACCCTGATTCTGTCTAAACATAGTCCCCATGGCTCCCCTTCTCAAAAAAATATCTACACGTGATAGGGCTTGATTGTGTGCTTCAATATTTATTCTGTTGTCCTTCCCTGAGCCTCGTCTACAGCCATGCTGCCTTAGTTACAGAGTTCAGAAGAGAGACCCCGTGTCCTCATACCAATCCACGCCTTCATGATGGCGGACACAGAGCCAGGACTCTGCTTTTCCACGGGCAGTGGTGCTGAGCCCTGATGACACACTAGAATCACCCAGAAAACTTTACAATATGCCCATGCCCAGACCCACCCCGGATAAAGTGATGGCAGAATCTCGAGCAGTGAGGCCCAGTCTTTAACACGTTCTAAAGTTCCCCAGGTGACCCTAAGGTGCAGCCAACGCTGTGAACAATTGCCTTAACACCTAAGCCATCTGTACCCTGTCTTCAAGCTTTAAGTCCCATGAAGTAGTGCCTCTCGAACTTTCTATGCAGATGGATAAGCTCGGGATGCTGTTAAAATGCAGATTCTGGCTTTTTCGTGAGGGGGTGATGCTGAGATGGGGGCGGCAGCAGTCGAAGCTAATGAAACTTAAAAGCTTTTGCACAACAAAGAAAAACAAAAACAAGAAGAAAAGACAACCCTCCGAATGGGAGAAAATATATGCAAATGAAGCAACTGACAAAGGATTAATCTCCAAAATTTACAAGCAGCTCATGCAGCTCAGTATCAAAAAAACAAACAACCCAATCCAAAAATGGGCAAAAGACCTAAATAAACATTTCTCCAAAGAAGATATACAGACTGCCAACAAACACATGAAAGAATGTTCAACATCGTTAATCATTAGAGAAATGCAAATCAAAACTACAATGAGGTATCACCTCACACCAGTCAGAATGGCCATCATCAAAAAATCTACAAACAATAAATGCTGGAGAGGGTGGGGAGAAAAGGGAACCCTCTTGCACTCTTTGTGGGAATGTAAACTGATACAGCTACTATGGAGAACAGTATGGAGGTTCCTTAAAAAAGTAAATATAGAACTACCATATGACCCAGCAATCCCACTACTGGGCATATACCCTGAGAAAACCATAATTCAAAAAGAGTCATGTACCACAATGTTCATTGCAGCACTATTTACAATAGCCAGGACATGGAAGCAACCTAAGTGTCCATTGACAGATGAATGCATAAAGAAGATGTGGCACATATATACAATGGAATATTACTCAGCCGTAAAAAGAAACGAAATTGAGTTATTTGTAGTGAAGTGGATGGACCTAGAGTCTGTCATACAGAGTGAAGTCAGTCAGAAAGAGAAAAACAAATACCATATGCTAACACATATATATGGAGTCTAAAAAAAGAAAAAAAAAGTTTCTGAAGAACCTAGGGGCAGGACAGGAATAAAGATGCAGACGTAGAGAATGGACTTGAGGACATGGGGAGGGGGAAGGTTAAGCTGGGACAAAGTGAGAGAGTGGCATGGACATATATACACTACCAAATGTAAAACAGCTAGTGGGAAGCAGCCGCATAGCACAGGGAGATCAGCTGGGTGCTTTGTGACCACCTAGAGGGGTGGGATAGGGAGGGTGGGAGGGAGACGCAAGAGGGAGGAGATATTGGGATATATGTATATGTATACAGCAGAAACTAACACACCCTTGTAAAGCAATTATACTCCAAAAAAGATGTTAAAAACAATATGCAGATTCTGATTCCACAGTTCTAGGCGGGCAGGGGGTGCTGAGAGACTGCATTGATAACATGCTCCCAGGTGCTGCTGCTGGTCCTTGAGACACACTTTAAGGAGCAAGGCCATTAATAATAATAATAATAATAATAATAAACAGGACTAAACCACCTTCAAATCAAAGTCATTGCTACTCTTTACTTTATAATCCATGTAATAAGCAAAATTTATAATGAGACTGGTAATGAAAAGTTTCGTTGGATCACCAATAGTCCTAAGACTAGCACCATATGTGCACTCCCGTTTCAAGTTGCAACTTCTTTGGATTCATTTCCTATCCGTGGGAAGCTAAAGAGAAAATAACAGTGGTTTGAGTTTCAGCACACAGATTTTTTTTCCAATGCGAATAGTCAGAAACCTCAGGCTGACGTTTCCTTTCTAAGGGTCGTGAAACCCAACAGATCTGTCAGGCTCTGCTGTGGAATGACTTAACTCACAGCTGTTTACAAAAAGGAGCCCCCATGTCTTAGTGGACTGGCCACGTGATATGCTCTCTGGAGTCATGTAAGTGGGCTAAGTGGCCTCAAGAGGGCCCTGCAGCCCTACGGCCCAAGTCCATAACTCTGCACTGGCCCCCCCGGAACAGCCCCAACTGGCTTTCCAAGGGAACTTTCCATTTGTAGTGGACAGGAGTGAGGTTCTGGAGCTCCCCAGGCTCTGGTTTGAATCTCTGCTCTTCCACTGAGTGCCTCTCTGACCTAGGACAAGTCATGTCACTTGCTTTAAGCCTTGGGTTCCTACATATCTTCTGTAAAAAAGGAAACAGAAGAGATTATAGGCAAAGTGTTTGGTTAGCACAGTGCATGGCACATTAGTAACATTAAACCCTAACTGTATTGTGTCGGGTTCTCCTCCATCTCTAAGTTAAATGGAAATACTAGCCTTGATGTCCCTTACAGAGAAAAGCTGAATCACTGCATTCAAGTACAGCACATGCTGTCCTCTGTCCTGGCTTGGGTTCTAGCCTATGTGAAGGACAGCAATCTGTGGCCGCAAAGAAATACAGTAATAGCTACGTCATATCTGCACATACTAAGAAATCATATCAGGCTTGAACGCAAACAAAATCCAACAGGTTTTTCTCCTACTTCATGGAAAAGGAAGTTTGTCTTGTGACCAGAGCTACTTCCTTATAAGGCCAAGGAAGAGAGAACTAAGGACAGCTTGAGTTGCCCTGTGCATCTTTTATAGGATCAGAGACTTACAGTGTGATGCTATTAGTGGGGTCTGCAAATGTCAGGAGAGAGTAACCAATGAAAAGAAAAGTGCGATAGGTTTTTAATATGGATGAAAAGCTGCCTGCTCTCTCCTAAGCAAGTGAGGAACAAGAGAAGCAAGGAATTCAACCCGATTTACAGGGAATCTCTGGAATAAACGGGTAAACGGGAGACGTGATGTTTTTCAGACCATGTTTCAGTGCACAACCTACCAGTATCGAGGCTGGCTTCTGGAGGGCGATTTGTGACTTGTTTCAGCAAAGAGATGATTAAAATGTAAAAAATAGCAGATAACCCTTGAAATGCCAGTGTCAGCCTCAAAGAACAGCTTCCAGAGACGAGGAGTGGGTGGACTTCCAGAGACACAGATTCAGAATCTAACTTTAGCCTGAACTTTCCAAAGCTGCTCAGCAGTACCGGGGGAAAGATTTAGTGTGAAGGCAGCTAAGAATAGCAGCTCAGATCAGACTGTGGAATTAGATGAGTTTCAATCAACCACATGTCCCCCCAGTCTCTTACCTCCTCCCAGCCTCAGTGGGACATGAATACCCATAGCACTGGAGAGTTAGGGCTATTAGAGATGAGGCTCAGACCCAGAAGAATGACGATAAGAGCTGACATTTATCGAGTGATTAAGACTTGCAGGCCTTATGCTAAGTGCTTCCCAGAGATTGATTCATTTAATACTCACCCCCGAACTAGATGTAGCTTCATTTTACAAATGGGCATATTTATACTTTGAGATACCAAGAAACTAATCTAAGGTCACTCCACTGGTGAAGAGGTAGAACTTGGAAAAAGTGCTGGGAAATGGAAAGAAAAACTGAAAGAACTGGAAGATCAGGGACTTTGACAAGGAGGAGAGACCTTCAAGGACAGAAAGGGCTAGATAACAGGGACATGCATTGTCCTCTTGTTCTATGAGAAATGAATAGAGACTTCTTACACTGCAGCAAGGGGTAAGGAATTAGGTTAGATCTAAGGAAAAAAGATTCCAGATTGCAAAGCTATGTAACATAAGTATTCATTATTGAGGGACAATGAGAAACCGGCTGAGTTAATTTAAAAAAACAAAAACACAGGGTGGTTTTGTGCTTCTCCAAGTATGTCCCACAGGACGCTAGTTCTCTAAGACATTAATAGGTATCATCAATAGGTACTCAGAAAATATTGTGCTAAATAGATTTGAACAGATTTCTCTACTGGAGGAGCTCTAAGAGCTTTGAATAGCTAATATATGTGGTGAGTCTCCAGTTGCAGAATGGAGTAGGTGGTGTTTCCCGAACTTATTTGACCAGAACCCTTTTCATAATAGTCTTTCCTCAAATATACATGGGGAAAACCTGGGGTTTTCCAAGATTATTTAGGTATGGAACTTCCTGGAAGCTGGGAACTGGCCTTGCCAGTTGGACTGGCATGGACTATACTAAAAGTATAGTCCGTGCACGCTGTCATTGGTATGGGCATCATTTAGGAGCTAGTGAGAAATGTGGAATCTTCACCCCACCCCAGACCTACAGAATCAGAACCAGCCTTTTAACAATGTGCCCTCATGATTTATCTGCAGATTAAAGCTTGAGAAGCTCAAAGTTTCTTCACGTCTCAGGATTTAGCTAACATTAGCTGTCTGCGGCGTAAAAAAACCTCCCCCAAATTTACTGTGTCTTGAAACACTAATGATTTATTTCTCATGCTTCTGTAGGTTGACTTGGCTTAGTTGGTAGATTCTGCTTCAAGTGGCGTGGGCTGCTTTCACGGACTGGACTGCAAGGTCCAAGTTTTCACTCATATATCTGGTGCCTCAGTGCTCTTCCCTGGGGCTTCTCTACATGGATAGATCAGGCTTTCTCAAAGCATTGAATTCTCAGGGTATTGGCCTTCTTACATGGAAGCTGGCTTCCAAAAAGGAAGAAAAAGATGCTGCCAATTCTATTAGGGCCTGGGCTTAAAAGTCCCAGGATATCACTTCTGCTGCATTCTACTTATTAGTCAAAACAAATCATGAGACTGATTAGATTCAAGGAGCGGGGAAATGGTTTCCACCTCTTGATGAGTGAAGTGGCATGTATATACAAGGAGAGAAGGAATTGGTGGTGGCCATCTTTGGAGACCATCATACTGCCCCTCTTGGGTGATGTTAGGTGCTGTGCATGAGCCCTGCCTAAAACTAAGTGCTTGAAAAGTGTGCTAATGTGTGTCCTGGACTGGCCCTTCCTCCAAGGTCAACAGACACTTCAACCCACTTTACAAAGGAAAGGTATGTCCCATCCACAGAGCATGTCAATACGAGGGGAGGGGTGGGAGAATGGATTAAGTTTCATCATTTATCAACACCAACCAAAACTATTTATTCTGGACTTACTATGTTCCAGGAACTTATATCTGCATATATATCAGCGTACCGTGCAGCTACAAGCCTACTCTCTGAGGCTTCCAGTCTAGTGTTAGGAAACAGTCGATAAATTAGTGAATCATTAACTAAATACAATAATTTTAGGAAGCAATAGGACTATAAAGAAGATAAAATAGGGCAATATAATTGTGAGAGACTTCCTAAGTTCATTTAGATAGGAGGTCAGAGAAGGTCTCAGAGTGGGTGTGTCATTAAGCTGAGACCAGAAGTTTGGGAAGGAAGCAGCCGTTCAAAGAAATGAGGTCAGAGTGGCTAAGGATGCAAGTGCAAAGGCCCTGAGGCAGGGACATGCTCTACATGCTCAAGGGACAGAAGAAAGGCCATTGTGCCTGGAGCACATTCCATAAGGGAAAGGGAGCCCTAGCTGAGGCTGGAGAGGTGTATGAAGGCCAAGGCTTCAAAGGGCTCTGTACACAGAGTAGGAATATAAGAACCAGACCAGAGTAAGAATGTGACGTGCTCACATTATATCCTAAATGCAGTGGAAAGCCACTGGACAGTTTCATGCAGTAGGTGACGCAACTTGATTTGCATTTTTACAAGGAGGTTCTGGCTGCTGTGTGAGAAACAGATTGGAGAGAAGAGCAGAAGCAGGGAGACAGGTTTAGGAGGCTAATGCGGCAATCTGGGTGAGAGGAAATGGCAGTTAGCACTCGGTGGGCTCTTAGTGCTGCAGGGCCCTGTGGAGCGGCCCTGCCCTTGCTATCCTCCTAGCATCAGGGAAGTACAGCCAGTCATCCTCCCAGCCCCTGTGGTTCCACTCCAACAAATACATCTTAACTGAAGCCTTCACAGAGTAGACTATTGCCCTGGATGTCTGTCTTTTTAGAATAAAATTTTCCTGGAGGTTCTTTTATACCTAGAAATAGGTATTGCGAGACATTCCATTTCCTTCCTTAATCTTCCAGCGTCCTGACCCTAAACCCCAATTGGTCCAATTGATTAGAAATCAATTAAAAACTTAATAAATGACCTTTGGTCATCACAAGCTTATCTTTCTACTCTGTTGGGTAGAAGTTGTAACAAACAGCCCAGGTAAACTACATGACAAGGAGAGAGGCCTGGAGAACAGAAGGATCTAGCAAAACATAGTTTATTTCTGCCTTCGTTTGTTTCCCCCAAATCCTTTTTCAAAGTTCACTGCTAAGAGGAAAACAAGTAGATTGGGGGCTCAGCACTAATGCCCACTTGCTCAAGTATTGGTAAGAGAAAAGGGACTCAGTTCCAGAGCTTGGAATGACAGTTGTGTTTTTGTAAGACTGTATTCCAGAAGCGGTTCCTTATAAACTAAGGCAACAGCGTTGATGGTAAGCTGGGCTGAAAAGGGGAGGGGGGAGGGAGAGAGAAGGGAGACAATGAGAAAAGATGGTTAAATAAAGAAGGAAAAAACAGTGATAATAGAATGTGAAAAGAAAGTGGTGAGGTCAGGATCGCCGAATCTCAAACCAGAAGTACAAACTCAGTTTTCCAGCCCCTTCTGAGAATATAGAGACTGAGGCAAAGTGGCACAAGTGAGACCAGAACCCAGCCCTTCTGATTCTCAGAGCTTTTCCTCCTCCACATTGTGATTTTGAGGATTTTGTGAAAGTCTCCACATAGAACTAAGTGCAACAGAGCACCTCGCACTGTGTGGAACTCTGTAAATATTTAATGACACTGAGCCAGGTAGTGATAAGTGCAATCATATCAGTATTAGCACAAATGTTTCCTCAGGTCCCTGAGTAGTTTTCAGTAAGGAAAAGTCAACGACAAGGGCAACAGCCGGGGTATAGAGCCAGGTAAAGATCTGTTGTTTATTTTTAGTTTGGAATTCCTCTCTGCTTCAGAGTTCATTTTCCATAGGGTTTCCTCCCTAGTAGCTGCTGTGTGCAGTTGGCTGTTGGGAAAAGAGGGAGACTTCTAAAGAAAAAGAAAGAATGATTCTCAGCCGCTCAGGGCTAATGGCATGGGCACCAGTCTAACCAGGGGCAGCTCCTTGCTGAGGAGCTGGAATCCCAAAGAGGAAGATGTCTGGCATAGGGCGTTCTATAAAATTTTGATGAGCAAATAAACACCCCTGACTCCTGTTCCATCTCTCAGCTCTCCTGGGCACAGAGGAAAGGTTTAAACATACAAAAGGAGAAGAAGAAAAAGGGAAAAATAAAAGAATAACGTGTCAGTTCCTCTATTGCCTTTATGTCCTTTATTATTGCCTCTATTCCTTTATTGCCTTTATGTCCCACTCAAAGGAGATCTATTTGAAAGTTAGGAGTGTCCCTCCTAAAACTGTTATTTAAACATCCAAGAACTGTTAGTTAAGCACCCAGTGGGCGACTGAAGGTGAGGCCCAGCTGTAATGCGGGGGCCACCTGCGAAGTAGCAGGCGTTAGATGAGTTAAGCCAAAGGTGAAACACAAGTAAGAGCCACTCCACATCTCCTGAGATCAAGGGATTCAAGGCCAGTAGTGAGCTAAGGGCACCTGGAGATTTAAGAAGTGCTGGCCTCGGTGGAGAAGGGGGGGAGGAACCAGTAAGGAGGATCCTTAATTCCAGGTGGAGATGGGAGGGAAGGGAGCTCTGCACTGCAGTCCAAACACTGACCAGAGCGCAGTCTCTGACACCTTGACCCACACAAGAAGGAGAGTGGAGGCTTAAAGGAGAAGAAGAAAAGTCAGTGAGTCACAATTTGTTTTTATACTGAGAGGTGGACACTCAGACATCCAAGCAAACAGGAGGAAAGGAAACCCACTTTTTTGGTACACAGAGCTATCCAAAAACTCACTTCTGACCCCTTTAAAATGAGGGGGTTCATCTAATGGGAAACTCTGCAAAGGCAGGGATGTGGCTGTACCTCCTTAGCACTAACATCTGTTAAGAGCACATAGTCCTCTTGGTAATATATCACTTCTATGAGATAATAAGTTCCTTGAGGGCAGGCCTCACATCTATTTCATCTCTGCATCTTTCAGTGTGGAGCTCAGGGGTTTGTACATAGAAGCACTCTGTCTGTTGAATGACGGATCATGGAGGAAGGCTGTTTCCATAGGCTCTCTAAGAAGTCTCTCATCTTTCCCCATCCAATCCATACTTTACTCCAAAGCCAGGTTAACCTTCATAACACACAATTCTGTGCATGTCACATCTGTCCTCAGAACTGTCCATGGTTCCCTGGTGCACACAGTTACAACAAGTTCACTGTCCCCGGCTGATGTGCCTGCCCACTCTAGCATGCCAGCCTTGTCTCACCCCATTCCCCTTTAAACCCTCTGCTTTCCACCCTCCACCTGCACCACTCCCTAATTCCCCAACACTCTCCATGCCTTTATTCACATCTGCCATCTGCCTGGAATCACAGCAGGAGGAGGGTCAGACTAGAGGTCTGGACACCTGGCTTGAAATCCCACCTCTGCTAGTTCACTAGCTGTGTGATCTAAGGCAATTTCTTTTAAACCACTGAGTCTCATTTCTCCACCTTTAAAATGAGGGATCTTATTAACTTTGCAGAGTTGTTGTAAACTGAGCTAAAACTAGATAACATTTGTGAAAGCAGCAGGCATAGTAGGTGTCCAACACGTTTGTTCTTCCTCTTTATGACCCTTCAGTTCTGAACCCAAACGACAGCTCCTTGCTATAGGCAGAAGAGCCTCTCCCTCCCTGGCCTGAGCAAGCAGGTATGGAGGATATTCATGTCACAGTGAGGGAGGTGTCATCTCCAGGTCAGACACATCCTCCTTGGAAGCAAACAGGCTGGCAGATGACATAGCTATGTGTCCTCAGACATAGAAACCTGGAGCCATGGTGCTAGAAAGTCTTTATAGGCTATCTAACCAGATCTCCTGATTTATAAATAAGGAAACTGAAGCCCAGCGAGGAGCTGAGCCTGGCCTCCTACCTTTTCTCTTTACTCTTCACCATGCTGTGAACAAGGGCCAATCCTCCTGAACCAGCCAGATGTACAAGAATGCCCTGGGGCTGAGCTGGGACTGAAATCACAGGCCAAAGAACTTCCTAGCAAGTGTCTAGCCCATTGCCTTATTCCAGACAGGCAGGCACTGTCCACTCACCCAACATTTATTGGACGCCTACAAAGTGTCGGGTCCACACCTGTGAGGGGGATATTAAGATGCCTGAGACAGACACCATCCCTCCCTTAAGATTCCCAGCCTAGCCAGAGAGGAGTCACGTGTTCAAATAATCCCCATGCACTGTGGGAACTGCGTCCACCTGGCAGTAGGAGCACCTAAGGACTGGGCCATGCTCCCTGGGAGAGCAGAAAAATCTTCACAAAGGAGACAGATTAGTTGGACCTTGAAGAAAAAGCAGCTCGCTAAGGGTACTGATGTTGGGCAGGGCGTTCCCACTCGGTCATTTATTTTCACTGTGCAAACAAGTCCAATAGCACATGCTGGAGGGGAGGCTGTACACCCGTGTCCACTGGTGACTGTTCTCGTCACAACAGAAGATCTGGCTCCGTGAAGGGCAGCCCAGGACTCTCCCAAGCTGTACCAGGGTCAGGGATGTTTTTGAGCCAAATGCCAGTTACCCAATATTTCCTCTAATTTATTTGTTTGACTCTGATTACTTCCAAAGGTCCCTTATCACCTCCTTTACTGCTGGGATTGAGGTGGGCCTACATTAGAATAACCAGAGCCTCAGATATGGAAGCCTTCATTCAGAGAAAAAGAGAGACAAAAGCAAGTGGGAAAGCTCTTCAGTGAGAAGTACGTGGGTAAACCTCCGAAAAGAAAAGGCATTTTTGCACAGTGGGCTGGTTGTGTACTCCAGGAAGCAGATGCCTAGACAGAGTTAAGAGTCCAGGAGATTTACTGGAGGTAAGACCTGTGAAAGAGAAAGAGGAAAGAGGGCAGGAGTAGGTCGGGAAAGTCTTCAGACAATGATGGAGGTCTGACCCCCAACAGGAAAGGAACAGAAGAGAGGATTGGGTAGAATGTTTGGGGGCAAAGATTGCTGACAGAGAAGAAATGACTGGCCCTTGTCCCCCTGAGCTCAGTCATGGCGGGGCCACCTGAGTGGTGCTTAATGGGTTCCAAAGCTGAGGCAGATCCCAAAGGAACCTGCCCTAAAAGCAATGCCTCATGGCAGGTTCTCTCCTAAACGGAGATCTGAGCAACACATCTCCACAGCTGCCAAACGCTCGCATCATCCTGACATAGAAGAACTTAGAGGAGAATCTACTGTCCTGATAGATGGTAGAAACTTGTTCTCCATGCGTAGGGAGTAAACCCTGATCTTAAGATAACAGATTGACTGTAGGTTCTATTTGTTAGTTAATTACTGGTGTACCGGATAGGAAAAACTCAATCGCTACTGTTTATGGCTGGACAGTTGAGGGTAAAGCTTTGCTCCTGGAGCTCTTAGCTCTCTAGGAACCAAATTCTTTGATTAAGCAAGTCACTCAGCTATCTGATCAGTAAATGAAAAGAAGTGTAAGTCAATGTTCTCAGCCAGATAGAGAGAGAGAATAGGGGAGAAAAAGAAGAAGAATCCATGAGACCTTGAGCACCATGAATACGGGATCCCATTTTTTTACCCCCAGTGGATGGCTTGCTGCTCCCAGTGTCTGGGATATGGAAGCCCTCAAAAAATATGGAATGAATGAATAAATGGATGAAGAGATAAATGTTACCCACCACTTCTAGATAAAACAGTTCTTTCTTACCCTTATTCCTCCCTGTGTTTAGCTTCTCAGACATATTTTGATTTTGTTTTCTATATTTTTCTTTACATGCCATGCTGCATCCATTGGGGTTCAGTGGTAAAGAACATAATCCTTTCTAACTAGTTTAAGTAGGAAGGGATTTATTAAATGCCTTATAGAATCACTGGGACGGGAAGGAACAGACTCTAGGTTGAGCTGTCAGGAAAGACTCCTGAAGCACACTGCAGAACCAGCCCATCAAGGGAGCTGCTGCCTCTTCTACAACGAGGAAGCTACCTGCATCAGAACTACACCACTGCCACAGCAACCAGTAAGGCGCCAAGACCTGGAATCCTCCACTGCTGCCAGCTCCAGATCATAACACACCTGCTGCCGTATGAATGAATGCCCCACGCTCTGCCTCTCATCACCCATGAAAGTAGTAGACTCTGGAAAGGCCAATTGCCCCCACATGCTTTTTGGCCCTCAGAATCAGCAGAAGCATGCCTCATGACCCATGTCTGTCCTCCAGATCTACATGAGTGCCACTAATTGGTCAAATTTGAATCCCTTCAGGAAGCCTAGTTTGCAGGGAGTTGAGAAAATGTAGTTTTTAGACTTCCAGCCTCTGCAGGATAGAAGAAAGCAGTGTGGGAGGAGGGCAGGACGAATTGATGAGCCATGTCGCCATATTCTCCTTTGCTGAAACCTCAGAGAAGGCCTTATCCTCTTATCTTCTATCAACTGCAAAGTAAGCATGTTCAAGCCAATCCTAAGGTAGCATTCTATCCTCACTTGTGAAGAGATTTAAAACAACTTTTGTGTGTTTTCTATGGACAAAGAAAAGCAGGAGTCATTGGTCTTTAGTTGTCTTCTACCAAGAGACATCATCTATGGACTTTGGCTCCCTGGATACTCCATTCAGAGTGCCATGAGGTCACTGATGTCCCTCTGTAATCATGACTTTTTGTGTGAGGTCAGATAGTTAACAGCCCTTAAAGAGTTCATAGCAACCCGAAATACAACATCTAGGTTTGACTTTGACTTGTGAAAGTCAAAGTCTTGTGACTTCTATGTCTCCATGTAGAGAGTTCTGGAGCATTCATTAAACCTTGTGGACATTACTCAGTAAAAAGGTATTTATTGAACACTTGCTGCGTGCCAAGCACCATTTGCATATGTAATCGGCATGTTGAATAATCTCACTCATAATGTATTCGGAATTGGTTTTGTCTCCCATTGTTTCTCTCTCTCTCTTTTTTTTTTGTTGTTGTTGAAGTATAGTTGATTTACAACATTGTGTTAGTTTCTGGTGTAGAGCAAAGTGATTCAGATATATACAGATATAGATATATAATTTTGCAGATTCTTTTCCATTATAGGTTATTATAAGATATTGAATATAGTTCCCTGTGCTATACAGTAGGACCTTGTTTATCTACTTTATATACAGTAGTTTGTGTCTACTTATCCCAGACTCCTAATTTATCCCTTGCACCTCCTTTCCCCTTTGGTAACCATAAGTTTGTTTTCTGTGTCTGTGAGTCTGTTTCTGTTTTGTAAGTAAGTTCATTTGTATCATTTTTTTAGATTCCACATATAAGTGATAATCACATGATATTTGTCTTTATCTGACTTACTTCACTTAACATGATAATCTCTAGGTCCATCCATGTTGCTGCAAATGGCATTTTTTCATTCTTTTTTATGGCTGTGTAATATTCCATTGTGTATATATACCACATCTTCTTTATCCATTCATCTGTTGATGGACATTTAGGTTGTTTCCATGTCTTGGCTCTTGTAAATTGTGCTGCTGTGAACATCGGGGTGTACGTATCTTTTCGAATTAGAGTTTTGTCCAGATATATGCCTAGGAGTGGGATTGCTGGATCATATGATAGTTCTATTTTTAGTTTTTTAAGGAATCTTCATACTGTTCTCCATAGTGACTGCACCAATTTACATTCCCACCAACAGTGTAGGTGTTTCCCATTGTCCCATAATGGTTCTTCAGGGGGTTAACTTTTCCTGCCCCTAGTTAAAAACCTTGGCAAGTATTGTGGCATTTTTGCTCACTCCTAGGTAATAGAACAGTATTAGAGCCACTTTAAGCGACAAAGACATTCTCACTTTGGTCATGATAATGTCCAGTCCTGTGTACTAATCAAGAGGCTGAACCCAATTTAGTATTGAATCCCCTCTCCTCAGGTCTGTCTCAGGCTGGGAGCCCACAGTGGGGGAGGAGGGTTGACACTTCAGCCTTCCACTTCATGATCTTCCTTACTCCCTCACCATCATACCTAACAGAGAGGAGGAGTGGGGAGAGCGGTGGGGATCGGGCAGGACTTCCTTGACTGGGTAGGTGTGCTCTCTGGGCCTGGCACTTGCTAGTGTTGGTGTCCCTGGGCAGGTGAACTCTTTCTCTCATGAAGTGTTTTTGTAGCTCTTCATGGGTCCCCTGCTAGGCTCATCTCCCCCGCAGCCCCTTTGACCTGATAAATACATCTGTATTCTTGGTAGCCGCTTGCAGCTCCTTCCTCATCCCCTGGGCATTGGGCAGTGCATCTCTGGCCCCTTTTGATGGAGTTTCTCCTCTCCTCTCAAGACAGGACCTCTTTTGGACAGGAGCCAAGATGGCTCCATCTCATCTCTCTCCCAAGTGGCCTTCATCTAGTCCACAGGACGTGGGGTGACATTTACGGCAGGCTTGCCCTGAAAAGTCCTTGATCTGGCTGAGGGGGTTGGGAGACGTGAAGCGCATCCTCAGGGTTATTTCTTGCATAAATCTACAGAGGGTGTGCAGGTGGCACATTCTGTTCCTTACTCTCTTTAGCAGCTGATAATTATCAAGTTGGTGCCTCAGTCAAAACAGAGGCAAGAACGGTCCCATCGTTAACTTCCTGTAACACATGCTTTCTAATGTCCCTTCACAGAGATTTGCCCCTCCCTTTTACGGAGCGTTCCTCAGCAATAGAAATCATGCTTGCGTTGTTCTTCTCTCCCCCACACACGCTTCAAGAGCCATCTCATCTCCCATTCCTTTGGTGAAGCATGAAGTCTTTCTGACTGTTTAATGTTTCTCAATCTTTCACATGTTTCTCAACCTTTTTCACATGTCCCTTTCAAGTCTGCCTCTTGCATAAAGCCCTGATCCACCTGCATGCCCCCCAACACAATTAACTCACTCCTTGGACCCCCCCTGGGACCTTTATATACATCAGTTACTACATTATGTATTGTTTTTTCCTCCTACTATTTGCCATACATAGTAGCCTGAGAACTCTTCAAGGACAGCACCCATATCTTAGCCAACTCACACTACTAGCGCCATACTTGGTCCATCAAAGGCAATCAGTTCATTCATCCAACATGGGTTTATTGAGCAACCACTACAGGCACTGAGGACACCATGATGAACAAGACAGATGAGGCCTTCACCTTCATGGCACTTCAAGGAACTCATATGCCTTTGTAGCATCTCATGGAATACCCCTCAGAGGTCCCATCTGTGCTGGGCCCCTCAGAGATGTGGCCCAGTGAATGGCACAGTGAGATTCTTCACTCCTTAACATGGAGGTCCATCACACTTCTAAACAGTTGCCACAAATACTTCTGGAGAACTCTGACTTGTTCTACTAATGTGGACTCACTCATTCAGTGACACAGTTTATTCAAAAAAGGCCTGGTGGGCTTCCCTGGTGGCGCAGTGGTTGAGAGTCCGTCTGCCGATGCAGGGGACACGGGTTCGTGCCCCGGTCCAGGAGGATCCCACATGCCACGGAGCGGCTGGGCCCGTGAACCGTGGCCCTGGAGCCTGTGCTCCGCAACGGGAGACGCCACAACAGTGAGAAGCCCACGTACCGCAAAAAAAAAAAAAAAAAAAAAAAAGGCCTGGTAAGTGTCCTGTAAGTCTAATACTGGTGACTATTTTATGCTTTCTGAGAAAGGTGATGCTCCCCAGAGGAATGTTTCTTCCTCATGAGTCACCTGAGCACACACCCAGCCCAGGGCTCCCCAGCAATGACGTCAGGTCTGTGCACACAGAGAGGGAGAAAAAAAAGAGTGCTCACACAGCGAATGTTCTTGTCTTCACTTCTCATAAGAGAGTATGGCTCACTGAAGTTCTGTTGCAGTCCTTTGTGTGAGGACTGTGTGAGGTGGGGAGGACAGTGACAGTAAGGCAGCTTGTACCTGAACATTGGAGGTGAAGAGTACCTGAGTCTGAATCTGTCAGTGCTGACAAACACTACCCATCAAAGTCATTGGCAACAAGAGTCTCCTCACAGAGGATGACCTAAGGTCTATAGGGCCTGGAAGGCCCTCTACTCAAAAGCCATTTCTCCCCTCCCTCCATATCACAAAGCAAGAAATTTTCACCATGGGACTTCAGCTGAGGTAGGATGTCTCCAGAAGCTCTGTGTTCATATGGCCACAAAGGGCAGCGGGTATCAGAAATTCCAGTCATGGTTGACAATGTAAGTCCTTGGGCCCTCAATATTTTGATTCAGAGAGCAGTCACAGCCCCAAACACTATGGAATTTGCTATAGCTTTTGCTATATTTGCTGTAGGATTCATTCTGCGTAGATTCAGTCTTGGCTTGACATCAAAGGACACAGGATAGGCAAGACCTGACAAGGGAAGCGTTGACAGACCGTGTCTAGACTCTGGGATAACACAGAGAAGAGCACATGGGGCAAAGTTGTGGGAGGCCAGGTCCCAGAGGAAGAGATATCTCAGAAAAGACAGACTCCACATCAGATCAGTGCACAGGTTGCTGGTTCCTGGGAAGAAGGAAGCTGGCAGGCCTGTGTTCACTGTGGAGCTATATATAGCAGAGACACATGGCCAATATTTCTGTTAACGTCGTTCTAGTTTCTCAGAAGCCTTCCTGAGCTAAGACTGCTCTATCCTCCATAAACCTTTCCTGTAGAAGAGGGTTCAGTCACACAACCAAGTCATGAGCCAGCTGAGCTGCCAACTTCCTGGAGACCATCGCCAAGCCCGAGGCTGGGCTCATGTTGGACTGAAGCGACTTTTCCAGGTGTCTTGAAGCAGCCGATCCAGAACTTCCCTGCAAAGATGAGGTGGTACTTAAGCAAACACCGCTGGTCCTCTCGTCTCACTTGGGGCTGGTTATGCTTTATGGCACTAACAGCGGAGACTAGGGGTAGAAATGAGACCTCCTCAGAGCTAACTAGAGGTTACCTAGCTTTACCACCAGGACCAGCAGGAGTACTGCCCCACCCACCTTGTGAAAGACTGCTGCAAAAATAGGCCAAGATGACGCTGACTCTGCAAATGTAGGCGCAGAATGTAAGCATGATGCTTCGCCTCAGCGGCTCTCCCTTTTGGACCTGCGGCTCCTGTTTCTTAGGTCTTGCTACTTCACCCACCTCCCCCCCCTTAACAGAAACCGTGGCGATTCCACATCCCCGCGTATGCTCCTCCTTTTCTGGAATGTTTCCCCCTTCTGTTTCTCTATCTCGCACCTTCTAAGATTCAGCTCTAACTTTCAACCTCCTATCAAGGCATCCTTGACAACTCTGAACTCCAGAAATTCTAACTGTACTTGTAATCCTTGGGGTGGTTCTGAAATCTGGGGCAAAACAAAACTCTCTGAGGAGCTCTTTAAATATTTACCATCACCATCCTCAGACTGTCTGAACTTGAAATTTGGGGAGTCAGGATGGGAAATCTGTCTTTTTGGTTTGCGTTTGGGTTTGGGTTGGCTTGTTTTTTATGTGCCTGTAGACCCTCATTTAAGAGTCGCTGGTCTCTAAAGAACCGTGTCGTATTCGCTATATACTGTCCTAAGGGTTTTTACTGTTTGGAGTTTGCTACCTTTTTTTTTCCTACCAATGCATCAGCTCCTCTGTCCAGGAGCAGGGCTCCCCACTCACTCACACACACACACACACACAGTTCAGTGCAGTACACGGTGAAGATATAATAAATTGTTGATGCTAGATTGCCACACCTGATGAGGGGAGAAGGAAATGGAATGGTGGGAAAGTGAATGTTTATATTGTCGTATATGTCTTCCTTTTGTTGTGATTCTATGAAGAACAAATCCTATACATGCCCCAGACCATGCCGTAAAGAGCTGGTCTTAAAAGGGAAGGGTTGTGGCTGAATCCAGAGCACTGACAATGCCAAATGAAGATATAAATTAACAGGAACTCTCATTCAGTGCTGGTGGGAATGCAAAATGGTACAGCCTCTTTGGGAGACAGTTTGGAAATTTCCTTCAAAACTAAACATACTCTTAGCACACGATCCAGCAGTGGTACTACTTGGTGTTTACTGAAATAAGCTGAAAATTTATGGCCACACAAAAACCCAATCATGGGTATTTATATCCGCTTTATTCATAATTACCGAATCTTGGAAGCAACCAAGATGCCCTTCAGTAGGTGAATGGGTAAATAAACCATGGTATGTCTGAACAATGGAATATTATTCAGTGCTAAAAAGAAATAAGATATTAAGCCATGAAAAGACATGGAGGAAGCTCAAAAGCATATTAATAAGTTAAAGAAACCGATCTGAAAAGGCTTCATACTATGTGATTCCACCTATATGACATTTTGGAAAAAGCGAAACCATAGAGACAGTAAAAAGATCAGCGGTTGCAAGGGGTTGTGGGGAGGGAAGGATGACTAGGTGGAGCACAGAGGGTTCTTAGAGCAGTGAAACTACTCTGTATGATACTATAATGATGGATACATGTCATTATTAACTTGTCCAAACCCATAGAATGAAAAACACCAGGAGTGAACCTTAATGTAAACTCTGGACTTTGGGCGATAATGATGTGTTGACAGTGGTTCATCACTTGTAACAAATGTCCCACTTCGGAGGAGGTTGGTAATGGGGGAGGCTGTGCACGTGTGGGGTGGGAGTATATGGGAAATCTCCGTGCCTTCTCAAATTTTCTGTAAAAATAAAGTCTATTTTTAAAAAGTGAAGGAGAGGGTTAGTTATCACTGTGCTGTGTGACAACTCATGCATTTCCATCAAGTCTCATTCTAGTAGAAGGAGGGTTATGATAAGGACACAGAGATGACGGAATCTTAGAAAAGGGAATTAAGTAAAGTCAAGCCTTAGGAGCACTGAAAAGTCATCAGAAATAGTAATAATAATGCTAATAGCTATTCTTTTGTGAGTGCTTATCCTGTGCCAGACACTGTGCTGGGCAATTCACCTGACGGCGATACCATCCTACTTCTTTAAAGATGAGGAAATTGAGTCCTAGAGCAGTTAGGTAATTTGTCCATTTCACAACTAACAGAGTCCAGGTTAGAACCCTAGCCTGTCAGACCCGAGAGTTGGAGTGTTTAACCAGTCTTTCCATTTCTTAGCATCATGTGGCTCTTTTCTTCTCTGCCTCGCTCAGTAGAAGAGCTCCTTCTACTTTCTCAGCTACTGGCACGTGATACAAAACGGCTGCCTCATCCCTAGAGCTTTTATAGAGACTCGTATCTCTATGACTCCCAATTCAGATTCTTGAGGGTATATGATTATCCAATGAATTGGCTGCCTTTGAGTCAGGTATCTATCCAGGAACCAATCAACTATAGCCAGGAGGGTCACCCCAGAACTATGGGTAGTATAGATAAATTGCCAGATATGTACATTATGTCGGGACATCACTTACTATGGTTGGAAACAGAAACCTGGAGTAGGCATTGTAAATTTGCTGCTTGCCTCCTATGTAGAATCAGGCATCCCCATCGTGCTATGATGAGAGTTAAAGGAGTTAATCCATGGGAAGTGTATAGTGCATTACTTTGTGCCTGGTACAGAGTAATTGCTATGAATGGCATTATTATTCAAGCTGTACTAAACCATGTTTGCTCTGGTATTCTAGTATGCTATGCCCTTGACTCCCAACTTAGTTTGTTTGCCTGACCCACCTATTTCAAGAACATATGCTTCGGGTCTTCCCTGGTGGCGCAGGGGTTAAGAATCTGCCTGCCAATGCAGGGGACACGGGTTCAAGCCCTGGTCCAGGAAGATCCCACATGCCGCGGAGCACCTAAGCCCGTGCGCCACAACTACTGAGCCTGCGCTCTAGAGCCTGCGAGCCACAACTACTGAAGCCCATGTGCCCAGAGCCAGTGCACTGCAACAAGAGAAGCCACTGCAATGAAAAGCCCACGCACCGCAAGAGTAGCCCCCGCTCGCCACAACTAGAGAAAGCCCGCATGCAGCAACAAAGACCCAACACAGCCAAAAATGAATAAATAACAAATAAATTTATTTTAAGAAAACCCAAAAACATATGCTTCAACAATTGCCAAACTGAAATGTCTCTGGAAGCACATCCTCTTCCAGTGTGGGTTTGATAACACCCTTAGACAACAAAGGTGGATAATTCCCAGTCTGAAAATGTCCAGGGCTATTCTAAAGTGACCCAAACCAATGCTAGCTTTTATCTTTGGGAAGGTCTTAAAGGAAGAAAATAGAATTCACAGAAGCAATAGGCAGATATGCCCGACAGCAAATTCTGCTCCTGAAGGCATAGGTTTTGCTCCACTGGCCCATTTAACAAGGAAGTCATTCATTAATGAGCATAAATAACAGGCAAAAAGGACTGTCAGACTGAGCTTGTCCAGACAGCCAGAGTGAGTTTATGCATTTACACGATATCCCTAAGTGATGGCACCGTACCCAGCCAGGGAATTTAAGCATTTCCAGAGGATTGCTATGAACCCCAGATAGTTCTTCTAGAATCCCTGTAAACAGAGCCTTATACAAAACAGGCATTCTGACTTTTGTTGATTCTGTAAAGAGTAGATAAAGAACAGAAGGAGGCAGTGCTGCCCTGCGGCTTCATCCAAACAAGATAAGGTATTTCTCAGCCCAGGCGTAACAATAGCCACCAACTTATGTTTGTGTTATTTCAAAATTTTCATTTGATTCCCAACTATTGCCCTGCAAACAAAGTAAAGCCTCTGTTCTCCAATTTTCCAGATGATAAATTTGAGGCCAAGCAAATTACTACTATTGCTGCTGCTAGTGAGAAGAACTAGAAGGACTCTAGAACCCAGGTCTCCTGACTGACCTGTCATTTCACTGCCCCATGATGTCTCCCTGTGGTGTGTGCTCATGGTGAAAACTATAGAAGGAACCTTCCAAATAGTGAAATCACCTGGCCGAGAAATAATCGGCGTGTCTTAAGATGTGTTCCTTAAATCACTATTGTGTCATTATGCTTTGAGAATATGCTTGGGAATTACTGCTTACCAAGTAGCCCATCTTGATTTATAACATACATTAGTTTATTAAAGGCTCGGAGCAATTGTACACAAAGAAATCTATATAATTCATATTAACCCTGTAAGCCTCAAACCTATTTGACCATCAAACTCTTCTTGGGTATGTTATTTATCTATTTATTTATTTTTATTTATTTATTTATTTATTTTTTGCGGTACGTGGGCCTCTCACTGTTGTGACCTCTCCCGTTGAGGAGCACAGGCTCCGATGCGCAGGCTCAGCGGCCATGGCTCACGGGCCCAGCCGCTCCGCGGCACGTGGGATCCTCCCGGACCGGGGCACAAACCCGTGTCCCCTGCATCAGCAGGCAGACCCTCAACCACTGCGCCACCAGGGAAGCCCTGTTATTTATTAATATCATACAGTGGACTATTCTTTGGAAAATGTTTTAGACTATGTTAAAAACAATCATTCAGTGACATAAGTAAATTAACTAAAACATTATGCCTCATTCCGTTTTGCTTGATCCTCAGTTTCTTAGGCCCAAACAAATTTCTAGAAGTGATACTAATTCTAAGGAAGCTTTTTGGACATGCAGTGTGCTGTTAGGAGGCATATAAAGGGAGATGAAACTTGAAAGATTTGAAGTAGGCATTAAGAGGGCTGATTAATATAGAAATAGAGTTTCTATCTCCAACTTCAAGGTGGCCTACGGAAACTCCAGGTAGCCTTCTCTCTTCATTTTTTCTCTCCCCCTACATACTTTTCGTTTATCTAAGTCAGTTTCAGAGCTGTGTGGAGTTGAGATGGTTCTCCTTTCCTTCCTCATCTTGTGGCTTTCCCCCTAAAGAGAACTTTCTTTAATCCCCTGGGAAAATTGTCTTTCTGGAGATCAGCATCTTCTGTGAAGATGAAAGCAACCACCCTGTGGTTGCTGGGAACAATGATGGCAGCATTAAGGAGAAAGGGACTGTTCATTAAGCAACCAACACCCACTGCACAGAGTGAGCCTTTCATTATTAAACTACTTTCTCACACCTTCTTATCAGTGGCCGGAGCTCCCCAGTTATCTACCAAAGCAACTTCCCTTGAAAGAATTAATTTTGAGACTGCTTGGCCCTACCTCTTTTACATCCGGATTAAATTCATTGATCCAAGTTGCCAATTTACTGAACACATTTCCCACTTGGGGAAACGCACGAGCTTCCTCGCCTGTGGCCATTCCCAAAAGCAGTCATATTTTAAGATGTTTTTTCTAGTCTTTGTCCTCACCTGGGGCCGAGGGAGGGTTTAGGAGACTGGCCACTTTCTGTAACGTGTTTTCCTTCTCACGTGATCCAACATGGCCTAGTGCTCCCAGAACTTTTCTCCGATTCATGTTCTCATCTCTAAGGTTTCTTCTGTACCATCAGAGTGGTTCTTCCAGGAAACAGCCTCAGTGTTTAAGACAACGTGCCCCAGAGGGCAGCCCCTTCTCTGGCCCACAGGCTGCAGACATCACTTCCTCAGTAGTCCAACCTGCCCTCCAGAAACAGGGAATGTATTCCTTCTAAGAGGGCTTCTCAAGAGTGAGATGAGTTAGCGCCTTCCTGAGCGCCCGCTGGGAGATGGAGAGAGGATTCCCAGCCACCACTGCACCTTCCATGCCTCCACTATCTCCAGGGCCCTGAAGCCAATGTTCCCCAGCAAGACAGTGCGCTCCTGCATGGTTCCTCTTGGGGAGCCGGCTGACTGAGGGCTGCCCCCTCCATCGTTTGGCTGATACTTTACGGCCAACCCTGAGCACTGCTGAGTCACCCTTCTGGGAAGTCCAGCCTGTTACCATGTCTTTTATCTCTCTCTCGCTTGCTCAGAGCGAGAGCAAAGTTAACTTGCTAGACATTACAGAGTGAAGGATGCTTTCTTGCAGAATTTAACCACCCAGAGCAGAAAAAAGCACCCCTACTCAAATGACTCCCCTTCTCAGCTGCTTGTAATGCCCTTTTTACCATTTATATCACTCTACCTAGATTAGAAATGACACTTCTCTTAAAGGTTAAGGTAACACTTTTACCTAATAGTTATTTAAATAATAACAAAATCAAACATATATGTGAAATGTACATAACTGCTTTATAAATATTAATGTTTATATTTCATAAATACAATATTAATAAACTCACATGACAGTGTTATGAGATAGGTACTCTTATTGTGTCCATTTTACAGACTAGAAAACTGAGGGAGAGAAAGGTAAAGTAAATTCCCTATTCAGCTAGTGTAGTGAGTGGCAGAGCTGGTGTTACCTTTTCCTCCCGGACTCTGTGTCCTGGTGTCCCCCTCATGGAGATGAAGGGAAAGAGCAGGGCTGGGAAGCTGAGATGCCACCTAGAAATGGAGCATGAACCTGGTTGGGAGCTACCCTGCCTCCTCCCCCTGCATTCTCAGTAGGGTAAAATGGGCTGCTGGGTTCTCTTGTGCTCAGGGCCAGTAGGGACTGAGTCCAGGAGGGTCCAGTGGATGGAAAATTACTAAGAGGAGACATCAAAGGTAGGGGTATTCTTGCTAAACTGGTCTAACAAGATTCTTACCTGGGAAGGCAGGCCAAAGACTTAGACATCAAAGATGGGGGATGAGGCACTTGATCAGATATCAAGGGTAGGGGGGGCGTTCTTGCTTAACTGACTCAGCAGGATTCTTGCTAAAATTGCACCAAATAGGCCCAAGACAGGACAAGGTCAACACTTCGCGAAAGGGGCTCAGAGAGAGATACCTGATGAAAGTTTGGTCAAAGAGAGAGTCTTTGTCAACACACACACACACACACACACACACACGCACACACGCACACACCAGGTTTGCCCCCCTGCATTCCCCCTAGTGCTACTTCTTTTCTAAGAAATTGGGCTAAGTTAGGGATCAGAAGACTTGAGTTCTAATCAAGACTCGAGTTCCGCCTTGTTCTCCCTCTTCATCCTTGAGCTCTTTTTCACGAACTCCCTGAGAAGGTCCTGGGTGGTGGGGGAAAGCAAGACAGAACCACCTCTTGGGGTCCAGTCACTAGCACTAGGTCTCAGTGGCCGGGTCAGGTGGACAGGAGGCAGGAGAGTCAGAGCAAGTACCAGTTTCAAGGAGAACTTTATGCTCATTTTAACTGGTTTCCAACTATATAATAATGTAGCAAGAGGGGATTTCCTGCCATGATTTCAAAGGATGTTTAGCATCCCTGCAGATTTAAGCACAAAGCAGGGTCAAGAAAAACGGCAAAAAACTTTGAAATGAGCAAAAATATTATCGAGTATCCTTTCAGTGAAATGCAAGATATTGTCTGGAGGACCCTCCCAGGATTGTCTGATTCATTAGCGGTCCGTGCCTTTCTCGGTCTTCAACAATTTTGCAACTCTCTAGAGACAGACTTTAACTCATGGAGAGCTGAGAGCGATGCAAATGATTCCTGTTCATGAAAAACCAAACGCATTTTGTCCTGTGAAAAATAAAACTGATTTCCACCCTGTGGGACAGGCTGTTTCTGCATCTAGCAGCAATGTAGACCAGCATTTCTGATTGCCTATATAAAGAACTGGACTTCAGCTTTGCCTTTGAGGTGGTTGTAATATCTTACTAGTTCTCTCAATATTCATGAGTGAATATTTGATGTGTATTCAATTTGTATGAGAGTCACTTTTTTTTTTTTTTTTTTGCGGTACGCGGACCTCTCACTGTTGTGGCCTCTCCCGTTGCGGAGCACAGGATCCAGACGCACAGGCTCAGCGGCCATGGCTCACAGGCCCAGCCGCTCTGAGGCATGTGGGATCTTCCCGGACCAGGGCACGAACCTATGTCCCCTGCATTGGCAGGCGGACTCTCAACCACTGCGCCACCAGGGAAGCCCAAGAGTCACAATTTTACCTTTTAAAAAGAATTATTCTCTGACAATAGAGATTCCACAATTTGATAGCTAGCAATAAAAATCCTTTCTTACTCTTCTAGGGTGTGACCTTAAGATTAGACCAGATGCCAGATCATGCTGACGCTCAAAAAGAGGCAGCTTTAAAAGTAAATAAAGTTTTAAAAGGTTCCTTGCAAGGGGACTAGGACTTAATTATTTTTGCATTAAAGTATAGTTGATTTACAATGTTGTATTAATTTCTGCTGTATAGCAAAGTGACTCAGTTATACATACATTCTTTTTTATATTCTTTTCCATTATGGTTTATCTCAGAATATTGAATATAGTTCCCTGTGCTATACAGTAGGACCTTGTTGTTTATTCATTCTATATGTAATAGTTTGCATCTGCTAATCCCAAACTCCCAACCCATCCCTCCCCCACCCTGAGGACTAGGACTCATAAAGCATCTTTAATTCATTGGCAGAGACTTCCTGGAGCACTGAGATGCACCTGGGCCAACCGGAAAATATCAACTCGCAGTATCAGTGCAAAGAAAGTACATGAGAGGTATGTCTGCCGGTACACCATGTGTACGCTAGACCCACACTAAGGGAGCCTGGACAGAATCTTCTTAAAGAGAGGGATGCAAAAACCTAGATGAAGAGAGCAAGAGAGAGTTCTAACTTGTGTTACTTAAGTTAGTTAAGAATTGGGGTTTCTTGGGGCTTCCCTGGTGGCGCAGTGGTTGAGAGTCCGCCTGCCGATGCAGGGGACACAGGTTCATGCCCCGGTCCGGGAAGATCCCACATGCTGCGGAGCGGCTGGGCCCGTGAGCCATGACCGCTGAGCCTGCGCGTCCAGAGCCTGTGCTCCACGGCAGGAGAGGCCACAACAGTGAGAGGTCCGCGTACCGCAAGAAAAAAAAAAAGAATTGGGGTTTCTTTAGTTTATTTTTATAGCCCCACTTACCTATTCTTGCTTTAATTGCCTGTGCTTTTGGTGTCATGTATAAGAAATCATTTTCAAGATCAGTGGAATATTATTCAGTTTTTTCAAAGAAGGAAATCCTGCCACATGGTGACAACGTGGATGAACCTGGAAGACATTATACTAAGTGAAATAAGTCAGTCACAGCAGTACAAATACAGCATAATTCCACTTATATGAAGTGTCTGAAATCGTCATAGAAACAGAGTAAAATGGTTGCCAGGGGCTAGGGGGGAGGGAAAATAGGTTTACTGTACAGTGGGTATAAAGTTTCAGTTCTAGAGATAAGTTCTAGAGATCCACTATGCCTGTAGTCAGCAATGTTGTACTGTACACTTACAAATTTTGTTAAGAGGGTAGATCTCATGTTAAGTGTTCTTACCACAATCAATCAATAAAAGTAAAACATTAAAAAAAAAAAGAATTAGTGACTGTTTAGATTCCAACTTTTCTCTGCAGTGCTCTTAATTCAGACATGGCAACATAGACTAGAATGTGGCTGTAATGATCAGGGGATGGCCGCCGACATTACCGAGCAGCTATTTCATTCCATGCCCCTGATTTTTGGTCTCCTTTATCCTACTTTACATGAAAAAAAAAAAAAAAAATAAGGTTGGAGGCAGTGAACAGTAGCCTTTTTTTTTTTTTTTTTTTAAACACAAGGGTGCTTTATTTCAAGTCCATGCCATCTAAATCTACTGAGTACAGTAACCAGGACCGGAGTGGGGACGAATTAGAACCTAAACGACAACAACAACAGCACCAGGACGTTCGCCCCCTGCATTGTGAATCTTAGTTCAGAAGAATCAGTACGCTGGCAAGGCAGGGGCCGCAGTCACAAACTGCTGATTCCCCAGCCTTGCTTTTCCCACTGCCCCTGATCCCCTCTGCAGACAAAAGCAGACCAGAAACATAACCACCAGGGCAAGGAGCCTGTTGTCACTAAATAAGGGGCAGAACGAGCCCCAAGAATCAGCTGGTTTCCAGGCCTGATCCAAAGCCCACCTGCATCTGAATAACCAGGAGAACTTTTTAAAAAATCAGATGTGGGCTTCCCTGGTGGCGCAGTGGTTGAGAGTCCGCCTGCCGATGCAGGGGACATAGGTTCGTGCCCCAGTCCGGGAAGATCCCACATGCCGCGGAGCGGCTGGGCCCGTGTGCCATGGCCGCTGAGCCTGCGCGTCTGGAGCCTGTGCTCTGCAACGGGAGAGGCCACAACAGTGAGAGGTCCGCGTACCGCAAAATAAATAAATAAATAAAATAAAATCAGATGCGTTTTCTCCATCCTAAAGATTGTGAACCAATGGTGATTTGAGTATGCTTCGAAGTTTGTAATTCATTATATTTCAGTCGAAATAGCAAAAAGAGGGGAGGGTGGTGCTTATCCTCTGTGGGCCTTAAACACCAGTCAGGGCAGAATTCAAACTGGGCTCCAGATATCTCGACATGCAGGCTCTCCCCACTGCCCCACTGCCTCTCGGGCACAGTTAAGGTGGAGAAATAAAATGGGCTTGATCAAAGTGTTTTTCTCTTCACCATCTGCTTACCATTTTCAAACCATCTGTTCCTTCTCATGAACTATCTTGGCTATTAAGGCACTAGAGGGTGGTGAGTAGAGCTGGATTCTGGACCAGGATTTAAATTCTGACTTTGCCACTTCCTAGCTTTGAAACCCTGGGTAAGTTAGTTCATGTATCAGTGGCTCAGTTTTCTCATCTATAATAGTGGTATCTACTATTACTGTTGTGAGAGGTATCCTAATTAACACAAGCTGTGACAGTTTAACTAACACAGGTTATATGAATTCAAATTACAATATACAAAGAAGGCATCAATGAATTCAGTAAAGTTGCAGGATACAAAATTAACACACAGAAATCTGTTGCATTTCTATACACTAAAAACAGAAGATCAGAAAGAGAAATTAAAGAAACAATCCCATGTACCATCATATAAAAAAGAATAAAATGACTAGGAATAAACCTACCTAAGGAGACAAAAGACCTGTACTCCGAAAACTATAAGATGCTGATGAAAGAAATCAAAGGTGACACAAGAGATGAAAAGATATACCATGTTCTTGGATTGGAAGAATGAATATTGTCAAAATGACTATACTACCCAAGGCAATCTACAAATTCAGTGCAATCCCCATCAAATTACCAATGTCATTTCTCACAGAACTAGAACAAAAAATCTTAAAATTTGTATGGAGACACAAAATAGCCAAAGCAATCTTGAGGAAAAAAAAAAACAGAGCTGGAGGTATCAGGCTCCCTGGCTTCAGAGTATACTACAAAGCTACAGTCATCAAAACAGTATGGTACTGGCACAAAGACAGACTTATTCATCAATGCAACAGGATAGAAAGCCCAGAAGTGAACCCACACACCTATGGTCAATTAATCTATGACAAAGGAGGCAAGACTATACAACGGAGGAAAGACAGTCTCTTCAATAAATGGTGCGGGGAAAACTGGACAGCTACATGTAAAAAAGTGAAATGTGACCATTCTTTAATACCATACACAAAAATAAACTCAAAATGGATTAAAGACCTAAATGTAAGACCAGATACTATAAAACTCTTAGAGGAAAACGTAGGCACAACACTCTTTGACATACATTGCAGCAAGATCCTAGAGTAATGGAAATAAAAACAAAAATAAACAAATGGGACCTAATTAAACTCAAAACCTTCTGCACAGAAAAGGAAACCATAAACAAAATGAAAAGACAACCCACAGAATGGGAGAAAATATTTGCAAGCAATGTGACCGACAAGGGATTAGTCTCCAGAATTTACAGACAGTTCATGGGGCTCAATACAAAAAACACAAACAACCCAATCAAAAAATGGGCAGAAGACCTAAACAGACATTTCTCCAAAGAAGAAATACAGATGGCCAAAAAGCACGTGAAAAGATGTTCAACATTACTAATTATCAGAGAAATGCAAATCAAAACTACAATGAGATATTACCTCACACCAGTCAGAATGGCCATCATCGAAAAATCTATAAGCAATAAATGCTGGAGAGGGTGTGGAGAAAAGGGAACCCTTTTGCACTGTTGGTGGGAATGTAAATTGGTACAGCCACTATGGAGAACAGTATGGAGAGGTTCCTTAAGGAAAAAAATATAGAGCTACCATATGATCCAGCAATTCCATTCCTGAGCATATACCCAGAGAAAGACATGGTCTAGAAGGATATGTGCACCCCAATGTTCATTGCAGTGCTGTTTACAGTAGCCAAGCATGGAAGCAATCTAAATGTTCATCGACAGATGAATGGATAAAGAAGATGTGGTATGAATATACAATGGAATATTACTCAGCCATTAAAAAGAATGAAATAATGCCATTTGCAGCAACATGGATGGACCTAGAAATTATCATACTAAGTGAAGTAAGCCAGACAGAGAAAGACAGATATCATATGATATTGCTTATATGCAGAATCGAAAAAGAAATGGTACAAATGAACTCATTTACAAAACAGAAACAGACCCACAGACTTAGAGAACAAATTTATGGTAATCAGGGGGAGGAATAGACTGGGAGTTTGGCATTGACATGTACACACTGCAATGTTTGAAATATGTAACCAACAAGGACCTACTGTATAGCACAGGGAATGCTGCTCAATATTCTATAATAACCTAAATGGGAAAAGAATTTGAAAAAGGATAGATACATATATATGTATAACTGAATCACTTTGCTGAAAGTAACACAGCATTTTTAATCAACTATGCTCCAATATAAAATAAATATTTTAAAAATTACTATATATATATATATATATATATATATGTATGTATGTATGGCTCCCTCCCCAGCACAAGCAGAGAAAAGGCCACATGAGGACCCAGGGAAAAGGTGGCCATCTGCAAGCCAGGAAGAGAGCCTTGCCAGAAACTGGATCTGCTGCCACCTTGATCTTAGACTCCTGGCCTCCAGTGCTATGAGAAAATAAATTTCTGTTGTTTAAAAAAAAAAAATCAATATATGTATAGAGTTTAAAATAGAGCTTGATGTGTGTTAAGTGCTCAGTAAATATTAACTGTCACACTTATTACTCTTGGCTTCTCTCCTATGATTATTTCTTCAGGTAGGAGGAGGGTTTAACAATTAATTTAGCTATCATGGGTATAATACTGAGGCAATTTCCCAGCTACAGTCTTAGCCCACTGGCCCATAACTCCCTCATTTGGCCCTATCAGTCAAGGTCACTGTCCTTGAAGTTCTGCCCAGGTGCGTGTTCAGTGGAGACTGAGCTTGGTTAGACCTTGGCATGAGGCAGGGACACAAAGGGGAACCCAGTCATTGCCTCTGAGACTATGCAGTATGTCACTGGTAGTTACTTTCCCTTGGTGAGCTTCCCATAGAATTAAAGGTGTATTTTGGTGTTCTATGCCCTGACAAAGATCAGAGGCATCTATTAAGACATGACACAGGCTCCTCAGATAAGAAAAATGTGAGACATCCCCTTCTCACCCCGACTGGCTCTTGTTCCCATACACCCACCCCAAGCTTTCCTACCAGACCCCCAGTTAGAGGACTCTTAGAGTAGAGATAAACGTCAAGATCAATTCAGCACAATTTGCAGAAGAAAAGGAGAACTAGACATCCTAAGCATTTATAGCATGAATCTTGTCTCTTTAAAAGAAGATGACGTTAAGAAGTGGTAACTACCAAACCAAAGTCTGTCATTTAAATAAAGAGCAAGCATTACTTATGACAGAGCTGAGTGTGTTGAAGTATGCTCTGGAAACGAGAATCACTTTAGATAATGACTCTTCTTGCTTTTAAGAGAATTCATGAGACTCGCTGTGCACACTGCATTGGAAAGTCATTAAAACTGCTGAAGCATGTCACGTTCAGCACTCCTGGCCACAGAAGTCTTAGAACACCCGCAGGTAAGGCAGGTAAGAGCATCAGGAGTCTCCGAGATGCTACCTACTTATTAAACAGCAATTATTTGTCCTGTGATGTCCTGGGCACTGGAGGCTACAGGGGACATAGGACACTGCTCTGCAGGACCACTTGCTGTCTGTCTGACTCTGAGTAAATAATGCAAATCCCTTTGAACTTCAGTTTCCTTGTCTGAGACGTAAGGAGCAAAATACTTAAGTGTATTAGTTAGGATGCTTTTTCGGGGGTGCAGGTTACAGAAAAAGCATGACTCAAGTGCTTTAACAATAATGGTCAGTCCCGTCTCACATATCAGCCAGTGCACAGCTATGCCAGGGGTTGGGGCCTGCCTCTGCTTTGCTTGGCTCTGACCTCCTCCATCCGTGTTGGCTTCCTTTACATAGAAGCGCCAGGCAAACATCCAGACACCACAAGGTCCAGAGCAGGGAGAAGGGATATCTCTCCCTAAATGCCTCTTTTTCATCAATGAGGAAGGCTTCCCAAACTCCCACCCCCACCGGCCAGGCTTCCCTCATACCTCACTGGCTTGAATGGTTCACACGACCACCTGTGACCCAGTCACTGGCGACAGAGGCCACGATTGGTTTAAAGTATTCAGCACTTACCCCTAGGCTGAGGGCAGAATCAGCTTCCCCAAAGACAGGATGATAGGAGGACAGAAACCTAAATAATAACAGGACTTTGTGGACGAGGAAGAAGCAGTAGGTGGCTGATGCAGCAACCAATGATGTTCACTACACCACCCCATGAAACTCGTGATGAGCAGATGAGAGGGTGAATGAAAACGGCTCACGCAGTGCTTGGCACGTGGGCATAATAATAGCTGACATTTCTGAGGACTTCTAATGTGCCAGGCACTTTCTATGAATTCTCTGATTTAATTAGTGCCCTGTGAGGTAGGTGCCATTTTTATGCCCATTTTATGGATGAGGAGACTGGAGCACAGGTCAGTTAAGTAACTTGATCGAGGCAGAGTCTGCATTGAAACTCAGGCACTCTGACTTAAAGTCCTGCTCTCGTGCATTCATTCTCTAAGATTTACTGCACTGAAATGGTAGTCAAATTCGTTACCCCATCTCTGCCTTAATCTCAAGAAATGTGTAAATTTTGAGTTCAATGGGATTCGCACACATGAAAAATCGGAGAGCAATACAATGTAGCAGCTAGTGACAATCTCTGTGGTTTAAGAGAGGAAAGACGTAACCAATGTACATAGGGAAGACAGTAGGGGGTGATGCCGCCAGGAAGGCAACAGGGGATGGGCCTCCATGGAGGTGTGAGTTTGAGAGGCAATGGAGAGCATTCCAGACTGCTGTAGCAGCTTGGAGTTTTCAGGAATAAAAGGCCTCTCTTACATGACTTGGGCAAAGAGCAGTGGCTTTGGAATCCACTCTTTGGAGATGGAGAAGCAGAGCAGGGCTCCAGCCACAGTTTCTGCTGTAGACTTGGACTGGACCAAAGGTGGTGCTAGAGTTCAAACTTAAGGTAGTTGTGCACCTATCCTGGCCTCCACAGCCCCTCATCTCCCCAAGGATTAACCCCTGTGCCTGCATTTTGGGTACCCAAGCCTTCTGAGTGACTAGAGATCTACACCCAAACCTCACGTTCTTATGAAGAGTACCCTAAGTTTTCCAGGCAGAGAGGACATTAGAATGTTGATGGAATTCCATCCTCTAGATGGAATTTCCCAGAGGAATCTGACTCGAGGGAGAGGATTTCTCTCTATATCTTACACCACTTCCTGCAGCACCAACCTTCATGCCAAGAAACACCCCCTCAAGGACATGTTCTGGGCAGGGTTTCAGGTCATGTTCTCCTAAGTCGATGTTTTTGAATCAAATCACTGTGTCTACATCCTATTTAGAGTCTTACCTATTATCATTTTCTGGTTTATCACCTTTTACCTTCTTTAGTCTTAAAATTACTTCCCAAATTCCTCTGCAATCTGATATTTAGGCACCAGGTACCTTTCTAGGTTAATAAAATAGATCCAAGTTGGGAAAGGTTAGTCTTTGGAGTGAGAGATCGAGCTCAATTCGCAGCACGATCACTCACCGCTGGGTGCCTCTGGACCCCAGGTCTTTGTGAAGCAAAGACCACACATGCACAACAGTACATTGCCCCATCCCGACGGTAAGCAAAGTATAAGGAAGGCATCTAGATCATTGTCTGGCATATAATTGGTGTTTTAAATGTTAGTTTCTTCCTCCCTTCTGTCCTTTTCCCTTTATAGGGGGTAGGGAGGAATGTTCAAATGTAGTAAAAGCAAAAGAACCTGTGTGTAGTTTTTAGGTTGCCTGATTATGCCACTAAGTTGCTGTGTGCCCTGGGGTGAGATCTTTACCTTCTCTGGTTCCATTTTCTCATCTACAAAAAGAGGAGGTTAGAGTCAATATTCAGAGTCACCTGTATGTTTAAGATGATATGTTCATTATATACTGTGTACATTCCCCAAGTTCAGAGTCACAGGAATTCCCCTGATTCATCTGTCTCATCTAGGCTCCAGACTCATCTCCCCCAAGTGGGTGTGGCCCAGTTTCTTCCCATTCAGCTTGGCCTGCAGGGTCCTTCCTGCCTCATACCTGTTGTGAAATGGCTATTATCTAAGACTAACAAGGACCTGCTGACCACTTAGGGAGCAGGCACGGCAGGCCCCAGCAATAGTGATCTCAGACCCGTCTAGACAGCCAGCAGTTCATTGACAGCAAAACACCTGATGGTGAGATGTCAGTGGGAGGGAATGTGAGGTCACCTCACCCTGTGGTTTGCAAACTGTGTGCCTCAGGGACCTGGAGGTTCCTCAGTGCCCCTGGCAGCTGAGGGCCGGGGAGGCAGCAACAGATGGGCCCCTTCTCACCAGAGTGGGTTCACCTCTGATTCATTCACTTCCCAGTTTTCGGCAGAGGGTTACCATGTAAATTTTAGGATTACTTGTTCTGGTTCTGTGAAAAATGTCATGGGTAATTTGATAGGGATCACATTAAAGCTATAGATTGCTTTAAGTAGTGTGACCATTTTAACAATATTAATTCTTCTAATCCAAGAGCATGGGATATCTTTCCATTTCTTTCTCAGCATATAAGTCATTCACCTCCTTCGTGAGGTTTATTCTGAAGTATTTTTTCTATGTGATTATAAAAGGGATTGTTTTTTTACATTCCCTTTCTGATATTTCATTGTTAGTGTAAAGAAATGCAATTGATTTCTGTGTGTTAATCTTGTATCCTGCCACCTTGCTGAATTCATTTATCAGTTCTAGTAGTTTTTGTGTGGAGTATTTAGGGTTTTATATATATAGTGTCATGTGTTCTTCATTTAATGACAACTTTACCTCTTCCCTACCAATTTGAATACCTCTTATTTCTTTTTCTTGTCTGATTGCTGTGGCTAAGACTTCCCATACTGTGTTGAAGAGAAGTGGTGAGAATGGGCATCCCTGTCTTGTTCCAGATTTTAGCAGGATGGCTTTCAGTTTTTCACCATTGAGTATTATAGTGGCTGTGGGTTTGTCATAAATAGCTTTTATTATGTTGAGATATGTTCCCTCTATACCCACCTTGGTATGAGTTTTTATCTTGAATCGTTGTTGAATTTTATTGAGTGCTTTTTCTGCATCTATTGAGATGATCATATAGTTTTTGTCTTTTCTTTTGTTGATGTGGTGTATCACATTGATTGATTTGTGTATGTTGAATCATGCTTGTGTCCCTGGCATGAATCCAGCTTGGTCATGGTGTATGATCTTTTTTATGTGTTGTTGAATTCTCTTTGTTAATATTTTGTTGAGAATTTTTGCATCTATATTCATCAGAGATACTGGCCTGTAATTTTCTTTTTTGGTAGTAGCTTTGTCTTTGGGTATCCTTTCAGACTTCTGACTTGCTGAACAGTGAGGTTATATATTTGTGTTGTGTTAAGTCACTAAATTCAGAGTAATTGTTACAGCAGAACTAGGAAACGAATAGAGGAGGGTGGGAATATTGCTGTTGTGCTCGGAGCAGCTGAACGATCCTATTGTATAATGGTTGGGGGGGTAAGAATTTTTTTGCTTATCTATGTTTCTTATCTTTACCAAATTGAACACATATAACTTTTGTAATAAAAATGAGAAGTTATTATTTTCAAGAAGAGAACTCTTCTTGAGTTTTAGGACATTTCATCAAAGTCCTAAAAGAGAGCCAGCTAGGAGTCAGGCATCTGCAGCTTAGTGGGAGGGGAAGGGTCAACGGGTGTCAACGGGAGATACAGCGTGTGGTCTGGAATGTCTCTAATACCCATTAATTTACCCAGGGTGATAATGTCCAGGGACTCTTGAGGGATGGGTAGAGTAGAACTCAGGAACACCGGGCTTCCCCCAAAGTGAACTGAGAGAATGAATTGAGAAGTGAGCAGGCACAAGAAGAAGAAGGGGAAAAAATGAGAAAAAATTCTTTAGGCAAAAAAGGAAAAACCAAAATATTAACACGAAGGGGAATCCTCAGACACTTTACAAATCTGTATGAAGGAGGCAGACAGAGCAAAGCTCAACAGGCTGGCCCACACTGAGCAGACACATGACAGTGGAGGTTTATAGCAACCTTCCAGCAGGTTCCTTAGGGTTCCTCCCAGGAAGCAGCCCTTCCTGCAGATTTTTCCTAGCCCCCTTTTTTCCCACCAAAATATACCTGACTCATTCTAAAGATGACTGTCATATACACTTAATTCAGTCAATGTCATGGGGGAAAAAAGGAAGGAGGCTCTTTCTAGAATAGCTCTGTCTGGTAGACAATGCAAGCCATGTCATTTTTAATCCCTGAGTGGTCACATTAAAAAAAACAATAAAAAGAAACAGATGAAACTAATTTTTATAATATATTTTATTTAACTCAATATAGCCAAAGTATTATTTCAGCATGTAGTCAATATTAAAATTACACTAATGAGATATTTTATGCTCTTTATTTCATGCTGAGTCTTCAGAATCTGCCGTATATTTTGCACTTAAAGCACATCTCAATTTGGAGTAGCCACACTTCAAGTGCCCAAAAGCCACATCTGGCTAGTAGCTATGGCACAGGAGAGTGTGGTTCTCTATTAAAAGAAATAAAGTGACCCAATGACCAAAATCAGTGGGTGATTCTAATCTGGAATCTAGTTCTATAAAAGACATTCTTAGGGCAATTGAGAACATTTGAATAGGGACTGCACAAATGGAAAAAAAATTGACTGTGGACTAGTTATTAGATACTATTATAGAACTATTATTAGTTATAAGTGAAATACTATGGGTATGTGAGAGAGTGTCTTTATACTTAGGAGTTTTAGGCTGAAGTGTTCAGGGATAAAATGTCATGATGTTGAAAATTATTCTTGAAAAGAATGTTCTTGAAAGAAAGCAAATATGGCAAACTGTTAATCATTATTGAATCTAGGTTGAAGGCAGATGGATGTCCTATGTACTATTTTTTCAACTTCCCTCTATGTTTGAAATTGATAATAAAAACTTGGGTAAAAGACACACACACACACACACACACACACACACACACACTCCTGCCCTAGACTCCATTCCAAACAGGGAAAATTTATCTGTTGGAGGCTCTTAATCTGCTGAACTAATTGTGTTAAAATATTTTTTATGGTAGAATATTTTATAGAGGAAGCAATATTGTTAGTAATAAGAACACAAAATTTGAAGACAAAAGATCAAGGTTCCATTTACTAGTTATGTAACTTGAGTAGCCCTTTCTTAGAAAGCTTCAATTTCCTTATTACATATAATTATATAAAATATTTTATATATAAATATTATATCACATATTAATATATAATATATGTAATATATATAAATTTATAATTATATGTATTTTATATACTTATTATTACTATATAATAATATGAAGATAGATAGATAGATAATCAGACAGACTATAGCCTTAATTGTTACACAAAGGACATCTAGTATGGCCTTTTAAAGGGAACTATGAATGGTAAAGACTCTACAGGAATCTCAAGCTTAGGAGCCAGCGAGTGAGGAAGCTGTTTTTGTTGAACGAACCCTGATGATATCATTTTGTTATCTGTCCACCTGGAAAGAGGCTCTCCAAAGCCTCTGTCCCTGGCCACACACTCCTGAGCTGTGATGAGGAAGCCTTTGCTCTGTGCAGGTGTCAGCACCACTTCTCCAGAGTTGACAACCAGAACCACCAGCAAGGGACATATGGGCATATGGCCGGAAATGACTTTGAAACCGTGAAATCCCAAATAATATCTGGAAGTAGAAAAATCCAAATTATGTGAGAAGGAGTCATCCCCATGGACGAAGAACACTTGACATACACAAAAATATTTGTTTTGGGGCTTCCCTGGTGGCGCAGTGGTTGAGAGTCCGCCTGCCGATGCAGGGGACACGGGTTCGTGCCCCGGTCTGGGAGGATCCCACATGCCGCGGAGCGGCTGGGCCCGTGAGCCATGGCCGCTGAGCCTGCGTGTCCGGAGCCTGTGCTCCGCAACGGGAGAGGCCACAGCAGTGAGAGGCCCGCGTAAGGCAAAAAAAAAAAAAAAAAAAAAAAACCCAAAATGACATATTTAAGGTCAAGACTAAAACTGCTTTTAGGGATTGAGCTGAGTACTTGCTTTCCTAAACTACAAGACCAAGTGCAGCACAGAGCAAGTGTCGCAATGGAGATGATTTCAGAGACAGAGACAATTTTGACATACCAGTTTATTGTTTTTATTACATAGATTTCTCCTCTTTTTAATGAAACAAAAGAACTCAACAGAGGGGGAGCATATAAAAATCAAACTGTATACTATGAATCAATTATGAAGCTAACCAGACTCTTCAGGTAATACATGCTAGACACCGGGGAACAGAAATGAGATGAAGAAAGACAAAGACAAATGCCTTACCACCTGTGACATAATCTTTTCTAGAAAGAGTCGATGCTGTTTTGGTCAAGAGGCCAAGCTAGACTTTGAAGACATGATACAATTCTCAATTAGTTAATTGGTTCACCTTGTGGCCCAAACCGAGTCACTTAGCTCTGTGCCACGGCACAGACTCTTGTGAATAATGAGCAAAGAACGGGGATGGAAAGTCCTCTGTGAACTAAGAGGAACCATCTGTCTACCAAAATCTCAGGAAAAACTCAGGAAGGTTTGCAGTTCCCCACCCCTCAGCCCTGAAAGTCTAGTCCCCGGTCATGAAGTCTCAGTCTAGCATGTTTCCAGGGGACTCTCACAACCCTAACTCTCCCTCAGCAAACAAGTCCATCGTTAAGTGTCCATAAATAGGGTTCTTACAGGTCTCAGAGTTCTGGGTCCTCCTAGTTATGCCCAGAACAGGATTTGCTTTGTTTGACACCACAATTGATAAGACCTTCCTGAGTCCTCTAGATCAGCACTGGCTGAGATCTGAGTTAAACCTCCTTAGGGAACAACTAGACCTCAGCAGCTTTCAAGAAAAATGGGGGAAAAAAAGACATAGGGAAGAAGGAACCTGGCAAACTGGCAACCATTTCCCTGAGTTCTTTTATCTGCTGGAATGATGGTGTTTTCTGTTTGATTTGTACCTGTAATGACAGCCATGCCCCTCATGAAATACAAGATGAGAATAAGTATAGGTAGGACAGGAAAGGGTTAGCTGTTTCTTCCTCTTCCAGATGAAACTTAATGCCAAGCAATGAGCACTTCCTATCTGTAAATGGCGACTGACCTGCCAATCAAAGTGTGCTTGGATTCCAGACTGCACAGTTTCGTGTGCTTTCTCCCTGCAAAAATGAGCAACCTTGGTTCAGTCAGGGATGAAATCAGGAATACCAGGGACTGAAAGGACTTTTGTTTTAGACCATCTTTTTAAAGCCTAATTTCCTTTAGCTCTGGTCCTATTCATGTCACTCAACAATGACTTACTGTTCAGAAGGAGCTCCATCGGCCAAAAACATTGGGTCTTGAGAGTCTGAATCAAAAGCCATCCCTGACTCTCAGAAACCTATCCTAGGTTTGGGATATCCACAACATTAGTAAAGTTACGGTGCAACAAACATTAAGACTGTTGTCAGTCTCAGGCAGCCCAACCCCCTGCCTCCAAGTGACGAGGGCAAAAAACACAAGACTGTTCAAAGGAAAAAAATCTTTCCCAGAGGATGAAATAGGACGGGACATAGTTAAGTTCTCAGGAACCTGGACCTATCATGCTTCTCTGTAGCAGAAGCTAGAAAGTAGACAAGTGTTCCTGCTTACTGCATATCCATGTATTTCCTTATCTCTAGCCCCCCATTTTATAGGCATCTTGGATAGTTGGCCATCTTGCCCTTCCTTCATGTATTCCAGTGTCTGTAAGGACAGGTTTTGTCATGTACTCTTGGGGCTGGCAGAGATGCCAGACATCACATTAAACAGAAGATAAAATAAAAAGTGGTCCTCAAATGTCCTGGAAGAGAAAAAGGAAAGGCGAGACACTGATGGAAATAGCAAGAAATGGAAGTTGACATGTCATCTGTGAGTCTTTTAGAGAGGCTGGGAACCAGGAAGAGAAGCAGCACCGCTGAGTCAGGAACTTCCCAGCATGTGATTTGCTCTGTGTTGAAAGGAAGGCAAGCAAGGGACCCTTTTTCTTCAGTGCCCAGATCTGTATCAGAAGCTGTAAGCACGTTGGGTGGGACCACAAGGTAGGGGGATACTGAGAACACTGGGTTTCTGGGATGTTCCAGGAAAGGATGGTCCAAATGGGAAATTGAGGGACTAGGCAAAATAAACACCAGAAGTCAAAATCAGACTTAACTCCTAATTTGACCAGGTGAGACCAAAAGACTGAACTTATATTGCACCTCAGAAAAACAGTCACACCTGTTGAGGGTAGATTTTAAGATTGGAGTACAGTCATGAGAATTTTTTTGAAGTATAATGATGAGCTAAAACTCTCTTCACACAAATGAATAAACACACAAACAAATCAGCACTCTTGGGTTGTAGTAAAGAAGCCCTAAGGAATAATGCTGGAATCACTTGATATAATAATTCCCCATTTTTAAAGAGAAGACCAAAGCCCCTAAAAAATGAGTCATGGAGAAGAAATTACAGTAGGAACTGCATTTTTAGCCCAATCTGCTAAGGAAACATTCACAGGTGTAGGCACACACACACACAGACACACACACACGAGAGGTATGATACATGTTATATGAGAAGTGACATAATAAGGTAACAAGGCCCCGACCAACGTATTCATAGCACATTGACAACAGTTATACTTTCACTTTTCAAATAACTGAAAGTGAAAACTTGGGCCTAAAGAAATCTTAAGTCAGTGGCTCTCCCTCCCCAAACCAATGGCCAAGTCTTTTCAGAGGCAATTCTGGTTTGAGCTGGGCCAACTATCAGTGTAACTAGACCAAAATTCTGACCGTTTGATTCTCTGGCTGTGGTTGATAAGACAGCTAAAACCTCAGCACTTCATTGAGACCATCAACAATATGGTTAGTGCTGGTTTACTGATCCTCTCTACCTCACCCAGAATTTTCTAATAGGCTACAGCCAATGAGATCAACTGTTTTGGGCACAAAATCTAATATATTATGAGTGGGAGGTGTAACAAAATGGTGATAAGCTTGGGCTTCAGAATCACACTGAACTGAAACCCAGCTTCACATTTCACTAGCTGTGTCTCCTTGCATGAGTCACTTAACCTTTTTGAGCCTTAAACCCCACCATCTATAAAGAGAGGACAACAAGGGTAAATCATAAATTCTTTTTGTAAGGATGACATGAAATAAGGTGTACTTATTTCTTGGCACAGTGCTTGACATGTAGGAAGTGCTGAATATGCCAGCTCACAGAATCATCGTGAGGAACCTAGGGTAAACAGAAAATACAGACAAAAAAGTAAAAAGCATTCTGTTTGATCGTAGAATCTAGCTCAGCATAGCTTAACATGTAAGTCGGCCCTTTTCTGTTTGTTTGGTTGGTTGTTTTTGCTGCCTACCAACTGCGCCCAACAGTCTAGCCTACTTTCTGCAGTAGCCCAGGGGCTGCCAGGTCTTTTCTGGCTAGGCCTCTGGGTACTATAGTTTCAAGTTCAAGTCTGACATGGAAGCAGTAGGTACTTACTCACTCCCTGGCACAGCGCTAGTATTCCTTATTCCCTATACCGACCGCCAGTTGGTCAGTAAGTACTGCTTTCTTAGCTCCTCCAAGCCGGGCCCTCTGGCCTTGAATGACCCTCCAGCGCCCCTAGTTTTATCTCGCCTCCCCAGGCAAACCTCCACTTTTCATGCAATTTCTCACCTCACTGCCCTCCAGGTCACCTTTCATATGCCTCCCTACTGGGTGTTCAAAAGGGACAGAGGAAGCCCATCCTTGAAACTCACCTTTCCCCTTATATTTATACCAACATTTCTCAATAGCCAGAAGACAGTACTCTGTCACAGCCAGAAAAGAGCACTTTGTCTCTCTTGAAGGAGCCAGGCTCACGCTGAAGGCGGACTCAGGAGGCTTGGGGCCAAGAGCCCACAGGACCTAGAGGGGCCCACAAAGAGGTTCGAATTTCTTTTTAAAACCAAAGAAAAAAATGAAGGTGATAAGAACGTATGTATAATCATTGAATCCATTCCGGATTCTATTCATCTTTATGCCAAAACAATCATAAAATATACTTTAAAATATATTTTTATGGAGGAAGGGGCTCACAAATACACTGTGGCCCTGCCACTCCTGCTGAGTTGAGAGTGGTCCTATGTGGGGAGAACCGGAGGCAAACTCGCCCACCTGGACCCTGCCTCCTACGTGACCCATTTATTTCCTCTGTCTGGTACAGGACAAAAAGTCACAGCGACTCAGATTTTTAAGAGGATTTTTTATGTAGCACAGGGAACTGTACTGAGTATTTTGTAATAACCTGTAAGGGAAAAGAATCTGAAAAAAATATATATATATATACATATAACCGAATCATATATATGTATAACCGAATCACCTTGCTGTATACCTGAAACTAACACAACATTGTAAATCAACTATACTTCAGTTTTTTAAAAAAGAGGATGTTTTAAACAACTGCCAACATTGATTATATAGAACTTGTCTGTTTCCATCATATGTCTAACCCAGACTTCTTCACACCTCCACGCAAATACAAAGGATGCCAGAGCACTAACACAACATCAGGATCACACCTGCATGAGCCAGGTTAAGGGCCAGCATGAGGTGACCTTCCTCAGGAAACAAAGCCTCATTTCTGGGGCACTTGAAAATCATATATAAGTGGGCACTGATTGGATTTATCACAACATATGGCGATACTTTTCACTGATTAATTTAGTTGAAAAATCAACTCAGCTGAACACTTGGTTGGGTCTCCATCCATACTTATGAAGCCATCATGTAGACTACTCCAGCTGTACACTTTGTTCAGAGGCAAGTTTTCTCAGTTTGATGCAAGGTGCAGAAACAAAACAAGACAAGACAAGACAAAAAAAAGACAGTTTTCTTTTACAGTAAATGCTGGCTATCATTTGGATGAATGCCAAGAAATTTCTTCAACCAAAATGTGTTGAGTCTGTTACCAGTGAGACAGGGAGGCGGATCAATCTTGATCAATACTTGCAGCAAACTTAAGCCTTCGGCTTTGTTTTTTAATCAGTGAATTTCTAATTTTCATGATGCTGTCTTGGGTGTGACTATTATTTGTGAAGAACAGTCTCTGTACCAAGGGAACACAGCTACCTACAGGGTTAAGTCACACCCTTTTTAGTCGGGCTCACTTCCCACCTCCAAATCCAGAGGAACAGGCAAGACAGATTATTCCATCCCAATGTATACTTTCCTAAGCCTGCTATCTGCCCATGAGAGTTTCACTCTCTATTCCCACCACAAAGAATCAGACTGAAGAAAAAGATACTTAACATCCCACGTGGGGTGGAAAACTGGGCTTTGGCACAGGGGAGTGGGCTGGGGTGTTAGAACTCCACTGTCAAATCAAGAAGTAAAATGCTTGTGAGTTGTGTGTGAAATGGCCTACTTCAGTATTTCTTAAATATGAGTAAAATATGACCCCTTTTAAGGGGGGAAAAATTTCTTCTAGACCCTTAAGGATGTGTCTGCTGATGATACCCGTGTGAGAAGCACCTACCCATATTAATTTACAATGATTTTCTCCATCGCTCACATGCAAGTGTCTTTATTAATACTCAGGCGTTTTCATTTTAATACTATGCTTATCACAGTACTTTTTTGAATGCATATTGAACAGTTTTTGTACTCAGAAAACCACATCCTTTGACTGGTCCAGGCCACTCGAATCTTTCTATTAACTGGGTTTTTTTCGAGCTTCTACCCGTGTCTTTGTAGGTGTTAAATGATTAAGTAGTATTAGTGCTAGGGTGGTGCTCAGGTGCACAATCAGAGTTTTAAAAATAGCGGTTGCATTACTAAACTAGTTTTAGCTTTTAAATTGTTGCTGTTCTGACTGCAGCGCAGCCATTTGACAAGCTCAGTGTTGGATGGTAATTAACTCAGCCCTCTTTCCAGCAGCGCTCAACCCAAGCACCCAGAGGCTCTCTTGGGAAGCGGCGTTAATTGAATCACATCTAAAGTGGAGTGAGGGACTCAAGGCGCTCATGGGGGACCCTTCAAAGTGAGAAGCCTCTCAGATTCTGCAAAGGCAATAAGATTAAGTCAGACTTGAGAACCTTGTTTATGTATTGGCAGGGGGTGGGGAGAATCAAAGTTCCTGTGTGTAGTTCAGCAAAGCACTCTGCCCTGCTGCTTCTTTACCTCTGCATCTTCCTCATCTCTGAAACACGGGCCTCGCCTTTCCTCTTCCCTCACTTTTCTTTGGCTAGTGAGCTGTTCATGTCATCCTTTACATCTTAACCCCCACCTCACTTCCTCTGAGAAGTCGGCTCCCCATCGACCAAGACTAGTGCAGGTGTCCCTTGGATGTGATTGCATAGCACTTACTAGGTTACCAAAACATTCACCTCAACCTGGCACTCAAAACATTAGTGTGTCCACAGTGGTTGCTACGTGCTAGGCATAGACCATGCTAGACCATGTCATATAGTCATTAGCAAAGTTGCATGAGGTAGGCCTTGTTTGTACCCATTTTTACAGACATGGAAACTGAGGCTTAGAAAAGTTAACTTGCTCAGGGTCACATTACTAGGAAGCATGAGGGCTGAAATTCAAAATCAGTCTAACTCCAGAGCTCACACTTTGAATTACTGTGCCATTCTGCCTCCCAAATATTTGTGAAAAACATATTGTTTGATATTTTTTGATAAACTTGAACAAAGCAGATTCACCGACAACTTAACCTTTTCTGGCCCCAGCTTCTGGTTTTTTTTAAGCTATTTGGGCCAGAATCAGAAAGCAAGAAGTTCTATGCCAGAATGATTCAAAATAGGATTCATTGATGGACTAAATTCTTGCACACGATACAAAAATAAAAGTTACAAAAGGGGAAACAATGAAAAGCAAGATTCCCCCTACTCAGAGCCACCTAGTTCCCCTTTTCCAGAGATAACTACTGAGATCTATTATCCTCATGAGAGGTAGCCCTAGAGATGTATTTTGTAAACTATGATCCCAGCCTACTAATGGATCGATTTTGAGGGTCCTGACCAGCATTTGTTTTTTAATGTCATTAAAAAAAAAAAAAAAGATTTGAAAGGATCATGTTTCACACAGCTTGTGTTTCAGTTTGACGTGTAACACAAATGTACATCTGAGTCACAGAGTGTAAAATGTGACGTTACACTTCTCACCACGGAGTAATATTCAAAGCTGTTGGAAGGCCACCGACCGGGCAGACCCAGAAGTTGGACATTATGAAGGCCGCTTCCACAGAGAACCTCCCACCCTTACTTCCCATGAGTCACTCGAACTCAGCAGCCGGACCCTGTAAAGCAGAAGTCAGATCCCCTCCCTCCTCTGTTCAAACTCTTCCAGGGACCCCCATCTCACTGAGAGCAAAAGCCATGAGACAACATGTATTTCTGTTTGTTTGTTAATATCCTAAAACAATTCCCAAATCAAATAAAACATATGGGCTCCATGATGTAAAGAAACATGACCTGTTGTGGGGAGAGAGTCCCTGAGAAGGGGCTTCAACAGAGACGAGCCGCATCCTTCAGCTGAAAACAAGAATGGATATCTTAAAATACCATCTATATGACATTCATCAAATTCCCTTTAGAGAATCCTGGGGGTACCTTAAGGAGGTAGAACGCTCTCCAGAAGAGCTGGCCCATGGACAGAGAGACTCCCAAAGAGGCGTGGGCTGCCTCCATAAGAAGATGCCGAGGACAAAGAAACATGCAGGAGTCCAACCAGAAGCCCCCAAACTACAGGTCCGGAGCAGAAGTGGCTGCTTCTCACGTGGGCAGTTTCTCTAGCTTTGGTCCAAGGTGAGCAGCAGCAGGGATGTACAGTGTTCAGTGTGGGGTGGCCAGTCACAATAATAAAATAATGAGGCCAATTCTCCCTGTCTCAGAAACAGAAGCAACACTCAGCAGGAGAGGAAAGGATGGTGCCACATCCCCTCCCTCCTTTTCTCTCTCCATCTCTCTTCACTCTCCCGTGGAGCTGTGTGTCCCTAAATGTGGCAGCTTTGTCCTCATTGGTCCATATGGGTGCCTTAACCGGAATACCCCATGGTGTCCCCATGAGAGCGGGGGTAACCCAACTCTGCGGTGGCAGCTCCTGGAAATCAGCGTATAACATCCTAGCATATTTGGACTTGTCTGTTTATTAGACACGTAAGCTCATGTGAACAAGGCTCTTGTCTGTCATGTTCTCTGTCAGATTCTCAATGCCAAGGACAACATCTGACACTAAGTAGGCACGCAGTGAATGTATCTCAAATGGATGAAAAAATGTTAGACCACAGAGTGGAAGCTGTGGTGGCCAGTAGGTACTCCAAGCATAACCAGTCATCAGGCAGATTCTGCAAGATGGGTTTGCACCCCCTGCCTCTGGAAGGCAGCCCTGCGTGTGCCCTCTGGGGCGACTTGCCAGTCTGCTATGCGTTTCGTGTAACTGTGCCTTTGTGATCTAGGTGAAAAGAGATGGCAGGCGGAAGGAAATACACAAGCAAGAGCACTGAGGCTTGTGAGGGCACAGGGCACAGCAGTTACCAGCAGTGACCAAGTCACAACCTAAGAGGTCAGGTGCCTGGGAGGGCATGGCTGGAGGCCAGGCTGGACAGGTAAGGTTAGTTGTGAAGGTGAGCAGCGTTAAGAAGTTTGTAGTTTATTCTGTAGGCAACTGGAGAATTCCTTGGCAGTTTGGAAGCAAAGAAATGACATGATCAGGTAATTCTGAAAACAACATGAAAAAAGGATCAGAGAAGAGGAGGTTCTATAACTAGGGAGGCCATTTATGAGGCTATGACACATGTTCAGGTTCAGAGATAACTGGGGCCAAGACATGTGGCTGTGGAGATGGAGAGGAAGCCCTGGGGGACAATTCGGGGAGGCGACCAGTTGGAAATATGGTTTGGGATGTTAGATATCAAGGTTAGATATTCAGACATGGGAGTCATTTGGGTCCTGTTGAAGTCATGGAAGAAATTAAAAACACCTAATTTGAAAAAAAACCCACCGGATTTGAGTAGTGGATCGTTTAGAAAATCTGATGAAAACAGGTGTTTTTAGTTTCAGAGGCTTCGCAGATACTCACCAAAAAGCCAAGTAAAAGGTCTGGGGATATCAGTTAAGAGTCCCTGGTTGAAAGAAGAAAGAATAACAAGAGAAAGGGTCCCAAGGAATGACCTTACCCAAAGGGTGAGCAGAAGACAACAGTGGTCCCCAACCTTTCTCAACTGTTACAGAGACATTGACTACTGCCTATCAAAGAGTTTGGAGAAGCAGAAAAGAGGATAAGAGAACAAGAGAAAAGAAGGAGCACTTTGTTCCTGAGGTCAGAGGTGTCTCAGCACCATGGAGACTAACCACATGGCAGAAGATGAAGAAAGAGATGGAGCTAACTTCTAATTTTTTAGGTGTTTGGAAAAGACAAGTTGCTCAAGTAGGAACAGCCAGAAAGCCTCTTCAAAGAGCTCAGCTGGGCCCAGAAACCCAATCAGGTGCAAGTGGAATGCAGAGCTCTCAGGAAGCCCGAGCAGAAGCAGCCTCCTAGGTAGAAGCAGGCCTCTTTCTTTAGAAAACTCAGCAAGACTCACAAGACTTGTTTCTTGAATGAACTAATAGCTAATCATTTCTGTACTTATTACATAATGAACTGCAGGTGTATAGCTGCATACAACTGCCTGCAACTGTGTTCAGTAGTGTGTGTATACACCCAGTAGCCTATCTATCTAAACACATTTACATATATTTATGCATTTATATAAAGGTACGTGTTTATCCATTTGGCATGTATACATATGCATATACAGTGTAATTCTGGAAGAGTGTCATAATTTAATATTTATTAAATATCCAAATGTTCCTTCTGTGTGTATGGCTGTGACTGAGGACTTGGTTCTATTACACAATGTTCATGAGGATTCTCTGGAGAAATTTCTTACTGCTCAGGATCAAAAGAGTTGATCTTCTCTTGAGCAATTTTTTTTTTTTGTCTTGCATGTGACAGAGATTGAATTTTAGACAAGGCTTCCCTTTTGAACATGACTGCTAGAAATCCAGGAGACAAATCTTTGGTCCCACTTGTAGCAAGTGTTTTGGACTCCATGGGATGCATTAATAAAAAAATTCATTTCTGGCTCCATTTCATGTACTTTATTTTTCACTTTTCATTTCATTTCATACACTTCTTTTTGTGAGTTACACATCTTTGTAAGCTATCTTGAACTATTTGTTGGGTTTAGGATAAGGTGGCACATACATATGAGGCTTTAAGGTCCAGAACATTATGGCTGGGAAGGGACTTATTAATGTGACTAGAGTTAGGGCATGTGACACTGATAATGGGTATGTTATTAGGACAACCCCACAGCGATTACAGGGAGTCAGCCGGATCTCAGCCCAGGTCGTGGTTCTCTCTGTTGTATACTAGTTGTGTGATGGGAAGCATATTATTCTCTAACCCTTCGTTTTTTTCATCTTTAAAACAGTGACCTCTTCGTATTTGGGGGAGACGGCGTACATGAGGAACGTACAGAAAGCACTTAGCACAAGGCACTTAGTCAACATTAGCTATTGCTGTCATCACTATCTTTTCGGCAAGCAGGGGTAGGCAGCCATTTCCGACCAGATCTGCCGTCAGAAAGTCCTCCCCAGCCCTGACCCCCTCTCTGCCATATCCACAGACGCCAGGCAGCTGGGTCCCGCCTGACCTGCAGCGCACCTGCACACTCGCTGCCTCCCGCAGGGTGCCGAGCACGTATCTCCAGACCAGTCTTGTTAATTGCTACCAAGAAGACACCCAAAGGCACAGGCTAAGGCGGACCCACAACCGTGTATTCGTTCTTTACCCCACCCCCAACTCTACGCTCTGATATATACCAGAGAGGCCTGCGAGGGGACGAGGGGTCTTCGGGAAACTGGACTGAAATTCTGGAAGGTGGGGGCAGGGGAGGGGGCGTTGCCCCGAGAGCCACCAGGTGAAGCCGGTTTCCCCCGGCTCCCAACCCCTCTCCTGGCGCTGGTTTGGTGATGTCGAGGGCACCTGGAGCCTCCCCGCCCTTCCAGCTCCGCTTCCGACTTCAGCCTCGGGCCGGGAGAAGCAGCCGCCAGGGGTAAAAGGCGAGATTGGAGGAAGGCGCAGGCCTCCGGGGACTACCGAGTAATGGGGGCAGTTTTCGGGGAAGAGCTGAACAGCGCCACACATTTCCTCGGCGATAACATCAGCGCTTGTCAGGTGGTTGGAGCGGGCGTGTGTGCGCGCGCGCGCGCAAGGAGGAGGACGAGGGGCGCGCTCACACAAAGTTTGTGCCTGCGGGTTCGCCGCGGTCGGGCGTCCTGGGAGAGGAGGCCGGGGCGGAGGGGCCCGGCAGGGGGTGGTGGCGATGCGCCGCACCCCGCCGAGCCTGTCCCGCCGCGCTGGGTGAGGTGGCTCCTGGAGCGCGGCCGCGGCCATGGGCACCCTGGGCAAAGCGAGAGAAGCTCCGCGGTGAGTAGGGGCGCCCGTTTCCTTTCTTGGGGCGGGGGCCACAGCGCGCGCGGCCCCAGGACCTCGCCGGGATGGGAAGTGGGGTGGGGGCCAGCACGGCGCTGCCTCCTCCGGGAAGTTGCGGGCCCGGGGTGCGGACGGCGGCAGCCGGTCGGGGTCTCGGCCGAAGTCGGGGGAGACGCGCTCGAGGGACGGACGAACCCGGAGCGCCCTGCGCGTCTCGCCCGATGGACTGGGGAGGGAGCCGGGTTGTGCGGACGCGCGGCCAGAGTTGGCCCGGCGAGCCCCGGAATCGCGCTTAGCGACCTGGTCCCCCGGCGCCGGGCCCCTGAAACTCCCACTCACGGACTTTACGCGCCCCCTGCATCTGCCGCAGCTCCTGCAGCGCCACCTGGCGGCCCGTCCTGCCCTGCGGACGTGGGGCCGGCCCCAGAAGGCCCACTAACTGCCTTTGCCAGGAGTGCACAGGGGTCAGTGAGCCACATAACCACCTGGGTGGAAACCTGCACTCCCCTCCACCCACCGTGATCCTAGAGACATGTTTTAGGAGTGTCTTGGGGGTGACAGAAGATGAAGGAAAAGTGACCGTGAGTGAAAAAGCTATTGGCAGGAGAAGGAGGCCTGGAGGGGCCGGGCAACTTTGAGTTTGTCCCCCAAAGGGCCAGAACTAGACAACTGCCTGGCGACAGCCTGGGCTCAGCATAGGGCCGGGAAAGCTGTGCTCTTTCCACCTCCATCCATGCAGACTCTGTTGCTCCTGGCCGTGCCCAGTCGAGGCAGGAAGTGTTGCCCTGCTGGACTTTACGGATCTAAAAGTTCTTGGTCCTTTATGCCCTCCCCCACCCCGTCCTGCACCGTGAAGGTCCAGCGCTTTGCCTTGCACCGGACTGAGAGGAGGAGCTTAAGTACATTCAACTGAGTCTGTATTATGGGAATGGGGAGAGGACAGGACTGGAAGAAATCCTCACTAGAAGTCAATCAAAGCCATCTTCCACTGCAAAGAAAGTTGTGGAAGCTTCCGTTCGTTCTCCTTGTCCATTTCATCCCTTACTCTTCTGGGCTGAATTTCATGAAAAGTTCAACCCGAAATTGTGACCCCCACTGAGATACCTGAGGCTGGAATGGATTGCACCTGAACCACTTAAGAGTTTTGACAGTCTCCTTCGGCAAACTGGATGGGGCCTTAGCCAGTTTTAGCCTCAGGAAACACTTTCAAGTTGTTTCTCTAGGGCGCTTTTTTTTTCTTTCTTTTTTTTTTCTTAATACTTGAGGGAGCTGGTGAGGAGACATTTGCCTACTTTCCTTTAAAAATACATATGCCTTTGCAGACTTAGAGGCGAATGCATTCTATGTCTAAAATAAAGCATTTTATAAATCCTTATCTATAGCCATTTCACCAGAAGAGAACACTTTGAAGGTTTGTCACGTAGCAGTCAGTCAAGAGACTTTCACAGCAAAATTGCCCAGTTTCCTAGTTTATGGTGCACATAACCCCCATCTTCCGGACCTCTCAGGATGCCATTTGGGTTTTAGCAGTTTCTCTTCTCCCTGGTTTCTCCTGCCCAAGCCCTCTGAGTCTCAGCGGCCTCCCCCCGACTGCATCTCACCCTCCCTTCCCCGTCCCCTAAATACTCCCTTCAAGTTCATTCTTTCTGCTTGTATTGTACCAGTCCCTCCTAGTTCTGATAAAAAGCATCTACCTCTGAGAATCACCTTCTGCACCAAAGTAGTTTCCCCTACAGGTGACACTAGGAAACATTGCCAGAATTAGAGCCAGGGCAGTTTTTGGAGTCCTGAATTGTTGATGCTACCAACTGAGGGAGAAAATAGAATTTTTCCTGGACTGGCCAGATGAGAGACAGAGGTAGACACCCACATCCCGGCCCCAGTGGGAAGAGCTGTGTGTGGAGACAGCCTCCAGTTGCCGTGGCCTCTTCTCTTGGGGCTAAGGAGAAGTAATATGGAAGGCCTAAGAGAAAAAGAGGCTTCTAACAAGAAGGACTTTGTTTTCATCTTTCCCAAGTCTGCCTTGGGTAGAGGTCTTAATGGTGAAGAGGCAGCAGCTAAGGCCAAAAGCTGACTTATCCCAACACTGCACAACAAGTGCCAGGTTTAGAGAGACATCACTGCTTCTGCAGAGGGAAGGGAGCATGGCATGGACACAGGAGGCTTGGCTTCTGCCTGGCTCTGCACTGGTGCCCAGTCACATTGCCCTTCCGAGCCCAGACCCCCACATGTATGGGTGAAGGGCTTGGAGAATGACCATGGAGGGGCCATCCAGCTCTGGGGTCTGAGGACTTTGGGGGACCTGAAAAAGAAGTAGGACCCAAGATTCAGCCTTTATGTTATCAGCTATGCTTTTGGAGGTTTTTACTTTTGTCTTAAGTTGAATTGAACCTTTCAGTTCCTCTTGCTAATTCTGATGTAGTGAAAGGTGCATAGTCCCAGGCACAGTAAATATTTATTAAACCAAACCAGAGAGGTGCCAAGTACAAATCCCAGATCAAGTACATATGAGTTCTACAACCTTGTCTATGTCATTCAGCCTCTTTTAGACTCAGTTTCAGCATCGTGAAATGGAGATAACATCTCTCTGGGCTGTAAGCTTTGAAGACCATGTAAATCCCCAGCCCAGAGCCTGCCCTATCAAAGGTACTCAATTCAGAGTGGCCATTATTTTCTTTCATTTTCAGATGCTGATCTGATCTTGGGGCTATCACAGGGCCTGGGTAAAAATCAGTAATGACCAGAAACTTGATCAAGTCCTGTAACACCAACCTGATCTTTCAGAAATCACTGCCTTGGGTTAGCAGATTCCCAAGCGCCAGTTTCTGATTGGATTTCACTGAGCCCATCCTAGGTTGGAACAGGTGGCAGCAGCCAATGCCAGACCAGCATTCTGGAGCTCCTTTGAAAGGGAACTCGAAGGTCAGTGTGTTCCCTTCACGAGTCTGGCTTTGTACTGAGTGGTCCCACTGTCTTTTTAACAGGGTGGTTTCCCAAAATCCATGTGTGCCCCAGCATTTTATTTTGATCTGAGTACTTCTTCAGTCCCTTCTGGGTGAGGTTACATCTTATCAAGAAGCTTTCCTCAACACTCCACCTAGAACTGGTTTTCCCTCCTCTGAGAACATCACACTTTTTGCCCTTGACACTCACAGGACAGTTATTTAAGATTTATAGAGTTATCTTTTCTTGGTCTGGTTCTGATTCTCCAACTAGATTTTTGTATTAAGGAACTTCCAGATCACCTTCATACTACAACAACTAACACATAATGAGTATGTTTTACAGTTTGCAAAGTACTTTCACAGACCATCTCACTGGTCCTCTCTGGCCTATCACACATGTGTTGCTCATAGGCTAAGTACTTATTGATTAATTAATGCCATCATGTGTTTATCAAATATATAGTGGTTAGTTAAAGTTATGGATCTCCGATATATTTCTTTTCTTCATCTCCTCTTTGGTAATAAACATGAAATAGCCAAAGCCACAGTAAGGAGAGGAGAATATACTCAAAGGAGTTATCAGCAACAAAGATGATAGATATGTCTCTGTATGTTATGTTTATTTTTTTAATGGAAGGAAAAATAAAATGCTTAATTAACCTACTGATATCATTTTGCAAACAACTTGACTTATACTGTTGAGGTCATGACCAAAGATAAAGCTAAGTGAAAGTGGAGGAAGGTGACCTCTTGGGCTCTAAAGCTACTTCCAGATTCAGACTTGTCTTTTTGTATTCACTTCTGGAATAAAGCTCTCATAATCAGTAAGGACTTGATAGAATAATGTTTAATGATAAAAATGACTCAGAATGATTATCAGTAATGAAAAACAGAATCTTAGAACCAACCAAGATTTGTGAAAAAGGGCTAGATTAACATCTAAACACCACCGCCATAACCCTCACCCCCTGCACACGGGTCCTCGGTCTTTGCCTTCTCCCCCAAAATCCTTAAAGATGTTTCTGAGGCCACCTGACTTTCTACAGTAACTCTGATGTTGCTCAAGACGAATGAATTTAGCTGAAGATGAGACCAAACTTAAATAATTCTTAAGACCCAAGTCAGTGGTCTCAGGGCTAAAATAAAAATGTATTGCTAGGAGCTAAAAACTGCCAAGAATAGTCTTGCGTCTGCCTCTTCCTTTCAGGAGCTGGAGAAAGCAGGCCAAAGCAATCCTAACCCCAGGCTGAGGAGCCCTGTTTGCAGCCTGAAGTCTCACCTTGCTATTAGTGTGAGAGATGTCTCTTTAACAGCTAACCAGTCCGTTTGGTGCCCTTACCAAGTGGGAGGGGTATATCTTATCAGCCCAACTCCCGGGATTAATTGTCGTATCTCTACTCCTTTCCTCTTCAATCTGCCTGCAGAGCGCAGAGCTGTCAGTGTGGTCGTCCTCTGGCTGCTCTACTCTCCCTGCCTTTTCTCTTTCCCCAGGAAACCTTCTCATGGCTGCAGAGCAGCCCCTAAAGCAAGACTAGAGGGGAAGCCCTCCAGCAGCCCCCTCCCCTCCCATCCCAGCCTGGCCCAGATCACCCAGTTCCGAATGATGGTGTCTCTGGGACATTTAGCCAAAGGAGCCAGCCTGGACGATCTCATCGACAGCTGTGTTCAATCTTTCGGTGAGTTGGCGAACTGCCCACATGCATAAAAATCGCTCTCTTACTTTGTTCTTCCTTAAAAAGTGCGTTATAGAATAGCAACCTAGATTGCATTTGGGGTTTAAAAATAGCTCTTGAGCCTTTGAAATGTTGGAGACTGTGCAGTGCCTATGGCACATGACTATGTGGGTGTAATAGGTCGTGATGAGAAGCGCGATTTAAAGCAATAAAAGTTACTGAGGAGAGTTTGCATTTCCAATTTTCTCACGATGGAGGTTTTTCTTGTGATGAAAAATATGATAAAATGCAGTGGTACATCTGGTGCTTTTCTGTCCTTGTGTTCTTGGGGCACACGAAGACTAGGTTACGTGAGCAAACGCTGTTATCAAATACAAATTCGAAAGCCTTTGGATCATTTGGAAAATAAAGTCTTAATAATTCCCCTCACAATCTTGAGGGTGGGTTGTGGAGCAATAGGAAAGGACCAGGCAAAGCCAGATGTCTGTGCCTGAAAGGTACTGGCAAATGAGCAGTGTGATTGAGGATTGAGGATCTATAAAATGAGCAGACAGACACAGGGGCAGGGAGTTATCTAGGCGTGCACTCTGTCATCACCCGTACTCACAGTGAGGGATGAGCAACTTAGCGCAGCTGACAAGCAATTATCAACAAAGATGCCCTTTTTTTTTTAAAATTTTGTAGGCACTGTCTTTCTTTTGATTGTTATATGTGAAGTAGTGATTGAAAAGTACTAAGTGTTTGTTCCCGTTCCCAAAAAGAAATGATGGAAGATTCATAAAGTTTCAATATCACCGGTCCCCCTCCTTGCCCCTTTAGAAACCCCTCCATCTCCCACCGGAAGCAGATGAGCATGTGTGTCTCAGCACAGAAGCACCACCAGCCGGCCCTGCCCTGGTGCCTCCCAGGGAGTATAGGGGAGGCTTGGTCAGATCCCAGGTAGCACAACATGCCGGGCTGTTAGAGCTCAGAGCTAGGGATTATTCATTGGCTGGACCTGTTTAGTGCTCAGTCAAACCTTATTTGTAGAATTCAGAAAAAACTGACATTTTGGAGATTCTCATTTAGTACAATTTAGCAAAACATTGAATAGTTTTTGGGGGGATATATGTATATGTATAGCTGATTCACTTTGTTATACAGCAGAAGTTAACACACCACTGTAAAACAATTATACTCCAATAAAGATGTTAAAAAAAAAAGAATAGTTTTGGTGATTCCACCATTTGGTTTAAAGCAGCGGTTCTCAAATGTTCTGCGAAATCACACAGAGGTTTTTTGTAAAACAGATTGCTGGGCCCCACCCGCAGGCTGGCTGCTCTAGCAGGTCTGGGGTAGGGCCCGAGAATTTACATTTCTGTCATTTTCCCGGGTGATGCTGCTGCAGCTGCTCCGAGAACCTCACTTTGAGAATCACTGCTTTCTTGTTTATTATCGATTTTTTTTAACTTGGAAAAGAGGGAGTATTTTTACTAGTTTAGCATTAAATTTTAATTAAATTTCTATTTAGTTACACTTTAGTCTTTCAGCTGGGATGAATTTGGGAGCAGAATGAATGGTTTTCTATTTCAAAATAATCTCTGTGGAAAATATCCATGCAAGGAGATAAGCTAGAAGATGGGGGGATGGGTGGAAGCATGGCTGTAAGGAGCCATTATTCATTATGCACTTTACTTTCACCTGGTTCCCGACTTGATAAGCTGCAAAGTTCCTCATACAGCCGTGATAGTCTTATTTACTGGTCTTTAGCAGGGCACTGTGACTATTTCATGAATAAGCATTTTTATTCTCTTTCCATTTCACTGTTGAGAAAACGAGGTCCAACAATAGTTTTATCATGCCATCTTTCTTCCTCCCCTGCTAGTCATTTAGCTGCCCACTCAGTTCAAGGCTGTTGCCCTAACCTTCAAATCATCATGACCTCAACCTGAAAAATACATGACCGATTCTGAGGTCCTGCGAAATAAAAAATGACCAAGCCTGACCCACTCCCCTCAGTGAATCCTAGCAGGGCTAAAGATACTGTTTCCTGAATTATGTTGAACTGAAAAGTACCTCAAAATCCCAAAGCTATCTTTAAAAAAAAGCCATTGAGTCTAACAGTCTTTTATCCATTATCATGAAGTCTCAGTAGCCCCTAATTAAGCCCCTAATTGCATCTGACACTTGGCTGGGCATTGCACGAGAGAATTACAGTGACCGAACCTCTATTCCATTATTCAAGCTTAGAATACCTGAGGAATGCACCGTTCGGGGAAAGAAAAAATGTACCAAAGCCAGGGCAATGTTAAGGTAAGGTGTGCAGGAAGAATAAATTCTTTAAACCATGTAGACTCTGAGCGAGTTCACACCAAAGGTGAGGGCGTAGACTAGGGAGAGCAGCCGCGGTCTGTTCAAACCCCTCTCGTGCAGGGCGTGGGAATGCTGCCAGAAGGCAGCAAGGAGCCATCAGAGCCAAGGGTTTGCACCTGAGGTCCTGCAGGGTTTCCTGCCACAGAATTTACATGAAAGAGGCAAAAAAGAAAAGACACCCTATGTCTGGAGGGAATGGGAGATGACCCTTTTGTCTGCGAATTGTCTGCGAATCAGTGGACGTGTCTAGTGGGGCAGGGGTGTGGAGCTAGAGCTGGGGGCCGGGGAGCCAAAGCTGGATCGTGACAGGCAGCTATCCACGGTAGGACATTGCTTGTGCTTCTGGAGGTTTCCTCAGACGTGATCCGAGAACAGTAACGCGAGGCTGATGCTTCTCTTGAAACTTACCTTACTGGTTATTTTCTCTGGTTCGTAAAGAAGAGTTTTTGCTTTAGAGTAAAACAATCGAGCTTAGTTCTTTGCTCATGAGTTTAGAAGTCTTCTCATTTGAATACCCATGGAAAGCGAGGGAAATAGCACTACCAAAGTGTGGGGAAAGTTTTTTTTATCAGGGGGAGTGGTGCGGGGGGGTCATCTCTCCCTTCAGACTCAGGTTTCAGCCACTCCTCCCAACAACTTGAAAAAAAAAAAGGGAGAAATAAAACCTCTTTTGAACACAAAGACTGACTAATTAGTCCATCTACTTTTTACTACTGTCTCAACCTCACCTTGATGCAGATGCCTTGAAGAGGTTTGAACTGGCTACAGCTGTGCTGACCAGTATGGCAGCCACTACCCACCTGTGGCTATTTATGTAGACATTTTGCTTAATTAAAATTAAATGAAATGTAAAATTTAGTTCCTAAGCTTCACCAGCCATAGTTCAAGTGCTCAATAGCCACAAGTGGTACCTGCTGCTGGACAGAGTAAGTAGAAAATACTCCCTTCTTTGCAGAAAGTCCATGGGATAGCACTGGCCTGGGTAGATGGTTGACCGGAAGGGCAAAAGCAGTGTGGGATTTGCATTTTTCTAGCAGCTCCAGCTAATAGTCTGACTACTGTCTAAGGCATCCTGGGCATTTGGCAGTCTTTACCGATGGCTCTCTCTTTAGTATTATTAACCATTCATTTCAGAGGAAGGACTTATTACAAGGCTGTTAGGCATGGGTGGCCGGCACGTACAAATTAAGGCCTGTAGCAAGCCTCCCGACGCCACATACAAGGTTACAGATCTCTGATTAGAAATTCAGAGCCTTGAGTCATAGTGTGTTGCTTTCACCATGAAACAACCCACTCGCACCTTCTGTTTTAATCAGAGGTCATGCTTTACATTGTCACCATATCATTGCTCATTAATCCACTCTTCCACTGAGCATAATGAGGCAAATCATCACAACACGGGTACGTTGATGTCAAATGTGTGTGAATCACACCATCTGTTTCAGAGGTAGGAAAGACCTATGAGATCATCCGGGCTTTTTATAACGTGTTCACTTTGTAAGAGGGCTGCCAGCTTCGAGGGCCGAATGGAAGGCTTCAGATGTCCCAATTCTGGCCCCCTCTGAATGCAAGACAACTTCTGACAGCCTCAGAAAGTAAACTGCAGACATGTCCCAGCAAGGGACCCTCAGCACGCAACTCTCCTGCTCCCAGGTCGAGTGTGGGAAGAAACTCCACATCTTTGTCTTACCCGACAGCGAGAAAGGAAACGCAGCTTAGCTAGTGTCTTATTTACGGTGTGTTGTTTATTTCTTCCTTGGAGGGCTATATGTATCCATTTTCTATGAAACTCAAAACAACTCTGAAATAGGGCAGGTATTAGTGTCTCTATGGACAGAGGAGACGATAAGTGGAGCCTGTGAGAACTGAAACAACTTGCCTCATGCCCCCAGCCCCCCAGCCCAGTCTAAAGAGAAAACACGCTCCCAGAAGCCTCTGGAAAGCTGAGCTGGGCCATGCTTAGGTCCTTCTCCTAGGGCAAGCTCCCTTCACTCGGGGGGACCTGCATGCCCCACAGGACAAGTCTGCACTCTGTGCCCACAGTCTGCAGGCCTGGTGTCTCCCAGATTAGAAATTAAACTCCATTCAATGTAGGAAACATTTATTGGCCCCCATCTGTATACCAGATATCTGCTTGGAATTCTCAAACAAATTCTGAATTAATTTAAATTAGTGTGTTCATTGTATCTCCCAAACGAAAGAAACCTCCAGACTAATAGGTATATTTCCCGTACCACTAATAGATGTATTTCCTGCAGTTGGATGTTAAAAGCATTGTATAGACCTCAGCTTATTAAGGGTAAAACACTACATCTATTTTTAAAGTTAGATCCAAAAAAGGCAAACACACACTCGTTGGGACTGTTGTTCCCTCCGTGGCAGAGGGAAGATTCAGTGTTCCTCACCCCTCTGCAACTTAGTCTGTGCACCAAAGCCGAGTGCCCAGAGGCAACAAAAGCACAAGACCAGGCGCCAAGGGCCATGATGTTGAGGGTGGTCGGACCCAGGAACCAGCAACTCCAAGGAACAAAGCCAAGTGTAGGGACAGGAAAGCTGGCCATTGTGAAGACAGGCTCTTTGGAAAGAAGACCACAGCTGTCCCAGCAGCCTCCTCAGTGGCATCTCCCATCTCTGGGAGTCACGGTTGCAAGATATCATATGTATAGTATGGTCCTTTGGGCACCCACGTCCTGAGGCCCCTGGGCATCAGAGCAGCTCCCGGGCATGGCTGTTCTTAGCCCTCTGGAGTGAATTCGTACTCTCTGACTGGGATGCTGTATATTGGCAAGGAGCCTCCTTGCTGCATCTGTGATAGGCTGGCATGTCTGCCCTCTCCAGGTGTGAGGTACAGTGACTAGAGGGAATTTCCCATCTCCTCCTTTCTTAGGCCTGGCGGGCTGGGCCTTTACCTGAATTGGCCCCATTCATCTTCACAACAACTCTGTGAGGTGGATATTATTTTGCTCTTTTAATTAACAGGTAATTGAAGCTCAGGAATGTTAGTAACCTGTGGAAAGTAACCAAACTCATTAGTGGGAGAACCGCTGAGATCTGAACTCTGACACTCCTGTTCTCTCCACTCTACCAGAGGTTCTCCAGCTTCAGCATGAATAGTCATCATTGTGGGGTGTGTTCAACTTTCAGGTTCCTGAGGGTCAACTCCAGAGCTTTTCATTCAGTCGTGGTTTTGAAGGAGGTGACCCCACAAACTGATTTTGAGAAATACCATCCTATAGCACACTTGCTTCTTGGACATCCCAGAGCATTTTCTCAGGCTTTCTAGGGAAACACGGAAAACTTAAAGAATACAAATCCTTTGAAAAACGATAGAGCAAATAGGTTTTCAACTATATGAACTAGACAATCATGAGGCGAAGCCAGGGTCCTGGCCATCTCTAAAGCAATCAGTCCAGATCTAACTAGAGAGAGGCCTGCCTTTGAGCAGGTTTGCAACTCTGGTCCCACTGCTGTCAGATTTTCCTGTATTTTTTTTTTTTTTTTTTTTTGCGGTACGCGGGCCTCTCACTGTTGTGGCCTCTCCCATTGTGTAGCACAGGCTCTGGACGCGCAGGCTCAGCGGCCATGGCTCACGGGCCCAGCCGCTCCGCGGCATGTGGGATCTTCACAGACCGTGTCCCCTGCATCGGCAGGCGGACTCTCAACCACTGCGCCACCAGGGAAGCCCAGATTTTCCTGTATTTCTATCCCTTTTCAAATGCAGGAACTCTTTTGAAAACTTCCCGCCTGTCAGTCTTTTGGCCGTGGAAATAAACGGAAAGTGGTGGTCTATTATTACTATGATTTGGTTCCTTGCACTCAAAGGCAGCATTCCCAATGCACATTTCCACCTTTAAGCCACACTCAGACCCGTTTCGTGTGATGCTGGGGACCTGGCTCCCTAGTGTATGCCAGTTCCCCGTGGGTCAGAGACCCAGAAGTAGTGGCTTAGCTGAGGGAACTGGAGAGGTGCTCCTCTGAGCACTTCTTCAAAAGTGCTGCTTTTGCAGCAGACTTTTTAAGGCCCTATATTGACATGACAGTTGTTAAGTCCGTGATGGAAACACATTAGGAAATAACGTGAAAGCAAAAATGGTGTGTTCGCTTGTTGGCTGTGGTTGGCAGTGAGACCACCAGGGAAGGTTATCTGAAGTGCAGACCCACCCCTGGCCCACCTCCTGTTGGTAGGACCTGCCTGCTTCTGCCTGGAGCTGTGACAGCTGCTGGACTTGGTGCCTTGGTCTGCAGGTAGTTTGGGCTACCAGCTAGTTGGGGTTGTCCTAGAGCAGTTATGAGGAAGACAGCAGGGAAAGAGCGAGAGAAGAAGCAGGGTCAGCTACGCACGTCCTACGCAGATGCACAGGGCACCACACTTGACGGGATGCTGTCACAATCTTGAAAGTCTTACTCTGTGAGAGCAGGTTGTTACGTTATCAGGAGTTTAGCAGGCCAATTGCTAAATACAGGCATCAATAAAAATTAAATTATATAAACTTACAGTTATATTAAAAATAAAAAACCCTCAAAACTCATCATTTCCTAGTGTATTACCACATTTTACTGTCATCCATCTTCTTGAGATGGCCACTGTGTCTGTATGGTACAGATGCTATATAGTGATATGCTATACACGTATAGCACATACGTATCATACATATACACATAGTGGTGTGGAGATAGCTGCGTCTCTTCCCAGCTCCGTGGTCCGTGAAAGTCACGCCAGGAGCTTGACGTTCCCTGTGTTGGGAGTATTTATTCCAGGGAAATGGGCAAACACTACCAATCGGGTTTGTCTCGACCCCACCCCTGGAGAGGCCATCGTTAAGCTTTTACCAGCACCTTCCCCCAGCTACAGAGGATGCTTACATGGCAAAGGGCAAAGGCGGGAAGCTGAAAACTGGAAATTTTACTCTGTGTTACCTGTTTAGGGGAAAGTATTATTTGCCGTTGTTTTGCTACTTTCATCTAAGTATCTTATAAACAACTCCCCATGTGTTCTTCAAAGAAAAGGAACCATATCTCTTACCAATAAGGAGTCACATGTCAGTGAAGTTGAGAAATTTTTTTGAAGTGTCAGATCTGTGGTCACAAGAGGGGAAGGGGGCCGGGGGGGTGGGTGAAAGGGGTGAAGAGGGTCAATTGTATGGTGACAGATGGTAAGTAGAGTTTTGGGGGTGATCACTGTGTAGTGTATATACAAATATTGAATTATAGTGTTGTACACCTGAAACTTATGTAACAGTAAAAAGAAAAAAAATGTCACAGTGGAAATTTAAGACTGAGAGATTCTCATTTTGGAGTCGAAGTTATTCTGTGTTTTTGTTTTTGTTTTTTTAATTTACCTCCTCTAAAAATTTCCCTTATTTCTGATCAACTAAACCTCAATTTTGTGACTTCTGTTCTTCATAAATGCTAACGTTATACGCTGTCTCTCTTCGTTTCTGATTCCATCTGTTTAATCGTTTGCCTTCATTTCTCTCTATCTGGTAACAGGCACTATTGATACATAAAACCAAGCTTTTGTTGAGTGTGTTTTCATAAGTTTGTTTGCTAACTATATTTCTAACTTTGTGAGCTGTCCATATCTTTGCCTATTTATCACTTGTTTAATGTTTTTATTATTAGAGGTTATGAAAGCTTTTTATGGTTAAAAAAAAAAAAGCCTGTTAACTCTTTGATTGGCATTTGCTACAGGCATTTTTTTTCCTCACTCTCGTTTCAGTTTTTATGTTGTTTTGGGGACATTAATGAAATATTACATTTTTATATAGTTAAATTTTTCATGTTTTCTTTATCTTTTCCTTTATTAACTCTGAACTTGAAAAAAGAATCCCTATTCCAAAGACTTTGTGACTATTCCATCGTCATTTTAATAAAAGTTTTGTTAAATCTATTGTATGATATAATTCCATATTCCACTATTGTGGATGATCAGAAAAACTTTGTCAACAGTTTTTGCTGAAAAAAAAAAAAAAGACGCCTTCAGTCTTGTTTTTGAGGTTGTCATTGGCTTAAACGCAGAGCACTTGGACTGTCACTTTGTAACTCAGAGCCTCAATTTCCCCTCACTGTCAGACTCCTGAAATGATTTCTGAGACTGAAAATGTCTGGGAGAAGGCGTAATGGGGTCTCAATCATGATGTTGACTGTGAACTTGTAAGTCCTTTGGGAATTTGTCTTTTTTTAAAGCAAGTACTTTTGATTATTAGAAGAGCCAGTATCCTTAGGGTGAAGACTTAAAAGTCCAACCAGATTTAAATAGATTTTTTCCCTAAATTATTAGTATAGACTGAATCTATATTGTACTTACATAGACTTTTTTATTGTGGTAAAATGTACATAACATAAAAATACCACGTACGTAGACTTTAAAATTTTTTCTAGTAATAGTTACCTTTTGAGTATTTACTATGAACAGCACAGTGTTTATATTAATATTTTTATATACATATTCTCATTTAATTCCCACTACTTTATAAGTTCTTGTATTTACAAAGATCTAACTATAACTCAGCTCACACACTTACTTTTTTTCCAGTTTTTTTTTTTGAGACATAATTGACATACATCACTGTATAAGTTTAAGGTGTACAGCATAATGGTTTGATTGAAATATATTATGAAATGATTACCACAATAAGTTCAGCTAACATCCATCTTCTCATATTTGTATTTACAAAGATCTAATTGTAACTCAGCTCTCCTGTCTTACTTTTTAAATTTTAATAACTTTTTTTAAACATCTTTATTGGAGTATAATTGCTAACATTTTAATAACTTTTTAAATTATTTATGTTCACTATAGAAAGCTTATAAAATACAGACTAGCAAAAAGAAGAAAATTGCATTCATCCATTCTACCACCAAAAGCAAGATAAGCACTGTCGACACAGTTGGGTATACTAGATTCTCTTCTATGCGTGTTTAGGTACTGCAGTCATATTAACTTATTTATGGTAGATTGACTACAATTACCTCTTTGCTTTTCATAATTCACATTTTAAACAATTATGATCTTAAAATCAGTATTAGCATTTATAAAGAGGTGTGCTAGCACACAAAGTTGCTATTCCATCCTAAAATTGATTTTAAAAAAATAATTCTGGCCTAATCTCTTCACATATGAGGCATAAAAGTGAAGGTTGCTTGGCAACTAAAATGATTCTAATGAGGACTTAAAAACATTACAAGAAAAGAAAAGTAGTTACTCATTTCTTTCCAATGCTAAATGTGAATTATGATAAACATGACTGATTATAGTTGTAATAAATGAAGGAAACAAAAAATGCTCCCATTAACTTAAAAGTCTAGAGGTGAGTTGTTTTTTTTTTTTCTTTTATGTATAGGGAAAGTCAGCAGGGTTTTGCTGAAGGGAAACAGAAACAGTGGAAAAATCTTCTGTCTCTGTTAACTTTCTAAGAGAATCTTAAGAAGTAGCAACTGGGAAAGATACGTAGCAGAAGCACAAAGATGCTACAGTTTGGTAGGTTTGTGATTCTTCTGCGGAGATGGTGGGCAGTGCTGTGAGGGAGGACATGTTGTCTGCTTTGGTTTTTTCCAAAGAGTGGTCAAGGGCCCTGGAGAGACTGCTGAGGTTCTTATTAAAATCTTCAGGCAGAAGATGCTGCCAGGATGGAGCTTGGATTAGAGGGACACCAGCAATTAGTTGAAATGAACAAAGGGAGTAGGGACCAGAGGTACTGTTCTTGAGGGGGGAGGGGAAGCAGAGACTGGCAGTTTTAGAGTGAAGGAGAGAGTGGAGTAACCGGAGTAGTAAGGCAGTCAAGGATGAAGTCACTTGGGAATTTCTGGGGTAGGGGAGCAAAGGTAGCTTTGGCTGGCTTCCCTTCACGGATGTCTGTGAACCGCTGTTCCCCCAGGACTTGTTTTTGTCATCTTGTGAAGAACCCCATTTAAAGGAGGCACCCAGGACATTTAGGAAGCCAAGAAATGTCCCAGCATTATGATTTATGAGTCTATCTTGTTAGAATGTAGTTACAGCCTACAGAGCATCCTTAAGTCTGGTGAGCAGTTAATCCTTTTGGTTAATTTTGCATTCACTTATTTAATGCCAGGTGCATAGGGAAGTTTTCATGCTCCCTTCCCCCCTTCTTCCTCCCCAGCTCACTTGCATCCTGGGTTCCAGATTTACTCCACCCAAACCTCCTTTGGTGGGTTCACCATTTCCCTCCACTCCCAGGTAGTTCAAGACACACAGTGAGTCACTCAGGCTTCTGATGTGTTGCTTTCCAGAAGACAGCTGTAGTTGTCACACTCCTGGCTGCTGGACTTTGTCTTCAGTTATTGCCAAGGACGAGCTGAGTGTGTGGTGACTGGGGTCCACCTGACTGTTTGGCACTGCTTTAAATTAACCCGGAAGGACCTATTCCCCACAATTACTGTGCCTGTGGTTCCCCCACCGTCTCTGCCCTCAGTGGCTCAGAGTCCTGTTACCTGGTCAGCAACCACCAACATCTGCCCGAGATGGACTTAGCTTCAGTTAACTGAGAAAGTGTGCCCTGAAAATTGCAAGAAAGATAGAGGAGGATTCTCTGGACTAAAAGAGATTTAAGGGACATTTCAACCAGTCATAACATGTTAACCTTTTTTCTAAATGTACACACACACATATTCATAATTATTATATAATTATATGTACTTGGAAATTTGTATGCTGAATGGATATTTAATGATATTAAGGAATTACTATCGATTTTATTTGAGGCATGTTAATGATGCATTGGGTTTTCTTTTTCTTAGGAGTTCTTATTTTTTAAAATACATACTGAAATAGTTACTGATGAAATATCATGTTTGGTATTTGCTTTTAAATAATATGGGAGGGAAAAGTGAGCGGAGTATAGATGAATTGGCCATGTTCTGATCATCGTTGAAGCCAGATAGGTCCATAGAGGTCCCTTACATTGTTTTTGCCTACTATGGTATATGCTTATAATTTTCCCTATTGAGATCTTAAAAAGAAAGTATTCTCAAACCTAAGAAAAATAGATGATTACGAATTCCAGAAAATTCAAAGGAATCTAGTCTAATTTTCTTGGGTTATGAAACAGAGTGCTATGTCTGTCTTAAAGAGGGAAGAGGAAAGTCAAGAATAAACATAGGGTACTTTGGTTGCACAGCACTGAAATACCTTATTCGTGTCCTGTACTTGACACCCCACATCACATTCAGCCCACTCCCTGCTTCAGCACTGAGATGTTGAACTCCCGGTATCCAGAAAGACCAAAACAAAACAAAACAAACTGCAGACTTTAATCTTCAACCCTACTATCAGAGGCAGGACTTGGAGTTAAGTGACTGAGAGAATGTAATACTCTCCTCCCCACCCCACCTCTCCCCCTCCCTCCCTCCCTCCCTCCCTCCCTCCCTCCTTCCCTCCTTCCCTCCTTCCCTCTCTCTCTCTCTCTCTCTCTCTCTCTCTCTCTCTCTCTCTCTCTCTCTCTCTCTCTCTCTCTCTCACACACACACACACACACACACACACACACACACACACACACACAGTTTTGATTAGGGAAATGCCATGGTCTTGGTAGAGCCTGATCCAAAGAAGGCAGTGAGCAGATTACAGAGGAGGCCATGGGAGGCCACACAGCATGGTAGTCTTTGGAATCCACTCCTGACTCTGCCATTTACCAAATGTTGGCCTTAGGCAAGTTATTTTACTGCAGTTTTCTCATCTGCAAAACAGATAATAATGGTGAAAGGTTTTAAAGGTCATTTTAGTTTGGGTGAAAATTAAATGTTTGTCTTAGGTAGGTTTCCTCAGAAGCAGATCCTGAGACAAGGATTTGAATACAAATAGTTTACTTTGGAAAACGATCCTAGGAAAAAACTGGGAAGGCGGCTTATAAAGGGTGCATTGTCAAGTGGGTTATTACTCTAGAATCAAGGTAGACGACTTCAGAACTATCCTACCGAAGGCAAAGGAGCTGGGGTATTTATATGGCAAATACCTCCAGTCATTGGTTAAGGGCTGCTTCTAGGTGTTAATTCTCCAGCATATTTTCTCCAGCATGTCTGGGCTGCCGTGCACACAGGTGGGGATGGGAAGGACCTCCAAAGGAAGCCCTCAGGCAGGTTGAAGTTGGGTGGGCATACACTATAATAGGAGGGCCTGAGAGTATGTGGGTGGGGGTACTGACGGCTCTGCTACAAAGTAAATGCTCAGTAAATGTTGGATGGGCAAATATAGGCTACATATAGGTCCAGATAAATTCAGAGCTGGTTAATAATCATACTCAAAAGTGTATACATACAGACATGGGTATGGATGGATGTCGTTCTGCAGGTGTAAACACTTACGGGTGGCTCTGGACATTTTCATCAGACTTAAACACAATCTATGTTTTTGTTAGACACACTGATGGAAATAAGTACATTAGATGAAAATCAAAGTTCAGGAAGATCAATAAGGAAGAGCAGAGAACTTGGACAGCACTTCAATAGGAATAAATGTCTTGCACTGAAATGTAATAATATTGCTTTATATATATTCTGGATGGAGAAAAACTAGGGTACTTGCCATCTTATGAAAAATACCAAAGGCTATTAGTAGATTTTAAATTCAATATGAGCCTATAGTGCCATGTGACTTCTCAAAAAGTTAAAGTAATCTGGGATTGCCTTAATCGAAATAGACTTTCCAGGTTAAGGGACTAATACCCTGATTGAATTATAAGGTCTAGTCCTAATGCTAGAACTTTTTGCCCTTAGCGAGTTTCTTAACATTTCTGAGACTCAGTTTCTATCAACATGAAAGTTAATACATATCCTCTATATTGTTGTGAAGTGGAATCTTCGTAGAAAGAAATCATTTATGTAAAATTTTATCAAAATACCATTATAGTAGATAATCAAAAATAGATAAATCAAAAATAGTAGATAATCAGAATGTTAGGGTTAGGATTTAGGGTTTAGGGTTAGGTTATAGACTTGAATGTTAGTGTATCATCCTCCCAGATTAATAATGCAAACTGCCAAAGGGTGCATAATTGCATCTTGGAGATACAAGATGGAGGTATCTGGTTGAAATGCCTGTGTCAAAAGAATTACCGGATGTTGTCATAATAGACACAGGCAGGTATGAACCTAGTACGTAGTACTGTAATTTTAAATTTTACATGAATATGAGCTATATTAATAGGCGTTTAGTGAGTAAGACCCCAAAACGTAATTCCCTCATTTTTCAAAATATTAGGACAATGACAGAAATCCAACATGAACTATCTTACAGAATTTATTGAAGGAAAACAGGTATTTCATATAACTGAAGCACAGAAGGAGTACAAGATACCTGTAGGCCTTGGAAACATCTGAATTTAGGGACTAGAACACCATCAGGAGATACCAGCATGTATTTCTGTCTCTTTCTTCTTTCTCTGACTTGCTTCTCTGCTTGTCAGCTAATCATTTTCTTTCACTGAAGATTTGTTTCCTCCCTGGACAGGGAATATGGCGCTAACAACTGCAAATCCTGTATCTCTAACCATTAGAGATTTAATATTTTTTTCCTCAAGTTCAGTGAAAAAATTGCCAGGGAAGAACTTTGGTTGGTTCAAGTTGGGGTAGATGGCTACTGCTTGAACCAATCAACTATGGCCACAGGGGTGGAGTAATTTAAGAATGGAGCATTTCTCTCTAGAACCACATTACTGAATTTGGGGAAGAAATTTTTCCCAAAGGAATGCTGATGTTCTGGCCACATTAAAACAACAATGTCCCAGAAGAGACATACAGATGGCCAAGAGGCACATGAAAAGCTGCTCAACATCATTATTAGAGAAATGCAAATCAAAACTACAGTGAGGTATCACCTCACACCAGTCAGAATGGGCATCATCAGAAAATCTACAAACAACAAATGCTGGAGAGGGTGTGGAGAAAAGGGAACCCTCTTGCACTGTTGGTAGGAATGTAAATTGATACAGCCACTATGGAGAACAGTATGGAGGTTCCTCAAAAAACTAAAAATAGAATTACCATATGACCCAGCAATCCCACTACTGGACATATACCCAGAGAAAACCATAATTCAAAAAGACACATGCACCCCAGTGTTCATTGCAGCACTATTTACAATAGCCAGGTCATGGAAGCAGTGTAAATGCCCATCGACAGACGAATGGATAAAGAAAATGTGGTACACTTATACAATGGAATATTACTCAGCCATAACAAGGAACGAAATTGGGTCATTTGTAGAGACGTGGATGGACCTAGAGACTGTCATACAGAGTGAAGTAAGTCAGAAAGAAAAACAAATATCGTATATTAACGCATATATGTGGGATCTAGAAAACTGGTACAGATGAACTGGTTTGCAAGACAGAAATAGAGACACAGATGTAGAGAACAAACAACAAACGTATGGACACCAAGGTGGGGAAAGCAGGGGTGGGAGGTGGTGGTGGTGTGATGAAAGAAGGAAAAAAAACAACATCTGTCTATTACACCAAGATCAGACCGAGCACTAGAGTGCAGGGCATTATTAAATTTAGGTTTAGTCTCTGGGTTTTAAGACAGGAATAGAAGGCTAGAAAGAGTACAGAGGAGATAAATAGTTAAGGAATGATATAGAAATAAAATCTATGAGGATATAAGATGGCAGCACCTGAAAAGATGACAAATTAGTGTTTTCTTTTTTCTTAGTCTTAACAGTATTAAGTGTATGTATGTCTTGATAATGTTATGCATAGAAGAGTTAGTATGTATATGTCCTCCCAGAGGACAGATACAGAGTAAATGGACTCCCCATTTATACACATATTAAATATCAAAACACAAACTCCCAGTTCTGGCCATGATAGATTATTGGGTATTGGAATTATTTTCCTGCTGTAAACAACTATAAAACTGGACATAACATGTGAAGCGACTATTTTTTTTAACATGCATTTTTAAAATTTATTTATTTATTTTGGTTGAGCCGGGCTTAGTTGCGGCATGTGGGATCTTTAGTTGGGGCATGCGGACTTCTTAGTTGCAGCTTGCGGATTTCTTAGTTGCGGCATGTGGACTCTTAGTTGTGGCATGTGGACTTCTTAGTTGCAGCATGTGGACTTCTTAGTTGCAGCATGCATGTGGGATCTCGTTCCCCCACCAGGGATCGAACTCGGACCCCCTGCATTGGGAGGGCAGAGTCTTACCCACTGGACCACCGGGGAAGTCTGAAGCAACTATTTTTAGGTATTAGAAAACAGGACAGACTTGTGATTATGGATAAAATGAAAAGATATAAGGTAACCTCAAAACTTATCTTGGCTTTCTCCTGGCACTGTACAAATTGTTGTACAGAGGACTAGAACTCAGAGAGCAGCATCTTGCCTGGCAGAAGAAACAGAGTTTGCGTTCAGGGCTTCTGGGGTGGCTGGAATTTGTGGATTAGGGTATTGGAAAGAAGGGATCTCTTGTCTTTGGCCAAGTGCTAAACTGCGTACAAATATGGTAAGACTCCATGCCACCAAATTGTTACTGGGGGTCTGTGAGTCAGAGGAAGTCTTATAGTCTGGGAAATATTGCAGTTTGGAACCAGCCAGAATGGAAAGATATAACACCTGAGGCATTCAGCTGAGACATGAAAAAGACCACACCACAGGAATAGGAGTACTAGAGCCCTAGAGTAAGAGCTACTCTTGAGCCACCCTAACAAAGCCTAAATCCAGGCCTTGACAGGATGAGTTTAAAACTCCAGTAAATTAAATGTGTCTATAAATTAACATGATCCAAATTCTAAACATTGTATCCACAATGCCCAGCATGTAATATAAAATTACAAGACATTTTAAAAAGCAGGAAAATGTGACCCATAACCAGAAGGAAAAAATGTTAAGAGAAATAGACTCAGAGTTGACACAGATGTTGGAATTAGTAACTAGGGAATTTAAAACAGCGATCATAAATATGTTGAAGGACTCAGAGGAAGGTAAACAGAAGAGTAACTCAACAGATAAATGGAAACAATAAAATCAGAAGACTGACAGCACCAGCTGTTGGTGAGGATGTGGAGCATCTCGAACTCTTAAACATTATGAATGGGATTGTAAAATGATATAATCACTTCGGAAAGCTGTTCAGCAGTTTCTTATAAATATGCACCCACCCTGTGTCCCATCAGTTGTACTCCTAGGCACTTACACAGGAGGAAGGAAAACATGCCCATGATATGACTTATACAAGAATGTCCATAGCAGCTTTTGCCATACAGATCCAAAACTGGGAACAACCCAAATATCACTCAACATGAGAGAGAATAAACAGTACGCTATGTATACAATGGAATACCGACTCATCAATAAAAAGGAATGCACTGCTGATGTAGTCAACATTGATTAATCTCAAAAATGTTTTGCTTCATGAAAGAAGCATTACACACAAAAAATACATACTGTATGATTCCAATATATGAAGTTCTAAAATAGGTAAAACTAATTTATGATTTAAAAAAAATAAGGAAAATGGCTTTATGGCGGGCTGAGTTGGAGGAACTGACTGGGAAGATAAGGGAACTTACTGGGTCATAGAAATATGCTAAATCTTGAGAGGGTTTGGGTTATAAGGATGTATGTATTTGTCAAAAGACATCAAACTATATGTTAAAATTTGTGCTTTCCACTGTACCTCAGTAAGATAGAAAAATTTTTTTCAAAAAACAAACACCAAAACTGGCTAGCAGAAAACTGGTAGAAATTTCTTCTGTAGGAACTTTGAGTGAGAGGACGTCTTTTCACAATCTATTCCCATGTGGTAGAGCTTGCTAGAAGGTAAAGCCAAGATTTTCAAGGCCTACCAGATAGCAAGTGAAGATGACTAACTTTTATTTCATCTCTGGTTTACTCCTTTGGGTTCCTCTATGATTGTGTGTGATCAAATATGTGAGGGCCAAGATCTGAGGGACAAATGTCTAGTGACTCAGAAACCAGAGTCCCCTTCTGATGGTCACTGGGCAGGGGTGGGGAGATAAATAAAACCCTGCCAAGAACATCCTTATTTAATCAGTTGACCTGCTGCTAGTGAAATACTCCTTGTAACACCCCACGAACTACAGAGATGAAATGGCAGACTCCTTGAAAGTTAACTCATGAGGCCATGCCATTGTAGAAGAGGGGTTCATTGAAATTTACCAAGAACCCACACATTTCATTTTAATCCTACTTGTGCGTCTGTTCCAGTTGTTTTACCAGAGTTGCTGAAATACTATAAAATGACTAATGTTCAATCCCCTTCTGGTTCCTCTCTCTGGCAGAAATATTGTGAGTGGTAAAAGGCCCAAGAGTTGGATGGTGGGAAAGGGAAAATGATATGTTTTCATATCCTGGATAAAATGCCCCTGGCCAGACAAAGTACAGCAGGGTCATCCCTGGGATTGAGCTTTCGGTGCCCCTTCATTAATGCCTGGAAAGTGATAGACCCCAGTGGACACTTCCCAGGGTTCCAGGGAAGAGGGGAGAGAGAAGACTGCCCAGACACCACAGGCAAAGACCCTTAATCAGCAGAGCCTGTGAAGGCCCCGGGAGAACTGACATCTTTATGTTGGAGGGTGTGAAGGACCCTGGTCTCCGGCTTCAGGGATAAAATATCCCCTCAGAATATGGCTGTGCAGGCCCGAGGGAGAGGGGAGCTTTCCTAATGTACGACGGGAAACTCCCTGTGGCCCAGATCAGTTACCTTTGATCATGGTCCTCTGGCTCAGCCCACATTCCTTTCTGATGTGCTTCTGATTGTGCTTCCTGAGTCCCCACCCAGGAGTCTGTAACGTTGGCACCAAATCACCTATTTGTTAAGTACTTCCCTTGTGTCTAGCCCTGAAAACGACTGAAAGACCTCACCACTGATTTCTGAAATTGGAGATGTCTTCATGAGGTCATTTAGTAGCTTATAGACCTACCCCAGGGCAAGGAATAAACTAAGTGGTCTAAAGCAGTCTAATCAAACTTGACTGACCATCATATCATTGGAGAGATTTTTAAAAATACAAATTCTGTGTCCATCCTTGAATATTTTGATGCAATAGGTATGAGATAAAGCCTTGGGATCTATTTGGGGGCAAGGTCGTTTGGTTTATTTTTTGTCTCGTCTTATTTTTAAGCTAACCAGCAGGTCTTGAAAAGTCAGTCAGGTTTAATATGTTCATTTACTTCTGGGTAAGCCTGAACATATGCACCCTAGGATAGAAAACATTTGATTTTTTTCTCCTGAAACTCTCCATTAAATTAAGACCACCTCACTAGAAAAAGAAAAAAAAAATCACCCACTAAAGCCCCCAAATTTACCAATTGTGAATTTTTTTTCATTATGTTATCTCCTCTCAGAGTGACAATTATTATACAAATATGACCAGAGGAATACTGAAGTCTACAACACCTTAACACAGGAAGATCTTTCCTATGGTTTCCACAGGTGACCAGGTGTGTGGAAAGGTGAGAGGTAAAGGGGGAAAACACACTAAGTGGGGAAAGTATTGAAGTGCTTCCTACTACACAGCCTGCTCTATACCTATTCAGACTGGCGACAGCATCCTCATTTTGCCTAAATCGCTAGCACGGATCAGGGAGGGACACATGTGCCAGCTGGTGCACATGAGAGGCCAAAGATGAAATAATGATATTGACCCACTGTGACCAAACTCTGAGCAAGCAGATGAGGCCAAGGCCTTGCCAACGTTCAGCCCCATCCTTGCTAACTTCTTGTATATTTGGGGGTCTGAATTTTTTTGCAAGTGGATGATCCAGCATCCCTGTGACAGATTGGGGAAGCCCTAGAGTCATTGCTCTCTTGTAATCATAGATGGCCATCTGTATGGCTCCTTGGCTTTTAAAGCAGTCGGGAAGGATGTTGACAGGGAAGGAAACTGAGAGTTAAGATACTAATGCTGACCAAGTGTGGGAGGAAAAATAATCAATTCAAGTAACTGAGCTTCCTGAATAACAGCAAAACTAGTCATGTTAGGCAAAAACCAACCTTTATTTCATGCTCTGATATGATCTCACTGTAGCAGTAAGTGTACACACATGCCCACATACACACACACACACTCACACACTCTGTAACCTTCCCTTAGTAGCTATGCAGTTAGGGAAAAGATGCAAGTAGAAATTAAAATAAGGTACTAGGTTCTTTAGAAATGATCCACCTGGAAAAGAGCCTTTAGGGCTCGGGTTGTAAGGTATAACCAGTTTTAAAAGATTGCTAGGTAAGAGGGTGCTGCTCTCCCCTTTCTGTGGACAGACCATCTGCTTTTGCAGCATTTTAAAGTAAAGATCTAAGTAAGGGCAACTCCCCAGTTTGGTATATGAGGTCCCCAACACTGTGACCCATATCCGCATTTTCATACTTCCTGTCTACAAATGCTTTCGAATTAAGCCAAACTGGACTTCGCATCCTTTCCTGAATATACTTTTAACTCTCTGATCTCCAAGAGTAGAAATTATTTCTTCCCTCACCCAGAATGTCTTTACCTCCATCTTAGTCTGTCAATATTTGACCCCTCCTTCAAGACCCACCTCATGCCACCTCTTCATAAATGTTGAGCCATTTCTTCTAGTCAAATCTAGCCTTCCCCTTTCCCCACACTGCCTTAGTGTTTTGTTTGTACCTCCCTCCAGGCCCTTCTGTGTTCTGTACCATATTATAGCTGGCAGCTTCTAGACAGTTGCTGGGACAGGACCCTGGTTATCTCTGCATTCCCCACACTACTAGGCACAGCTCTCTTAGAACAAAGACGCTGGACTTGTTATGAGAACATCCAAGCCCGGAACACCATCCCTGCCACTGGTGGTGGTATTAACCGTGGGCCAGTTGTTCATCCAGGGTGATATTCAAAATACTTAGTAACTGGCACGGCACAGGCCCCATCAGTCCACACGGATGCCACTTGGACAGACTGAACATCAGCCCTGTTTTTGTGCCTTTTTCATCTGCAAAGTGACTGTGTCCCTACCCACCTCACAAGGTGGATGTGATGGTCAAATGAGACCAAGCATGTGGAAGTACTGTGTAAGGTGAAAAGTGCTGTGCTCAGGCGTGTCCAGCTGTTTAGTGTTATTTTCAGTGCCATGTGGGGTTGGTGGCCCTGCCCTCGGCATCCCCTCCTACTCTGCTCTGCTCAGAGCAGGCTCCAGAGCTGACCAAGGACTTGCTGATCAGTTGAGGACACAAGTCGAAGAAATCTTGGCATCAACCTATTAGATCCCACAGAAACTCAGGATATCAGCTTCTTCAGGCATCTCCCTCTACCCTTTCAGTCCTGAAAATGTCAGTTTTTCAGTGGATATACTTTGGCAATTCTTATCTAGATCACAAGCCCAGGACGGCTTTTTGAACTGTAGTCTAAGCTTTTCTCACTTGAGGAGAATTGTTCTATTGCACAATGACGTTCAATTTCAGGACCCTTAAAGATATCTGGGAATCTCTGATTGTCACTGTGTCAAGGGGATGCTCTGTCTAGATCTGTAAATGGAATTAAATGCCAGTGGCATTAACACAGGTTGAAAGAAGAGCCTGAACATTAGGTCCTGCTTTATGTCCTTATCGTTTGTTGATCCGTCTTTTTACCCTTTCTTCTTAAAAACTGTGATTATTCCTTTACCATCACCTCCTTGCATCCCCTCACATCTCAGGCATAAAAATCCTTTCTACATACACCTTTCTTCCAAAGACATTTAACTCTTTCAATAAGTGCACAGCTACTGTTTTGTGTTTATCACTGGCTACTAGTCAGTATCTGTTCTTATACAGAGCAGTCTCCCCTTATCTGAGGCTTTGCTTTCTGAAGTTTGTTACCCATGGTCAACTGTAGTCTGAAAATATTAAATGGAAAATTCCAGAAGTAAATAATTCATAGGTTTCATTTTCTTATTTTTTATGGGATATTTTTAAATCTGTTTTTTATTTTTATTTTTTTATTGAAGTAGAGTTGATTTACAATATCATGTTAGTTTCAGGTGTACAGCAAAGTGATTCAGATATATATATATGTATATATGTATGTGTGTGTATATATACATATATATGTGTGTATATATATGTGTGTGTATACATATATATATATATATTCTTTTTCAGATTCTTTTCCCTTATAGCTTATTACAAAATATTCAGTACAGTTCCCTGTGCTATACAGTAAATCCTCATTGTTTATCTATTTTATATATAGTGGTGTGTATCTGTTAATCCCAAATTCCTAATTTATCCCTCCTCCCCTTTCCCCTTTGGTAACCATAAGTTTGTTTTCTATGTCTGTGAGACTGTTTCTGTTTTGTAAATAAGTTCGTTTGTACTAATTTTTAGATTCCACGTATAAGTGACGTCATAGGGTATTTGTCTTTGTCCGGCTTACTTCACTTAGTATGGTAATCTCCAGGTCCATCCATGTTGCTGCAAATGGCATTATTTCATTCTTTTTATGGCCAAGTAATATTCCGTTTGTGTGTGTGTGTGTGTACACACACACACACACACACACACACACACACTCCACATCTTCTTTATCCATTCATCTGTCAGTGGACATCTAGGTTGCTTCCATGTCTTGGCTATCGTAAATAGTGCTGCAGTGAACATTGAGGTGCATGTATCTTTTCGCATTAGAGTTTTCTCTAGATATATGTAGTGGGATTGCAGGATCATATGGTAACTCTATTTTTAGTTTTTTAATTGCATGGCATTCCGAGTATGATGATGAAATCTCACACCGTCCTGCTTCATCCTGCCCAGGACATGAGTCACCCCTTTGTCCAGCAGATCCACACTGTAGACTCTACCCACTCACTGGTATAGGAAAAAACATACATGGTGTATATAGTATAGGGTTTGGTACTATCTTTGGTTGCAGGCATCCACTGGGGGTGTTGGAATGTACCCCAGAGACTGCAGCTCTGGACTCAGAATGAGAAAATAACCAGCACAATAATTTGTAGTCCCTTCCTGCCACTTCCTAGCTGTGGGACTACAAATGAGTGGTAAGGATGAGTAATTTTACCTCCCTTGTGTCTGTTTCTTCATGTGTGAAACAGCAACGTCTACCCTGCAGAGCTGTGGCGAAAATTAGAATGCCTATAGCAGGGCTCTTTTGTGCCCATCTCAAAAGGAGATGGTTCTTATTATGATTACAAGACACTGTTCAGCAATAACCCTCAGGAAACTTTGAAAAAATAAAAGTTTATTGCTTACAAGACCTGGAAATTACACAGCATACCTAGGGCCACACAGCAAGGTTGGGGTTGGGGGAGGGAGAGAGGAGAGAAAGAAAGAGAAAGGGCACGCAGGCCAGGGGTTCTGAATATATTGGGGTCGAGGGTGGGTCTAATGTTTGATGGGCTCAGTCTTTATTGGTGAATTTAAGACATAAGGGCAGGAGTTTCTAAAGTATGAGGAGAGGAAAAAACAAGTAGCCCAATGGTCAGTTATTGAAATCAACCACAATGTCTAAAACCAAGGAGCCTCAGTGCAGGGAGGTGGCCTGGCCCTTTATCTAGTCTTGTGGCTGGCAGTGTGTGTATTTGAGAGATAGCCATCTTTGAAGGATGCCTCTTTGCAATGGATGCCTCAGCAATCAAAGCTTAGGTCAGGCACTTGTGCTACAAAACAGAAAAAACAAATACAACTATCACCACAATAGCCTAGCCCACCCAAGCACCAGGGATGCTCAGTACCTTTCCAGGTAGGCTGGCACCAGAAACCCTCCAGAGCTGAGATGGAAACGATGTGCCTTTAATCTTCTCAACCCAGAATGAGCAGCAGTGGGATACAGTGGAAAGGGCCGGGCTTGAGTTGAAAGACCTGGACTCAGGTCAGGCACTCACCACGCACGTGACTTTAAGCAGCTCACCTCACCTTATTCCGTTTCCTCGTCTGTAAAATAATAAAAATAATACCCATCCTGCAGAGTTGGTGTGAGGTTCAAATAAGCTAACGTGCGAGGAGAGAAGGCCCTAATAAATGCATGTTGTTGGTACTTCAGCAGTGGCGCGAGGTTTCGTGTGCTACGTGACTACTGTACTGTCAGGCAGCCTAGATATTTAGGACCCACCAGTCAACCAGATATCACGGTGGTTTGGACTTAGTGCAGGACCTTGTTCTCCCCAAAAGATATCAAAGTGCTTTCCTTATCTTGACTGATCTCCTGATTATCTCTGTGCTGGGAGGGATGGAGGCAAGATATTATCAAGCTTTTATTCTGCAAAGGAGCAAACTGAGGCGTGGAAATGACAGCGCTATCCCAGGGCTTGGTAGCCTGGGTTCAGATCCCAGGACTGCCATTTACCAGCTAGACTTGGGCACGTTGCCTTACCCCTCTTTTAACCTCGGTTTCTTCATCTGTCATGACAATACCACCTACCTCGTAGAGTTAATACATGTGAAGACCCTCTTGGAACAGGGCTTGGTACTGCGCCCCATGTATGTTTAACAGCTGGAGAGCAACAGAGACCGCCAGTGGGAGAGGGAGAGGGAGAGAAAGTCAGGCTGGACTTTGAATGTAGTTCACTTGTTCCGGTCAGATGCTGTATTTCCTCTGGCAGAACACCAGATAGTGCTCCCGGCCTTCCCATCTTCCGATTGGTATCCACTTTGTGAGTTTCCGTTGCATTTTGGCCGTTTCTGTAAGATGGTGACACAGCGCCAGTTCATGACGTGAGCTGTTTGAAACCCCTTCTTATTTGCTCCTGGCTCCTGAGTAGAGAGCAGTTTTTTCTTTCCTTCAGTGAATAAGACATTCCTCACCCACCTGTGAAGTTCTCTCTTTCAGAGTCATTCCTGGGTCCTCATGCAGATTTCTCTCTAGCACCTCAGTAAACCCTAAGAAATCCTTCTGTCTTGAGGGCCCGAGGGGCGGGTTGCACTTAGAACGTAGAACTGGAAAGAAGTTTGGAAGGCCCCTACTTACTCTGCCATGGATTGGAACCATGCTTGCAGGAAACCACATCTGGTCTCATGGGCACGGACAGTGTGACAGACCAGCGTGGACAGCCCCTCTTTGGGTTGTGGTTAAAATGAAGTATTTCATGAAAAATCATTGTTCCACTCTGGAATAACGAGAGCCTAGCAGGAGCAAAGTAGTGTTCCAAATCCAGCAAGAGAAATAAGAACAGGTCGCCACCGTGACAGTGCTTCCCAGTTTACTAAGCGTTTCTCTGTCTTTAATCAAAGGTAATCTAATCCTCACCACAACCAAAGAAGGGGCGAGGAGGCTTTCAGAATAACTTCTGTCTGATTACAAAAGATTTTACTCAGTCCTTTTACCATACGTGATGGTGTGATGATGTTTTTTGTCCAGGCCTGTTCATTGCAGAGAATTATGAGTCAAGGACAGTTTGTGGTGAGACAGTGTTGGGGGCAGTGCCATTTTATGGCAACGTACACCAATTGCTTCAGCCCTGTCGTGCACCGGAACGAGATTAACTAGGCGTCTAGGTCTGTTAGGATCAAATCAGTACTGAGAAAAACTTTCTGAAGAAGGCTGAGTTCGTGGCTAACTAGTAAGTCTCAGACAGGCCTTGTGTTATTTCACTAGGTCAGTGTTTGGAAAGTTCCCTGAGCTGCTGCTTAATACCTATCCAGCCTGTCAACAAATACGCTAAAAAAGGCCCAGGATTTAACAGACAAGATTGAAGTGATAGGAACGCGCTCCAGCAAGCAAGGAGAGAGCAGAGGGAGGGCTGCCCCAGATTCCCTTCCCTGTTGTGTTGTGTCTTTGTCTTGGGTCCTCTGGCCTCCCTCCAGCCACCTGCGGGCAGCTCTCTATGTCCTCGGGAAGCTGAGCCTGGGCCCTGCTGCCTGTCCGCCCCCCGCCGGGCACATTCTTGTGGTGCTGTGCGGGGGACAGTCACTGTGTGAGCCAAGTAGGCTGCGTTGACAGCAGCTCACCAAGGACTCAAATCACAGCTTCTCTACCCAGCTGGACAATTCGATTGTTCCCAGGGACTTAGATGGGCCTCGGAGAAGCGGCCACCTGCCCAGGGTGTTCAGTTGGTGCCGCCTTCCAACAACGACTCTTAGAATTTGAGGTCATGGCTTCGTCCCAGAGTCCATCACAGGGTCGCAGACTCCATCACAGTGTCACAGACTCCATCACTGGGTCGCAGACTCCATCACCAGGTCGCAGACCCCATCACCGGGCCTACCCCATACCCATCACGCCTCCTCCCGCCCCTTGTCTTTTAGTGCCGGCCCAGCCCCCTGACCTCCACACTTGGGACTGTGTCCAATTTGCAGAACGGAAGAGGACAGCTTCCCTCACGACTTCTCAGACCCCTGATTCTTGAGACGTGACAGGTCTGGATGGAGGCTGCAGTCCCCAAGGAAGGCCACGGCCTTGCTCAGCAGAGGCAATAGAGCTGAAAGCTCTTCTTCACTTTAGGCAATTCGTGCGCATGATTAGACATTTATAGATTGCAGTCGCTCATCCAGAAAATCTAGGTCATCCTTTACATAGAGCTTCACGCTTCGGAAGCAAAGCCGTGCGCGGGGAGGACCGTCCCCGTGGCCGTCTGCTTTGGCTGAGGGAGCGGAGCTGCTGTTGCAGGAAGAGGGAGAGGCGGGCCACTCAGGGGCTGTGAGCTCTCAGGGCACTGGTGTTTTCACCCACGTGGCCACGGGCTCTCTGGGGTCTAGTCGTCCTAGCTAAATGGTGCCAGTAACAGCCTTTGTGCTGATGTCATGAGAAGTGGTGGGTTTAAGGGTTCGGGTCTCCAGGAAGACTTTTAGTCTGTACCGTGACTGCAGTGAGAAGGGCAGGGTTGGTATGTGGATGTAGGGCTTTTGGGGGAGAAAAGGAGATATGGGCGTAAGAGGTTTAGCCTTGTAGCATGCACAGCTGGAAGTCAGAGCTCTTCCCAGTATACCTAGGCCTTACGCCGCTCACCTCCCAGCAATCCCCCGAGGAGAGGTAGATGCCAAGGAAGGAGACCTGGGCTGGGGGCCAGAGGGCCGATCCTGTCCAGGACCTTCCACTCACCAGCCCTAGACCATGGCCAACGCACGACACCTCGGTGTCCTCCTCTTTAAAACTGTGCCCACGGTGCCAGCTGCTCGCAGAGCGGTACGACTCAGGTGCTCAGCCCAGGTGGTTCTGTCCCTTGAGCCTCAGTACTGTGAAAACAAAGTCTTGCCCTCAGGCGTTCCCATCCAGGGAGAGCAGTGGCTCTCCCGCTGCTGGGGGCTTCAAGGACAGCTGTGTGTGCACACGCACGTTTTGTCTGGGTATGATATACCAGGTTATCCCAGAGGGAGCCAGAGCGGGGCTTAGATTTATGAGGGCTGGGAGCTTCCCTTCTCCCGCATTCTCACCCTACGTTAAAATGTTCTTCCTTGGGTTAGAGCACCAAGTACTCCAAGAAGTCGCTGTTGCTATGCAGACATCTGAGAGGATCCACCCATGCGTCCTCCCCTCCTCCCCGAGGAATGTGCTCATCAGGGTTAACTGGGCAGCAGTCACCAGGCAAGGCCCAGAGGGCATGAGATCAGGAGTGAGGTGAGGAGGAAAGTGGGTTTGGGAGCACCTGGGAACGAGGTGCCAGGTAGGGCGGAAGCTGAGCAGGCACCGCCCTTCCGACCCCGGGTCCGTGGATGAGAGCGGCAGCCCGTGGTGCTGAGAGCTGACTGCAAGCATCTCCTCCCCGCTCCACCGTCTGACTTCATATTGGTGGCTTGGAATCGGCCACAGTGGGGGTATTGATACCACAGAAATCTGCGTGCACCACAAATCAGGGTCCCCCCCACCCCCCAGGAGAGCTGTTGTTGAAACTCTTACCAGTGCTCCCCCAGTGGCAGCCACGCGGGTTCTCACGCTTGCCCTGTGAAGCGAGACTCCGTCCTTAGCAAATCCCTTGCTTTCTCCTGGTTGGAGAAAAGATTAAGGTGCTGCCGATACATGTTGTGAGCTGCTCAGGTAGTGAAAGCTCTGAGGGCTCAAAGTATGTGTGCGTCACCACATTCTTTCTTCGCACGCACTTCCTACCCCAGCTGCAGCTGTCGGCCCTAAAAAACCAGACCAACCAACAAACAACAAACCAGTAAACTTATTTTCAGCTTGTCAATTTTTCTGCACTCTCCAAACAGGATCTAATGAGTGTAATAGTCTTGCTGTCAAGTAGAGTTTATTTCTTTGGAACATTTACCGTGTTGTAACGCGTTCAGAACTCTGTATCTGTCAGGTTCTGCCTAGATCCAGTCTCTCCTGTTACTGGTGATACTGACCTGCATTAGCAGCTGCAGCCCTGCTCTAGGCTCTGGATCCAAACCTGCCCCGTGGCTTTCTGATACTAGCTTTCCCATTACCATTTTCTGGCCCCCGTTTTCAACACACCTGTTCTTTTGTGTGATTCCCTCCCAATGCTGATCGCTTGCTTACCCTCAATATACCAATTTCTGATATTCTGTCTTTGGTACATACAAAATCCCTTCGCACATCAAGGGATTTCCATGGAAACCGAAACATAGGGGAAGAAGGGACTCTGTACTGGAGTTTCTCTGGTGTTGGACATGTTTTCTGTCCATTTTGCAGCGAGTCATTGCTGCCTCATCCCCCAGACAAGCCTTCACTGTAGGAAGGTTGCCCCCACCCCTTGTCAGCAAGAAGCAGTGCCTCGAATGCAGCCGTTTGCAAGTTTGTTCTCACAGGAGTCATATCATCAGGGAGCAGGGCATCACTCTAGGCAAGCAGCTTATTTAAGATTAAACCACAGAAAGGAAGAAAAGAGGCTATGGGCAGGTTGAGAGATAGAGGGCTAGACCAGATGGCCTCTTGAATCCTGAAGCTTTGGGTCACCTCACTGCAGATGGCAAGAGATGCTTCCTGAATCACCACGACTGGATAGGATCTCTCCTTTGCCACCATTCAGCATGATCTCCACGGGTTTCACTTCTAACATTGACTGCCTGATATTATGAAGTATGTTGGGTGTGTGTCTTATTCTCCAACTAGACAAGAGTTTTCTTATAGCTCTTCATATCTCCTTTGGTACCTAGGACAGTGCCTTGCACAGAGTCGATTAATTATAAAATGTTTTTAATTGAAGTAGAATGAAAGTTGCTCTACAGAGTAGTTAGAGGGCTGTATCCTCTCGTTGGAAGGGTGTAACTAGAGCCTAGTCAGCCAGTTACCTGTGATGCCTTTAGGAGGAAGTAATGCAACAGCTAGAAGGTTGAGGTGGAAGACAGCTAAAGTCTTTTCCACCGTGAGAGTCTGTGATTCCATGAAGCATAGCTAACGCCAGCACTGAGTCTGATGATGGAAAACCAGTTGCTGGCTCACAGAGAAATGACTCTCCACATGGCTTTTCTGTTTGCTCTGTAGAGCAAATGGTCCACAGGTCGGGTGGATCTTTGACTAGCATACTTCCCTAGCAGCACACATTGCTCCCCAGGTTGAGTGATGGAGTATGTAAGATGGGCAATTTGTGTCCCACTGAGGTTTCAACCCCTTAAAGAAGTCTCCCCCTGAAGTAGAAGGAGAAGCAGATGGTAATGAGAAAATATGCACATTTTATTATGCATTGCACATTTTACGTATTAGAATTTTAGTATGACACCCTGCATTTTTCAGAAGCCTAAAGCTGCAAACAAAATTAAATTATTCACTGAAATGTTTAAATCAGCTTACAGCAATTATATCAAATTATCAAAATAAAATCCAGCAGTCTAGAAGGTAGATTCCCCTTGACCAGCCACTTTGAAATCTGACTTTCAAAGGGTGGCTCTTCCCCTCAAGAAGGGAGAAGTGCTGCTCCGTGAGATGAGGGCGGGAGGGGAGTGCATCCTTGATGAGGTTGTAGGGAGGTCGATGGTCGAGTTGGGGAGAGGTTGGGGAGAGGTGGTGGCAGGAATGAGGGCAAGTGAACATGCAGGAAGTTCTGTGGAAGAAGGGGCACCTACGAGGGGGTTGTGAAACAAGGTGCCGAGAGATGCCCTCCTGGCCTTACCGTATGCCAGCCTGCCCTCCAACAGAGCGTGTGGGGATTAACACGCCGTAGTGGGGGACCATCAGAGGACTCTGTGGAAGAGGGGGTGTGAGGCAAAAGTGGAGAATGACTGTGACTGTGGATCTTAGGCACAGCACCCTTCTTATTTTAAAGCCAACTTGAATGATCACTATCAATCCGCCAAGGCATGTGAGAGTTTTTCAGAAATCATCAGATGCAAAAAGCTATCCTTTCAAATGTGCATTAATTGGTTCCAATCCAATATTCCAGTGGCGTCTCTTAGACTTGTAGCCCTAGGGACTGGAAGAGATCTTAAAGCTCATCTACTCTAGCCCCCTTCCCCCATTTAATACTTGAATTCCCTATCCTGACAAATGGTCACGCAGTGTCTTGGAAAGAGCTGGGGATCTGGAATCAAACAGACCAGGAACCAGATCCTGAGCTCCTCCACCCATTGTCTCTTTGACCTAGAACAAGCGACCTAATCTCTCTGTGCTTTCATTTCCTCAGCTGTAAATTGTGAGCAGTATCAACACTGCAGAGGTGTTGTGAGAATTAGAAATAACATCAAAGTGCTGAGCATGGCCCCTGGTATTGAGTAGGACTTCAGTAAATAATAGGTTCAATGCCAATTACAATAATTGAATAAAGTGTCCCTCCCCAGCCTCCTCTTGAATACAGAGGTCTGTGATGCAAATGCTTCCGTTGTTGGGCAGGCTTAATGGTTAGAATTTTCTGCCACGTGTTGTGCCCAGTTCTCTTTCCCATAACTTTTTCTATTCATCCTCTCTGGTTCTGCCATTTGTGGCCCCACAGAACAAGTCTAAACATTCTCCCACAGTTAACGTTACAAATATTTGAAGAAAATTTTAATATCTCTACTGAGTCTTCTCCATGGTAAACCTATTTGGGTCCTTGAATCTTTCTGTATGTGACTTGGTTTTCATCTCACCCAGGACACTGCTAAGCCCCTTTCCCTAATATATGAGCATCCAGGAAGGATGCTAGCCAGCCACAAAGAACAATTGAGATAGCAAGTCTTAGATTTTATTCATACTGAATAAGTCTGCGACTGTGTCCATAACTCCAGGAACATTCTAATGCATACCCTACAAATATATTTCAGTTTCTCCTGCTTTGTACCATAACGTACAGGAATAGAAGCACTACTATATAATTCTGTGAGGAAAGGTGCCTTATAAAAACTATATTGTCAGATGCTGACTTGAAAACTTACGTCCGTATAATTGTGGTAGATTTGATTGTGTTATTGCCTCCTCGCCCAACTTTACCTTCTCTGTGTCAGTGATCTTTTCCATATGACTTTGAGGTTCCTGCCCTTTGACTTGAGATTCAGCAGTGACTTTCTTCGGCCAACAGACTAAAGCAGAAGTGACAGCATGCCAGTTCTAAGCCTAGGCCTAAGAGGCCTTGGATACTTCCAGTTGTCCTACAGCACCCTGCCCTCACCACGAGAAGAGCATACCCTGGCTAGCCCACTGGTCCAGGGAAGTTGGGGGCGCATGTAGGATAGGAGCCCTAGCAAAGCCCAGCCTATATCAGCCAACCCCTAGCCAACTTACAGACTCTTGAGGAAAAAAAAAAAAAAGATTACTGTTTTCAGGCACTGAATTTTGGGGTGTTTTGTTATGCAGAATTTTTGTGGCAGGAGATAAATATTACAGAAATTATGTGGGCCAGAAAACAGATAGCAGTACTAACCCCACCTCACCAGAGTGTAAGCTTAGAATAAGTAATGAACGATGTATAAAACTATAACAGGCTAGATGAATACTTCTTAAAAATGATTTATCAAATTGTAACTTTGTTTCTTTTATAAACTGTGGCCAAGAAGAAAATGTGTGCGTATTATATATCATTAATGAAATAGCTAATGAAAAAAGCAAACTCAATATCCAAAGATACATGAAGAGTTAAGGGGTCTCCTATTTGGTGTAGTTCACTCATTTACTCAAGAAGTGTTTAATGAGTAACTGTCATGTATCAGCACTGTTGTAGACCCTAGAGATATGGTTGTGGAAAAAACAGACAAGGTCAGGTCTCATGAAGCTTATATTCTAGCAGAGACTCAGAAAATAAAAATCAAATAAAAAAAGAGAACTTCAGATCACTGGTAAGTGTTGTGAAGAAACTCAGGCAGGACCATGGCTACCTTACGTAGTTTAAGGAATACCTTTCTGAGAATGTGACCTTGAAACTGAGACATAAATGACATGAATGGGCCAAGGGAAGAAAGGCCACACTGACGGAAATAACAAATGCAAAGTAGGAATAAGCTTGGAGCGTTCAAGGTATAAACAGTGGTATAGAGAGGAGTAATATGGTATGAAAGGAAGTGGGAGGCTAACAGGGGCCAGAACATGTAGAGCTCTGTTGGCTGTAGCAAGGAGTCCATGTGTTATTACAAGTATAATGGAACCCATTGAAGCGTATTAAGCACATGACCTGATTTATGGGTTTTAGGAGCTCACTCCTGGCTGCTGTGTGAAGAGCAGTTTGTGGGTAAGTGGATAAGAGTGAAAACAGGAGGTCAATTAGGTCATCGTGGTAATGGCTACACAGCATGATGGCAAGGATGGGGAAACATGGAGAGGTTTGAGGCGTATTTTGAAAGTAGAATCAAGACTTGCTAATGTATTGGATGCGAGGAAAAATGAGAAATGAAGGATGACCACTAGGTTTTTTGTTTGGGTAACTGAGAGGATGACTGGTGGTACCATTTCCTGAGATGAGGAAAAATGGAGGAGAAGTGAATTAGGGGACGGAGAGGTCATGAATTTTGTTTGTATGAGTTAAGTCAGAAATTACACATCTATGTGGATTCGCCAAGTAGGATGTGGGACATAAGAATTCGGTACTCAGGGCTGAAGATGTCTGTTGGGCAGTCATGAGCATATCAATGGTATTTTCGCCAAACGACTAGATTAATTCCCCTACCTAGAAGAAAGAAGTTAAATTTTTTTAATTTAAAACTTAAAAAGTTTTAGACTTTAAAAATTGTTAGAAAAAAAAAGAAGTGGGAGGACTAAGCCACAGAGCACAGTAACATTTAAAAGCTCAGCAAACGAAGAGGAGACAGAACAAGAGCTGGAGAGGGAAGCTGAGAGAGTGTGATGTTGTGGAAGCCAAGCGAAGAAAATGCTCCAGGAAGGAGGAGAGAGTTGTCAGCTTGGGTTGGGTTGGGTTGAATGCAACTCAAGTCATAAAGTAAGATGAGGACAGAGGCATGAACCCTTGGATTTGGCAATGTGGACCTTGAAAATAAAAGATTGGAGACCTTGAAAATAAAAGATTTTGTGGAATAAGAAAGGTAGGAGAGGGCTTCCCTGGTGGCGCAGTGGTTGAGAGTCCGCCTGCCGATGCAGGGGACACGGGTTCGTGCCCCGGTCCGGGAAGATCCCACATGCCACGGAGCGGCTGGGCCCGTGAGCCATGGCCGCTGAGCCTGCGTGTCCGGAGCCTGTGCTCCGCAACGGGAGAGGCCACAACAGTGAGAGGCCCGCGTACCGCAAAAAAAAACAACAAAAGAAAGAGAGGTAGGAGTCAAAAATGGTATGGATGAAAGGGAATGGGAGATGAGAAATTGATGACTGAGGTTTTGCTGAAAAGGGGAACAGAATGGAGAGGTGCCTACAGTTTCAGGTTTTGTTTTATTTCATTTCGTTTTAAATAGGAGATTCTGGGGTGTGCTTAAGTGCCAGTGGAAGTAAACCAGGCGAGAGAAAGAGGAAAGTTGATACTGGAGGAGAGAACGTGGACAAAGACAGTGTCAGTGTCCTTGAGAAAAAGGAGACCCAGAGCTCAGTGGAAGCATTGACCTGTGAAGTACCTTCCATGGTAATAGAGGAAGGCAGGCAGTAAGAGTAATAGAATGCGGGTAAATTGGTGGATTTGGCGGTGGGAAGGTGAGCGATCTTGTCGCGTTTGCTTATATTTTCTCAATGAGCTATGACTTTAACTCATCATCTGCGAGTGAGCCAGAACTTCTGAATCCTGAGCCCAAATGCACTATGTCCTTCATTTACCATTTGGTATACTTGGAAAGAATGAAAATGATAACCCCTTTTGTATAATGTGCTTTAAAGAGCTAGCAAATGATAAAAGAATCCATGTATATTCTTTCATTAGGTATTTTCCCCTGAATCATTCAAGTTCCCAGCAGGGAACAGAATTCACATGGTTTGTTTAAGTGAAGACACTTTAATGATGGGGGCCTACTTACAGAGATGAGAGTGGAATTAAGAGATGCTGCACCCAGAGACTATCAACAGCCAGAAGTCGTTACCACCCTCAGCAGCAAAGGGTCAAAAGGGAGATTAGTATATAGTATTAGATCCCAGTGAGCGCTAGAGCCCTCAAAGAGGGACCAAGCAGCGTGATCACTCATTGAAGAGACCTGTAGCTACAGGGAAGTAGTGCCAAGCAGAGAGGGAAGGAGAAAGAAATACCTACTTCTCTCTCCTCCCATCTCTTGCCGATGCATCCCAATGGCTGAACCCAACTGGAAGCTGGCTAGCAAGGAGCCTGGTGATGCAGTCCATGGTGAAGGACAGAGACTAGATCTGCAGTGAATAACCAGCACAGCCCCTAACACTTCATGCCGTAAATGTGAAAAGATTTTGAAAACCACTCCAGGGGGAATCTTTGCACCCAATGCCATTGTATGGAATGCATCTTGTTATGTGGTACCAGCAGGATTTGCAAAACCCAAGTAAGGAGCTAACCATGATCTTTGATACAAATCATCATGGGTACTTGTAACCCACCCATAATCTCCAAAAGTCATGTTTGCCCATAGTCTTCCTCCTTTATTCCCATCCAGAGCGCACTGCCCATAAAACTAAGGAAGCTTCCATTTCAGGGCCCCTCGTGTGCATGAGCCCACTTCCAAGGCCATGGGGCAGCCCTAGAAATGTATTCATGTGGTCATATGTTTTTGTAAAACTTGCAAGAATAAGGTATTTTAACTGTAATCTGGTAAGACTATAACTTTTTTCCCTCTGACCCCAGAAAGGACTTCCTCCTTCCCCGTTATATGCCTTTCAGGCATCACAAAGCCTGGATCTGCTTCTGCTTTCAACAGAGACTCGCATGTACTGGTGCAAATGTTATCCTTTCCCCACGATTCTACCACCTTTCTGGCAGCGTGGTTAATGAGCCTCAAAACGGATACTTGGGGTTGGGGAGGATGCAGCTGGAGGATAAAGAAAAGCAAAGAACGGAGGGATGGATGTGTGGTGTCAGAGTCAGTGGGGGCAGGGCGCTGGGCCTGCAGGGCGCTGGGCCTGCAGAGCCCGCCCTCTGGTCTTCCACCGGGAGTGATGGGGGGCTGGCAGGTGTCCCACCAGGTAACTAATTCCTCTCTGGGGCCTCGCTCAGAAGCTGCTCTTTATGTTTTCAGATGCAGACGGAAACCTGTGTCGAAGTAACCAACTGTTGCAAGTCCTGCTGACCATGCACCGAATTCTCATTTCCTCTGCTGAACTGCTCCAAAAAGTTATCACTCTATATCCTTTAGCATAGTGCCTGGCGGTCCCCACGTGGGATTCGTTCAGCAGTGTCTTGAAATTGGAAGGATGCTTTCACTTTGGTTGCTTTGGCATAACCCTGAGTGGTTAATGGGTTCATACGTCCTTTCATGGCACGGTGTGCGTGTCTGTGTGCATGTGTGTGTGTGTGCATATGTATGTGTGTGTATCTTCTGTTGGGCGAGGCAATGTTATTGATGCTGATTGCTCTGGGAAGAGGCCAAAGAAATCAACATGCAAACATAGTCTTCTTTGTTAGTTCTTGCTAGTGAAAAATCGTTTTCCTGTAGATTAATCAAAATTCATATTTATCACATGCAAAATGACAAGGGTGCAAGCATGACTCAAGTGATAAACTGCACTGTGGCTTTCCTGTCCAATTCTTCAGCCTGCCTCAGGTTCTGAAGAGCGCTTTCTGATGCCAGAGCATCTGGAGAGGCTGCTGGTGCCTTTTTGCTTAGGCAGAGGCACTGGCTACGTGCCAAGCAAACCCTGCCGGATTCTAACCTTCTCTTGGGGGTGCGAATGGAGTTGGGTGGAGAAAACGGCTGCCTTCTCCCTCTCCCTGATGACTGATGACACTGTGGGCTGTAGGTGGGCTGAGACTGTTTAGCACCTTGAAGCCCAGGTCCCTGGCACTGAGTCATGCTTTGTAGCTGTTCTAATCCTTTACCACTCTCCTCAGCCATTCCTTTTCATCTCATGGCACACAGAAAAAAACGTAAAGACTGAATCTCTTCTCTAAAGTGACTCATAAACCTTTACCTCTCATCTCAGAGGAGGTGTTTTCAGTGGCATTCCAAGGGTGCAACCTTGGGAGGGGTCCACGTGATGAGAGGTGCAGGTAATAATTGGATGTCTGGCCTGCAGAGAATTTTAAAACCGTAATAAAACAGACTCAGAGTTGGTCTACTTTTTATTAACTCCACGTACCAGCAATTCTAAACAATGTCAGTGATTAAATACTCCTCGCTGAAAAAATTTTGTTGCTCTAAGGACTGAGCTGTACCTGGGGCGCCTGTCTTGGTGCCCCGCCGGGTACCTGCCCCCACGGTGACAGCAGAGCCCTCTTCCTCCCCATCCTCCCTCCCACTCTCACAGAATCTTTCTCTATCAGTTATCTCCCCTCTCTCCTGTCCTTCTAAACCCTGCCTCTTCAGGGGCACCTGCCTCTCAGCCTAAAACACATTCAAGTCTCCCCAACCTAAAAATAAACTCTCAACCCTGCCTCCCCTTCATTCCATTGATAGGGTTAGAAATGTGATGCACAGACTTCTTAAAATAGTCTGCACTCACTCTCTCCCATCGCTCAACTCCCACTCAGTCCTTAACCCGACTGTGGGCCCCACCCCTGTACTCAGACTTTCCTCTGATGTCACCAGTGACCTCCTAGCTGCCAAGCCTGGTGGCTTTTGTTTCCACCCTTGTTTACAGCGATGTCTGTGTAGAGGCCTTGTTGACACCCCCTGCCTCTCCAGACTCCCTCCAGGGCCCTGGGAACTGCACCTTCCCGGCTCTCCCTCCTCCTGGGCTGCCCTCCTCCACCTCTCCATCCAGCCTCTTCTTTGCATACCTCCTCGAGATGGGGATAACATCCTGGTTTCTTCTCACTGCACTTCCCCTGGGTGATTTCCCACCAGGATTTCCACCACCATTCCTCTGAGGTCTTTCAAGTCCATATTTCTCTAACCCAAACCATTTTTTTTTTTAACGTTTGTACCACTTTATCCTGCAGACACTGCAATCTAATATGCTTAAAACTTAACTCATTAACTCACCACCTCAACTACTACTACTATGAGTTCTGCTTTGATACCTGTATTTTCAGTTTCAGTTCATGGTATTGCTGCCCATCCGATGGTCTTAAAGCGGCAACATCAAAGCACTCACAGTCCTCCGTGCCTTTCACCTACAGAGTCCGTCACCCAATCTCAGGGTTCCTGCGTCAGAAGTGACTCTTTTCTCTCCATTCCCATGTCTCTGCCTTTGGGCCCTCACGGTCTCTCTCCCCAGCCTCTGTCCCATCCTGGGCTTCTCATCTTCACAGCCACCCTCTCCCTCGTTTATCCACCTCTGCAGCTACTTTCCTGAGAAGCGAATCAGGCAGGCCATGCTCCAGAGCCTCTGCAAATAGAGGGTAATGGCAGATCCTCGGTTGCCAGGAAATGGCCCTCCACAGGCTGGCCCAGTGTGCCCCTACTGCTCTATCCTCAGCTCTCTCAGAAACCCTTTCCCCTCCACGGTGAACGTCTCAACATACCAGACTGGAATAGCTCCTTTTACCTGTCAGTTAAAGAAGCTCAGATGGCTTCCTTTTGCTTCCTGTTTTTCCATTGTTAGAGAGAGAAAAAAAATTTAACAACATGCTTTGAATAGTTCAGATGCCTGAGAAGTACAGCCAGAACTGCCCTGGTACTTCATGGCCACAGCACTGCCTATGAGGATGTGGAGCCTGAAGCTTGCAGCAAACAATGACGATTACCCCAGGTCAGCAGATGCCTGAGCCCCTGATTACTGGCCTGCGTGTGCTGCTGTTTGCTTCATCTCCTCACGTGAGAAAGCAGTGCCTGCCTTGCTCGAGGCTGCCTCCGCTGTGGCACAAGGGCTCTGCGACCTTGGGAGGCTCTGCCCTCCTGGATGGCACCTGGCACTGTGCACTGGGGAACGGACGTGTGAAGAGAAGGGTAGGGAGCAAACAGAAGGAAGATAAACTCCATGATGAAAGGCACCATGTTGATTCTTATGTCCACCCAGTTGTCTTAAAAGAAAAGTGGGTTTTTTTTGTGTGTGAGTGCCTTCCTCATTAATAAGGGAGAAGTTAAATCTTTCAACAACTAGATCAAATAATAAAAATATAGACTCTAAGACGTATTTATCTAGAATGTGCCTTATGCTTGAATCTCTTTGCACCGAAGGGATGCATTTTCTTACCCATGTGGTATAAAGAAATGTAAAGAGAAATGTAAAGTCATGTCATTCTCACTCCTCCCTTTCATGTCCAAAGAAAGGCAAGCATTGGAACCATTCACTTCATGAAATTTGCCAGTTGCCTAGGCTTATTTTTTGGATTGATTACCTTTGTTCTTGGTGTGTGTGTGTGTGTGTGTGTGTTTTGTGTTTCTGTTTCATTTTGGTGCTCTCAGGGACAGATTTTATAACAGTAAATCTATCAAAATTTAGGTTTTTTAAGTTAAAGTCATTTTATGAAACGTACAAATTTCACAGCCATAGTTTTTCTTTAGGGGTTCAAGTTTAGCTTGCAAATCTTACTGTTCTTCCTATAAGTCTAGAATGTCCCACCAGGCACTTTTAAGGAACCTTGAAAAATGTTTGGTTAATTGGAATAATGGTTTTAAACTATAATTATGAATTTTATTTCTTCTTCCAGTTTTATTGAGATATAACCGACATAAAATACTGTGTAAGTTTAAGGTTTGAAGCGTGATTCATGATAAGTTTAGTGAACATCTATCATCTCATATAGATACAAAATTAAAGAAATTTAAATTTCTTTTCATGTGATGAGAACTTAGAATTTTCCCTTAGCAACTTTCATGTATAACGTCGAGCAGTGTTCATTATATTTTTATCATGTTGTACATTACATCCCTAGTACTTATTCATCTTATAAGTTTGTATCTTTTGACTGCCTTCATACAATCCCCCTTTTTCCCATCCCCTGCCTCTGGTAACCACAGATCTGATCTATTTTTCTATGTTTGTTGTTTCTTTGTCCGTTTTTGAAGTATAATTGACCTACAACACTATGTTAGTTTCTGTTACATAACAGTGATTGGATATGTCTATACATGTCAAACTGGTCACCACAATAAGTCTAGTTACGGATATGTCACCCTACAAAGATATTACATAGTTATTAACTGTATTCCCCATACGGTGCATTTCTTACCCATGTCTCATTTATTTTGCAAATGGAAGTTTGTACCTCTTAATCTTCCTCACTTATTTCTTTCTTCCCCCTACTTCCCTCCCCTCTGGCAAACACCCGTTTGTTCTCTGTACCTATAACTCTGTTTTGTTATGTTTGTGCATTTGTTTTTTCACATTCCACATATAAGTAAAATCATACAGTATTTGTCTTTCTCTATCTGACTTATTTCACTTAGCATGTACCCTCTGAGTCTATCCATGTTGTCTCAAATGGCAAGATTTCATTCTTTTTTATGGCTGAGTAATATTCCAGTGTGTGTGTGTATATGTATGTACCACATCTTCTTTATACTTTCGTCTCTTGATGGACACTTAGGTTGCTTCCATATCTTAGCTATTGTGAATAATGCTGCATTGAACACATGGCTGCATATATCTCTTCTAATTAATGTTTTTGTTTTCTTCAGGTAAATACGCAGGAGTGGAAATTCTGGACCATATGGTAGTTCTATTTTTAATTTTTTGAGGAACCTCCATACTGTTTTCCACAGTGGCTACACCAATTTATGTTCCCAGCAACAGTGTGCAAGGGTTCTGTTTTCTCCACATCTTCACCAACACTTGTCATTTGTTGTCTTTTTGATAACAGCCATTCTAACAAGTGTGAGATGATACCTCGTTGTGGTTTTGATTTGCATTTTCCTGATGATTAGTAATGCTGAGCATCTTCTCATGTGGCTTTTGGCCATTTGTCTTCCCTGGGGAAAATGTATATACAGATCCTCTGCCAGTTTTTTAATCACGTTGGTTTTTTGATGTTGAGTTATATGAGTTCTTTGTATGTTTTGGATATTAACCCCTTATTGGATATATCATTTGCAAATATCTTCACCATTTAGTAGGTGGCCTTTTCATTTTGTTGGTGGGTTTCTTTTCCTTCACTGTGCGAAAGCTTTAGTTAGATATAGTCCCATTTGGTTGTTTTTTGTTTAATATATTTATTTATTTATTTTTGGCTGTGTTGGGTCTTCATTGCTGTGCACGGTCTTTCTCTAGTTGCAGTGAGCAGGGGCTACTCCTTGTTGCAGTGTGCAGGCTTCTTATTACAGTGACTTCTCTTGTTGCGGAGCATGGGCTTTAGGTGCGCAGACTTCAGTAGTTGTGGCATGCAGGCTCAGTAGTTGTGGCTCATGGGCTCTAGAGTGCAGGCTCAGTAGTTGTGGTGCACAGGCTTAGTTGCTCCGCAGCATGTGGGATCTTCCCAGCCCAGGGCTCGAATCTGTGTCCCCTGCACCAGCAAGAAAATTCTTAACCACTGTGCTATCAGGGAAGCCCTAGTCCCATTTGTTTATTTTTGCTTTTGTTTCCCTTGCCTGAGGAGACATATCCAAAAACAATGTTATGAAGACTGATGTCAAAGATCATATACCTATGTTTTCTTCTATAAGTTTTATGGTTTCAGGTCTTACTTTTTTTTTTTTTTTACATCTTTATTGGAGTATAATTGCTTTACAATGGTGTGTTAGTTGCTGCTTTATAACAAACTGAATCAGTTATACATATACATATGTTCCCATATCTCTTCCCTCTTGCATCTCCCTCCCTCCCAGCCTCCCTATCCCACCCCTCTAGGTGGTCACAAAGCACCGAGCTGATCTCCCTGTGCTATGCGGCTGCTTCCCACTAGCTATCTATTTTACGTTTGGTAGTGTATATATGTCCATGCCACTCTCTCGCTTTCTCACAGCTTACCCTTCCCCCTCCCCATATCCTCAAGTCCATTCTCTAGTAGGTCTGTGTCTTTATTCCTGTCTTACCCCTAGGTTCTTCATGACATTTTTTTTCTTAAATTCCATATATGTGTGTTAGTATACGGTATTTGTCTTTCTCTTTCTGACTTACTTCACTCTGTATGACAGTCTAGGTCCATCCACCTCATTACAAATAGCTCAATTTCGTTTCTTTTTATGGCTGAGTAATATTCCATTGTATATATGTGCCACATCTTTATCCATTCATCCGATGATGGACACTTAGATTGTTTCCATCTCCGGGCTATTGTAAATAGAGCTGCAATGAACATTTTGGTACATGACTCTTTTTGAATTATGGTTTTCTCAGGGTATATGCCCAGTAGTGGGATTGCTGGGTCATATGGTAGTTCTATATTTACTTTTTTAAGGAATCTCCATACTGTTCTCCATAGTGGCTGTATCAGGTTACTTTCCCACCAGCAGTGCAAGAGTGTTCCCTTTTCTCCACACCCTCTCCAGCATTTATTGTTTCTAGATTTTTTGATGATGGCCATTCTAACTGGTGTGAGATGATATCTCATTGTAGTTTTGATTTGCATTTCTCTAATGATTAATGATGTTGAGCGTTCTTTCGTGTGTTTGTTGGCAGTCTGTATATCTTCTTTGGAGAAATGTCTATTTAGGTCTTCTGCCCATTTTTGGATTGGGTTGTTTGTTTTTTTGTTATTGAGCTGCATGAGCTGCTTGTAAATTTTGGAGATTAATCCTTTGTCAGTTGCTTCATTTGCAGATATTTTCTACATTCTGAGGGTTGTCTTTTGGTCTTGTTTATGGTTTCCTTTGCTGTGCAAAAGCTTTGAAGTTTCATTAGGTACCATTTGTTTATTTTTGTTTTTATTTCCTTTTCTCTAGGAGGTGGGTCAAAAAGGATCTTGCTGTGATTTATGTCATAGAGCGTTCTGCCTATGTTTTCCTCTAAGAGTTTGATAGTTTCTGGCCTTACATTTAGGTCTTTAATCCATTTGGAGCTTATTTTTGTGTATGGTGTTAGGGACTGATCTAATCTCATACTTTTACATGTACCTGTCCAGTTTTCCCAGCACCACTTATTGAAGAGGCTGTCCTTTCTCCACTGTACATTCCTGTCTCCTTTATCAAAGATAAGGTGACCATATGTGCGTGGGTTTATCTCTGGGTTTTCTGTCCTTTTCCATTGATCTATATTTCTGGTTTTGTGCCAGTACCATACTGTCTTGATTACTGTAGCTTTCTAGTATAGTCTGAAGTCAGGGAGCCTGATTCCTCCAACTCTGTTTTTCGTTCTCAAGATTGCTTTGGCTATTCGGGGTCTTTTGTGTTTCCATACAAATTGTGAAATTTTTTGTTCTAGTTCTGTGAAAACTGCCAGTGGTAGTTTGATAGGGATTGCATTGAATCTGTAGATTGCTTTGGGTAGTAGAGTCATTTTCACAATGTTGATTCTTCCAATCCAAGAACATGGTATATCTCTCCATCTATTTGTATCATCTTTACTTTCTTTCATCAGTGTCTTATAATTTTCTGCATACAGGTCTTTTGTCTCCTTAGGTAGGTTTATTCCTAGATATTTTATTATTTTTGTTGCAGTGGTAAATGGGAGTGTTTTCTTGATTTCACTTTCAGATTTTTCGTTGTTAGTGTATAGGAATGCCAGAGATTTCTGTGCATTAATTTTGTATCCTGCTACTTTACCAAATTCATTGATTAGCTCTAGTAGTTTTCTGGTAGCATCTTTAGGATTCTGTATGTATAGTATCATGTCATCTGCAAACAGTGACAGCTTTACTTCTTCTTTTCTGATTTGGATTCCTTTTATTTCCTTTTCTTCTCTGATTGCTGTGGCTAAAACTTCCAAAACTATGTTGAATAAGAGTGGTGAGAGTGGGCAACCTTGTCTCGTTCCTGATCTTAGTGGAAATGCTTTCAGTTTTTCACCATTGAGGATGATGTTGGCTGTGGGTTTGTCATATATGGCCTTTATTATGTTGAGGAAAGTTCCCTCTATGCCTACTTTCTGCAGGGTTTTTATCATAAATCGGTGTTGAATTTTGTCGAAAGCTTTCTCTGCATCTATTGAGATGATCATATGGTTTTTCTCCTTCAATTTGTTAATATGGTGTATCACGTTGATTGATTTCCGTATATTGAAGAATCCTTGCATTCCTGGAATAAACCCCACTTGATCATGGTGTATGATCCGTTTAATGTGCTGTTGAATTCTGTTTGCTAGTATTTTGTTGAGGATTTTGGCATCTATGTTCATCAGTGATATTGGCCTGCAGTTTTCTTTCTTTGTGACATCCTTGTCTGGTTTTGGTATCAGGGTGATGGTGGCCTCGTAGAATGAGTTTGGGAGTGTTCCTCCCTCTGCTACATTTTGGAAGAGTTGGAGGAGGATAGGTGATAGCTCTTCTCTAAATATTTGATAGAATTCGCCTGTGAAGCCATCTGGTCCTGGGCTTTTGTTTGTTGGAAGATTTTTAATCACAGTTTCAATTTCAGTGCTTGTGATTGGTCTGTTCATATTTTCTATTTCTTCCTGATTCAGTCTTGGCAGTTGTGCATTTCTAAGAATTTGTCCGTTTCTTCCAGGTTGTCCATTTTATTGGCTTAGAGTTGCTTGTAGTAATCTCTCATGATCTTTTGTATTTCTGCAGTGTCAGTTGTTACTTCTCCTTTTTCATTTCTAATTCTATTGATTTGAGTCTTCTCCCTTTTTTTCTTGATGAGTCTGGCTACTGGTTTATCAATTTTGTTTATCTTCTCAAAGAACCAGCTTTTAGTTTTATTGATCTTTGCTATCGTTTCCTTCATTTCTTTTTCATTTATTTCTGATCTGATCTTTATTTCTTTCCTTCTGCTAACTTTGGAGTTTTTTTGTTCTTCTTCCTGTGATTGCTTTAGGTGCAAGGTTAGGTTGTTTATTCGAGATGTTTCCTGTTTCTTAAGGTAGGATTGTATTGCTATAAACTTCCCTCTTAGAACTGCTTTTGCTGCATCCCATAGGTTTTGGGTCATCATGTCTCCATTGTCATTTGTTTCTAGGTATTTTTTTATTTCCTCTTTGACTTCTTCAGTGACCACTTCGTTATTAAGTAGTGTATTGTTTAGCCTCCATGTGTTTGTATTTTTTACAGATCTTTTCCTGTAATTGATGTCTAGTCTCATAGCTTTGTGGTCGGAAAAGGTACTTGATACAATTTCAGTTTTCTTAAATTTACCAAGGCTTGATTTGTGACCCAAGATATGATCTATCCTGGAGAATATTCCATGAGCACTTTAGAGAAATTTGTATTCTGTTGTTTTTGGATGGAATGTCCTATAAATATCAATTAAGTCCATCTTGTTTAATGTATCATTTAAAACTTGTGTTTCCTTATTAATTTTCATTTTGGATGATCTGTCCATTGGTGAAAGTGGGGTGTTAAAGTCCCCTACTATGAATATGTTACTGTCTCTTTCCCCTTTTATGGCTGTTAGTATTTGCCTTATGTATTGAGGTGCTCCTATGTTGGGTGCAGAAATATTTACAATTGTTATATCTTCTTCTTGGATCGATCCCTTGATCGTTATGTAGTGTCCTTCTTTGTCTCTTCTTATAGTCTTTATCTTAAAGTCTATTTTCTCTGATATGAGAATTGCTACTCCGGCTTTCTTTTGGTTTCCATTTGCATGGAATATCTTTTTCCATCCCCTCACTTTCAGTCTGTGTGTATCTCTAGGTCTGAAGTGGTCTCTTGTAGACAGCATATATATGGGTTTTGTTTTCGTATCCATTCAGCCAGTCTGTGTCTTTTGGTGGGAGCATTTAATCCATTTACATTTAAGGTAATTATCTATAGGTATGTTCCTATTATCATTTTCTTAATTGTTTGGGGTTTGTTTTTGTAGGTCTTTTCCTTCTCTTGTTTTTCCTGCCTAGAGAAGTTCCTTTAGCATTTGTTGTAAAGCTGGTTTGGTGGTGCTGAACTCTCTCAGCTTTTGCTTGTCTGTAAAGGTTTTAATTTCTCCATCAAGTTTGAATGAGATCCTTGCTGGGTAGAGTAATCTTGGTTGTAGATTTTTCTCCTTCATCACTTTAAATATGTCCTGCCATCCCTACTGGCTTGCAGAGTTTCTGTTGAAAGATCAGCTGTTAACCTTATGGGGATTCCCTTGTGTGTTATTTGTTGTTTTTCCCTTGCTGCTTTTAATATGTTTTCTTTGTATTTAATTTTTGATAGTTTGATTAATATGTGTCTTGGCATATTTCTCCTTGGATTTATCCTGTATGGGACTCTCTGTGCTTCCTGGACTTGATTAACTATTTCCTTTCCCATGGACTTGATTATTTCCTTTCCCATGTTAGGGAAGTTTTCAACTATAATCTCTTCAAATATTTTCTCAGTCCCTTTCTTTTTCTCTTCTTCTTCTGGAACCCCTATAATTCGAATGTTGGTGCATTTAATGTTGTCCCAGAGGTCTCTGAGACTGTCCTCAGTTCTTTTCATTCTTTTTCCTTTATTCTGCTCTGCAGTTTTTATTTCCACTATTTTATCTTCCAGGTCACTTATCGGTTCTTCTGCCTCAGTTATTCTGCTATTGATCCCATCTCTAGAGTATTTTTAATTTCATTTATTGTGTTGTTCATTGTTGCTTCTTTCATCTTTAGTTCTTCTAGGTCCTTGTTAAATGTTTCTTGCATTTTCTCTATTCTGTTTCCAAGATCTTGGATCATCTTTACTGTCATTATTCTTAATTCTTTTTCAGGTAGACTGCCTATTTCCTCTTCATTTGTGAGGTCTGGTGGGTTTTCATCTTGCTCCTTCATCTGTTGTGTGTTTTTCTGTCTTCTCATTTTGCGTATCTTACTGTGTTTGGGGTCTCCTTTTTGCAGGCTGCAGGTTTGTAGTTCCCGTTGTTTTTGCTGTCTGTCCCCAGTGGCTAAAGTTGGTTCAGTGGGTTGTGTAGGCTTCCTGGTGGAGGGGACTAGTGCCTGTGTTCTGGTGGATGAGGCTGGATCTTGTCTTTCTGGTGGGCAGGTCCACATCTGGTGGTGTGTTTTGGGGTGTCTGTGGACTTATGATTTTAGGCAGCCTCTCTGCTAATGGGTGGGGTTGTGTTCCTGTGTTGCTAGTTGTTTGGCATAGGGTGTCCAGCACTGTAGCTTGCTGGTCGTTGAGTGAAGCTGGGTGCTGGTGTAGAGATGGAGATCTCTGGGAGATTTTCACCATTTGATATTATGTGGAGCTGGGAGGTCTCTTGTGGACCAGTGTCTTGAAGTTGGCTCTCCCACCTCAGAGGCACAGCACTGACTCCTGGCTGCAGCACCAAGAGCCTTTCATCCACACGGCTCAGAATAAAAGGGAGAAAAAGTAGAAAGAAAGAAAGTGGAAGGAAGGAAGGAAGGAAGGAAGGAAGAAAAAGAAATAGAGAGGGAGGAAGGAAGGAAGGGGATAAAATAAAATAAAGTAGGATAAAATAAAATAAAGTTATTAAAATAAAAAATAATTAAGAAATTTTTTTAAAAAAGAAAAAAAAAACCGGACATAGAACCCTAGGACAAATGGTGAAAGCAAAGCTATATAGACAAAATCTCACACAGAAGCATACACACACACACTCACAAAAAGAGGAAAAGGGGGAAAAAAATCATAAACCTTGCTCTTAAAGTCCACCTCCTCAATTTGGACTGATTTGGGATGATTCATTGTCTATTCATGTATTCTACAGATGCAGGGTACATCGAGTTGATTGTGAAGCTTTAATCCGCTGCTTCTGAGGCTGCTGGTAGAGATTTCCCTTTCTCTTCTTTGTTCGCACAGCTCCCGGGGCTCAGCTTTGGATTTGGCCCTGCCTCTGCGTGTAGGTCGCCAGAGGGCGTCTGTTTTTCGCTCAGGACAGGGTTAAAGGAGCAGCTGCTTCGGGGACTCTGGCTCACTCAGGCCAGGGGGAGGGAGGGGTATGGATGCGGGAAGAGCCTGCAGTGGCAGAGGCTGGCGGGACGTTGCACCAACCTGAGGTGTGCCGCGTGTTCTCCCGGGGAAGTTGTCCCTGGATCCCGGGACCCTGGCAGTGACAGGCTGCACAGGCTTCTGGGAGGGCAGGTGTGGATAGTGACCTGTGCTCATACACAGGCTTCTTAGTGGCGGCAGCAGCAGCCTTAGCGTCCCATGCCTGTCTCTGGGGTCCGCACTGTTAGCCGCGGCTCACGCCCGTTTCTGGAGCTCCTTTAAGCAGAGCTCTTAATCCCCTCTCCTCGTGCACCAGGATACAAAGAGGGAAGAAAAAGTCTCTTGCCTCTTCGGCAGGTCCATACTTTTCCCCGGACTCCCTCCCGGCTAGCCGTGGTGCACTAACCCCCTGCAGGCTGTGTTCACACCGCCAACCCCAGTCCTCTCCCTGCGCTCCAACCGAAGCCCGAGCCTCAACTCCCAGTCCCCCCTGCCCCGGCAGGTGAGCGGACAAGCCTCTCGGGCTGGTGAGTGCCAGTGGGCACCGATCCTCTGTGACGGAATCTCTCCGCTTTGCCCTCCACACCCCTGTTGCTGTGCTCTCCTCCGTGGCTCTGAAGCTTTTCCCCTCCACCACCTGCAGTCTCCGCCCGCAAAGGGGCTTCCTAATGTGTGGAAACCTTTCCTCCTTCACGGCTCCCTTCCAGAGGTGCAGGTCCTGTCCCTATTCTTTTCTCTGTTTATTCTTTTTTCTTTTGCCCTACCCAGGTATGTCTGGAATTTCTTGCCTTTTGGGAGGTCTGGGGTCTTCTGCCAGCGTTCAGTATGTCTTCTGTAGGAGTTGTTCCACGTGTAGATGTATTTCTGGTGTATCTGTGGGGAGGAAAGTGATCTCCACCTCTTACTCTTCCACCATCTTCCTGATTCCCCTCTGAGAATGTCTGCGAAACCGCAGAGAAAACACTTTGATGACTACACGTGATATGGGAGCATAAGGTGAAGTTCAGCACACTCTCAAGTTGACATCTCTTAGGTAAAACTGGGACCCCCAAAGGGCTCTCCAAACTCCTGAACTCCACACTATGGAGGCAGCCCTTTGGATATGCTGCCTCTCTGCTTCCAGGCAGCTCAGGTCTTACATTTAAGTTCGTAATCAGTTTTGAATTCATTTTTGTGCATAGTGTCCAGTTTGCATAGTGTCCAGAATAGTCCAGTTTGATTCTTTTGCATGTAACTGTCCAGTTTCCACAATGCCATTTATTTAAGAGACTGTCTTTTCTCCATTGTATGTCCTTGCCTCCTTTGATTTAGATTAACCATAAGTGTGTGGGTTAATTTCTGGGCTCTTTATTCTGTTCCATTGATCTACTTGTTTGTTTTTGTGCTGGTACCATACAGTTTTGATGACTGTAGCTTTGTAGTATAGTCTGAAGTCCGGGCGTGTGATACCTCCAGCTCTGTTCTTCTTTCTCAAGATTGTTTTGCTATTTGGGGACTTTTCTTTCCATAGAATTTTAGAATTATTTGTTTTCTGTGAAAAATGCCATTGGTGTTTTGATAGGATTGCATTGAATCAGTAGGTTGCCTTGGGTAGTTTGGTCATTTTAACGATATTCTTCTAATCCATGAATACGGTATATCTTTCCATCTGTTCTGTCATCTTCAATTTTTTTCATCAGTGTCTTAAAGTTTTCTGACTGTGGGTCTTTTACTTACATAGTTGGATTTATTCCTGGATATTCTATCCTTTTCGATGTGATTTAAATGGGATTGTTTTCTTAATTTCTCTTTCTGATAGTTCCTTGTTAGTATATAGAAATGCAACAGATTTTTATATATTAATCTTGTACCCTGCAACTTTACTGAATTTTGATGAACTCTGGTAGTATTTTGGTGGTATATTTAGGATTTTCTATGTATAGTATCATGTCATCTTCAAACAGTAACAGTTTTACTTCTTCTTTTCCAATTTGGATTCATTTCTTTTTCTTGTCTGATTGCTCTGGCTAGGAATAAAAGCGGTGAGAGTGGGCATCCTTGTCTTGTTCCTGATTGTAGAAGAAATTCTTTCAGTTTTCACCATTGAGTATGATGTTAGCTGTGGGCTTATAATATATGGCATTTACTATGTTTAGGTATGTTCCCTCTATACATCTTCATGGAAAGTTTTTTTTTAATCATAAATTGTTGAATTTTCTCAAATCCTTTTCTGTATCTATTGAGATGATCATATGATTTTTATTCTTTATTTATATATTCTTCAATTTGTCAATGAGGTATATCCCACTGACTGATTTGTGGATATTGAACTATCCTTGCATTCATTGGATAAATTCCACTTGATCATGGTGTATAATTCTTTTAATATATTGTTGTATTTGGTTTGCTAATATTTCGTTGAGAATTTTTGAATCTATGTTCATCATATTTTTATCATTGATATTAGCCTGTAATTTTCTTTTTTTGTGATATCTTTGACTGGTTTTAGTAGCAGGGTGATGCTGGCCTCATAGAATGAGTTAGGAAGTGGTCCTTCTTCTGCAGTTTTTTGGAATAGTTTGATAGGTGTTTACTCTTTTCTAAATGTTTGGTAGAATTCACCTGTGAAGCCATCTGGTCCTGGACTTTTGTTTGCTGAGAGTTTGTTTTTGTTTTTTTGTTTTTTTTAAATTACTGATTCAATTTCATTATTGGTAATTGGTCTGCTCATATTTTCTATTTCTTCCCGGCTCAGTCTTGGAAGATTGTACATGTCTAGGAATTTGTACCTTTCTTCTAGGTTGTCCATTTTATTGGCATGTAACTGGTTGTAGTAATCTCTTACTTTCTTTTATATTTCTGTGGTATTGATTGTAACTTTTTTATTTCTGATTTTATTGATTTGGGCACTCCCATTTTTTTTCTTGAAGAGTCTAACTATTTAGATCTGAAGTGCATCTCTTGTAGGCAGCATACATATGGATCTTGGTTTTGTATCCATTCAGCCACTCCATGTCTTTTGACTGAAGCATTTAGTCCATTTACATTTAAAGTAATTATTGATAGGTATGTACTTGTAATTTTAAATCTTAGATTTTTTAAATACTTCAGAGGCTTTTCTGAATTCTAAATAGTTTTTATAACTTCAGTAAATTAAAATTATCAACAGTAAAGCTAACATTACCTTAGATGTTCCAAAGCTATGCATAAACTTAATAAGATTTGAATTTAAAATCACAAGTGTAAATCCCTTAATTGTATATTCCAGATTGAAGTTTCAAGACTCTCGTTCTAATATGCTCTTAAACATTACAGGTATATAAGATTTCAAAAGGCATAGATCCCTTCCTAATAAAAAAATCAGTAATATGATTTGGCCTGTTTTTTACTTTGCTATATTTAAGTCTGAGTCTTCCAAGGGTTAAAATATGCATAGCCACTGAAAGAAGACTGCACAGCCCCAGTTAACTGAGACATCTGCTGGCTGCTCAGTGGATTCCTCTCAGGGGCCCTGCTGAAATTCACGGAGCCCTGGATTGTGGTTAATTTGACATGGCTTTTAGAGGAGAAAGAGGGCAGTGTCTTGCGGGGCACACAGCCCACATAGCCTGATTCCTCAGTATGTTGATGGAAGAGGGTAGGACCACCCAGGTTCGTCACTGGATTGGATTTTGCATTTCTGTGACCTTTACAGTAAACACTTATTCTTTCCATATATCTCTAGAGATGCGTGAACTTGGTGGAACTTTGCCATTCTTTCTTGTTCTTAGAATGACATCATTCTCGTGGAATATTCCGAATGGTATTGATCCTTAATGTGCTCTCCAGTTGTATTTGGATCATTCACATAGCTTTTTCTGACTTGCTATTACAACCTGTAAGATCAATCTACTGACATTTTCTAGGCATGTATTATCATTTTCCTATTATTGCCTTGATTATCATTACAATATATCTGAATATTTATTCCTTCCCTTTCTTCTAATTCAATGCACAGATTTTTTATCAGTTGCTGAAAAGATAAGAACAAGCTCTTCTTTTTAGCTTGTCTCCAGCAGACTCCTAGTCTTGGGCATGGGCAGAGGTCACTTGCCCCTTCTTTACTTCTTACAGGTCACCTGTGCGGGGACATTGCTGTGCTGTTGACTTCCTACTTCTGCAGAGGAGATGCTGTGGCCTTCTTCCATAAGCGACTTCAGCATGGGCTAAAGTCACCATCTTTGCCCTTCATAAGCATACAGCTGCACACATTGAGTTGGTTTTATCCTATGGCCAGGGAGAGAAGAAACATTAAAAGAAACTATTTGTGGGGCTGGAGGGAGGGTAGTTTTAGCAATACTTGCAAAGATGAAAGGTTGTTTGGTTTCTATAACAGAGGCTTCCATTTCCCTTAACCACAGCCATACCTATAAGGATGCCTTGGCAAAGAATTCACCAGGGCTTTGCCTGAAGATCTGCTATTTTGTAAGGTAACATTTCTGCATGCATTTGGGACTTTGTGGAGTGGGGTGAAATGAAAGAGCCAGAGACTCTAGCTCTTTCCTTGTCCTCCCTGCCTTTCCCTTCCTGACCATCTATACAACACCTCTGGACAGACCAGAAAGGGCAATTGTTAGTACTGGAAAGTCCTCAAAGAGCATAGTCGGTTTTTTCTGATGTGCCTGAGCTTAATATTTTATACCAATGTTTTTGTCAACCTTACAGCATTTTGGTATCAAGTGACATAAGGGAAAGGTTATTTTGTTTGTTTTTATTCCCAAGTATAAAAGTAATGTAGCTCATATTAGAGCACTTTGAAAATATAGAGAAGACTATAACTATAGTAGTAATCACTTATATCCAACTACCTATTTTGGTATATTTCCCTTGTCTCTTTCCAAGTAGGTTTTTTAACATAGTAGAGATCAAAATACATACAAAATTTTGTATCCTGTAGTTTTCACTTAACTTTAAATCATAGGAATCTTCTCTAGTCATTAAAAACTTTTTGTAAACATTATTTTTAATGGCCATGTAATATCCTGAGGTATAATAAAGTGTAATTTACAGATGCATTGTCCAATCTTTGGACGTTTGGTTTGTCTGCCATTGTCTTATTTATCGTTCTCTCTGATATACATGGTTGTGCCTAAATCTTTGCAGTGGCTTCCTTCATTATGATTCATCTTATCATAGCATAGCATTTAATATGTGGGGCGCAGAGGATTGTCAGTGGGTGGTTTTCTTCTCTTCCCCCCACCCCTACTCCAGTTCCTTATATTCTGTGTAGAGAATATAGATTCTATATTCCCAGGAATATAGAACAAACCAGCCCCTGTCTTTTTCTGAATCCTTTTTGCGGGAAGAACCCACCACAATGTGCGTCCTTGGCTTCAGTTTTGGCTTGTGTTTTTTTTAAATCCCACCATGTAGGTATTGGATAACAGAATTCTGGATCATGTTTAAAATAGATGCCAGCTTGGCAAGCACTATGGAAGAGTTTCAGGAACTGGTGAAAGCTAACGGCGAGGAGCTGCACTGCCGCCTGATTGACACAACTCAAATGTGAGTGTCGTGGTTTTGACGCCTCTTTCGAAACCACTTCCCTCCTGTAATACAACCCAGGCCGCTCAGCAAGGCTCTTCGTCCTGCTGTGACGTCTGCTCTACCCACCCCAAGAAGCCCTCAGGCAGGTTCAGATGGCCTCATGAAAGAGAAAAGCTTGACGTGTAGCAGGAAAGCAGAGAAGCCCCCTGGTGATAACGGTGTACGTGACTAATATCCAAGAGTAGGAAAAAAGAAGTCTCAGTGAAAAAGAAATCAGGAAGCCAGATATTGACTAAAATTTGTATAAATCCCAATAAACTGAAAGTGTGGTGACTAAATTGGTGCCTCTTCAGCAGCTAACGCCTGGAGGGCCCCTGCACTTATAAATGGGGAAGGGACTGCTGGAAAATGGATCGAGCAAAGGGTTTATAACATATTCGGTAGGCCAAAAAGTTCTGCAAGAGACACTTAGACCTATGCAGAGATAGAAAGGATCTCAGGAATACTGCATATTATTCCTTGGATTTCTTATTTATGAGATGGTCCCACTCTGGAAAAATGAATGCCTGTCCTAATCTGGGGAGAGGAGAGTACACTCATCATATGCTAAGGTTTTCACAATGTGGCCCCTTCGTTTTAGAATAATACAGATCCCTAGGACATAGAATTCTAGGGCTGAAACATATTTTCAAGATGATTTTATCCAACGTCCTGGGAAACAGGCTCAGCAAGGCTTGCTTCTCTGGGGTCACACAGCTAGCTGAGTTAATGGCAGAGCAGAATCTGGACTGTGAGAGCCCTCAGTGCCCTGTGCCGTGGCCCTGTGGAAATGATTTCCAAATCACATGTCAGAGTCCCAATTAAATCTACATAGCGGGTTGGACTCTCTGTACTTCTTTGCTTAGAATTATAATAACTTGAGAGGTAAAAGAAGGTTTTACAGTAACAGTGTCTTCATTTTTTAAATGCAGCACACAGGGCCCAGGGCAGTTCTCAAACCCTGATTTCCTTATCCCAATACACCCCTAGCTGACTTTCCTCTACCAATATTTTCCACGGTATATTCTTTAGGAATTAGTCAGTGGGATATTGCCCGACCAGATATACTTGAGAAAGAGAGACTCGAACTTCCTTTTTGCAATGCATCTCAGAGTGTGTAATATGCTCTTTGGCTAAGGGGGCTGCAGAATTTGTAGCATTTCCCAAACTCATTTGACCACAGAACCCTTTTGTCAAGAGACAAGGTTCTCAGGAATACAGGTTTGGGAAACACAGATCTGCAGCCTGCTACCTTTCTCTTTGCTTCCTTAGTGTAGGAAATTGAAACTGAGTAAGAAACACGTGGATTGATTACAAGAAAATGTGTGGGGGGCTAACTCTAGGGTTAGCTAGACTTCCTTGGTCATTTCAGTGGCTGGGGACGTTTGAGGAAAATGCCACAAGTCTGCCCAGAGTGACCACCTGTTCCTACACATGATTACCCAGCATGGCATCTCCTCTCTGTGGTTCTCTGTGCTTTTCTGGCATGAAAACTGCCCCACTACCTTGAGATTTCCAACCACATAGAGTCCCCATCACCCTCATGAGATGAGGAAACACACAGAAGGCATGGAGAGGGCAGACCTGCCAGGGCTACACAGAGGAGCCAGGACACTGTGAACAATGCCCGAGACTCTGTCCTTCCCACAGACTTAAGACAAATGCATTTTACCCAGTTCCCATGGCACGTTCAGAAGGCTCAGGGAAAACCATCAAAGCTTCCTAGTCGCCACCGTAGGAAAAACTGATGTGGGGAAACTGTTAATGCATTGCTTTGACCAAGGAAAGTTAGGTAACGGTGCTTTGCATAGTCTTGTGAGAAGCGTTAATGGATTTATTTGCATTAAAAAGCAATTTTGATTTATTCTTTTTCCCTGTCTTCTCCCTTTCATTTTTACCCACAAAAGCAATGCCCGTGACTGGTCCAGGAAACTGACTCAAAGGATAAAATCGAACACCAGCAAGAAACGAAAAGTCTCCCTGCTCTTTGACCATCTGGAACCAGAAGAGCTCTCCGAGCACCTTACCTACCTGGAGTTCAAGTCCTTCCGGAGGATATCTGTATGTACCCGAGGGGCCGGAGAAAAGCTTCCCTGGGATATCTCTGAAAATAAGCAGAGGAATTCAACAGGCCATCCACCTCCTAACCCTAGAGGCCCCCTCAGCGCTGGTAGGCTTTCCCATCACTCTGTGTCGTTGGGAAAATCAGGACACGCTGCCTTGTTTGTTGCTCCTGCTTTGCTGCACGCTCCCATCCTCCAAGCCCACCTCCCTCAGCCCACCACTCGCTCAAGTGGCAATACTGTGGGCACACCTGGTACACTGCACACGTGAGTGTACACACAACATGCATGCGCATACACACACACACACATTTTATTCCTGATAATCATTAGGCTTCCAGAATGGTTTTTTTTAATTTTCCTCCAAAAAAATGAGGCTAAGTCCTGTAAGAGGACTTGAATTCATTCTAGAATAGGCTTTGGATGGCTGTGGGAAATCTCAAAATAAATCAGATGCTACTGGTCTAGCCCAGAATTTACCTAAACCCTTGAGGTGGTGCTGACATGGCCCAGCAGTCTCCCCTGATTCTAGAGAGAAACTGTGCTGACACAAACCTTGCTCACTGAAACTCCGTATGTGATACCAAAGAACACCAGCTCCATACAAGAGAACTTGCCAACAGAGCCTCACTGGCCGATATGATTTCCTGAGAAATGACTCCATTCAGCCCCCACCGCTATGGAAAGATACAGTTCTGAGCTTTGCTCTGAAAGTAGAGACTACCTAGTTGCTGGATGCATTTCTTAGATGTACCTGTTCCCTGCTGAGGTGATGGAGGCTCAGGGGTGGCTTGGACCAGATCACACAGTTTATTAGAGTCAGGGCTGAGACCAGGATCACAAGCCTCTCTCGGTCACTCAGCACCAATTAATTGAGGCTGCTTGTGTTTGGAAGGAGAGCTGCAAACCAGGTTACAGGGGTTATTATAGCTTTTCTCCCATAATGTTGACAGCCTCCCTGTTTTCACACAGCTATTTTGCCAATCAGCCAGGAACCTCCCCACCCCCTCCAGCCCAATTTGGAAATACGTCTCCAAGCATTCATCTGCATGGGGACCTCCAGTCTCCTCACTGGCTCCCCTCAGACAGAACCACAGGCCCCAGTTGGACCGCTCCCCCTGGGGGGTTTCCATTTGGCAGTGCCTCTCGTGTCACGGGGGAAGGACACTGAAAAGAGCCATTTATCACACTGGAAATCTGAGCTGTACTGGGGCCCAACTGGTAGGACTGCTCTGTCAGGCCTGTGGGCTGTTTGCTCCCTGCCAGGGCTCAGATCAGTGGAGGTGGAAGGGAAGAGTCAGTGCAGAACAAGGCCTCTGCGCCAGTGCTCCCCCAGTGTCGGTGCAGGGTTCTAGCTGCAAATGAAGACATCAGCTTGAACCTTCATTTGTTTTGAATGTCACGGTCACCTCGTAGAAGACTTTTGGGGGGATCTTTTTGTTTTACCTACACAGTTCTAAAGAGTTTTCCCCACGTAGGGTGGGAGGGAAATTTATCTCTGCTATGAATTGAGTGACATTTGATATTTTCTGCTTATTATTATAATACTTTGGAGGGGGGAAGAATTATACTGAGATAATTCTTTTAAAAAACAAGTGGATTCAATATGTTACATTTCGAATGGGAGGGGTATATAAATGTAGTCACTGGAATGAATCGGGGAACTTTTTCTTAGAACCGGTAAGATTTGTGCTGTATATGTCTCTCTTAAGGAGTAGGTTTGGTCTACTCATATTTTTCCACCCATCAGCAAACAGCACAGAAGAATGGGGCTCAGTTAATTTTGCATTCATTTTATTCAGGTTATGAGATCTTCTCATCAGTGTATTACTAGTCAGGCAGGACTAAGGTGTGTACGCTGATGACAACCCCCTCAACCCTTCCCACCCAATCTCAGCGGCCTAACAAAGCAAAAGTTTATTTTTCACTCCTGCTACACAGGGGCCTCTGCTGACCACAGGTGCTCAGAGGCTGGGTGTGGGAGGCTTCATCTTGACATAGATCTCCACGATCTCTGCAGCCTGGAAAGGCAACATAGCCAATCATTCACTGGCTCTTCTATCTCAAAAGTCGTCACATCTATCAGCAACTCCTAAATATCTAAAGATCTTTAGGGTATGAAATGATAGTGTGCTCAGCTTCCTAAAAGAATTTCCCTGAAAAGCATTCTTTCCAATACAGTCCCAGCGAGAGGATTTTTCTTTATTTCTGGAATGTGCGTATTACTAATATAAACATCATTATTAAAACAGTTCCCTTGTTTCTGCAAAAAAAAAAAAAAAAAAAGGTCATTCATCACGTCACTTCCACTGACGTTCTCCTGGCTAAACTGTCATGTGGTCACACCTGATCTCAAAGGGCAGAGTTGAGAAATGGAGAGCTGGAAATAGCTGGGGAACAGCACTGAAAACTCCCATGGGAGCACTGGAGCAGAGCAAACTCTCCTCCCTCTGTCATACTATTTGAGCAGAAGGATTGTTTGTGACAGGGACACAGTAGCTGCAGTCATGACTTATACACTGATCTTCTGAGACATTTCCAGCTTCACATCTGCTGTTTGTTTCAGCGTCAGCCATAGTGAATGCCATTGCCCAGGTGAATGGGAAGCTGTGGTCCCCAAATAATAGCTAACCAGTGTCACGTACCCCACTCACTTCGCCCCTGCTCGAGTTGGCGAATAGAGGGAAATCCAGACAGGGCTGTTTGATCATGAGGTTAATAATATCTTGTTAGCACCACCTCACACTTATGTAGTACTTTGAAAAGTTAAAGTGCTTTCACAGGTTATCATGTTTGATCTTATTAACAATTCCGTGTCCTAAATAGGACAGATGTTATCCCGGTTTTGTTTTTGTTTTTGTTTTTGCGGTACGCGGGTCTCTCACTGTTGTGGCCTCTCCCTTTGCGGAGCACAGGCTCCGGATGCGCAGGCTCAGTGGCCATGGCTCACGGGCCCAGCCGCTCTGCAGCATGTGGGATCTTCCCAGACCGGGGCACGAACCCGTGTCCCCTGCATCGGTAGGTGGTCTCTCAACCACTGCGCCACCAGGGAAGCCCTATCCCATTTTTAAGTTAAGAAAACAGCTAGGAGAGAGAGAAAAAGAGTGTGTAACACAGTAGATTCTGTGAGATGATCTTTTTTTTTCCCCCTTACCTTCAGCAACATAGCTGGAACTAGTACTGAGATTTTTCTTGTATACTGTATTCTTTAGAATTGAAAAGGGGCACTATCCCTATCTACTCCACATAATATTGGGGTTAACTTGTATGTGTACACATCCATTTAGGCCTAATGACGTTTGATATAGAGGGACCATGCTGTGGGTAGAATAAGAAAGATGTCCTTCCTACCATCCTTGTCTGCAGGAGAGGAAAGCCAAGAGCTCATCTGTCCCTTAGCAGATTCTAGCCATCAACTCAGCAGAGGTAATAAGCCCCTCGGGTCTCCCAGAATACTGGAGCGGCAGTCCTGATGAGTTTCTTTTTCCCCAGTTCTCCGATTATCAGAATTACCTCGTGAATAGCTGCGTGAAGGAGAACCCTACCATGGAGCGGTCCATTGCCCTGTGTAACGGCATCTCCCAGTGGGTACAACTGATGGTTCTCAGCCGCCCCACCCCCCAGCTCCGAGCTGAAGTCTTCATCAAGTTCATCCAGGTGGCTCAGGTGAGTGACTGGATTGACTTAGCGCCTGGGCTAAGAGGTAAATTATCCCCTCTTCCCCCAGCCTAGTCTATCCATTAGAGCTGCTTTCTCATCATGAACCTCCGGGTGGGGTTTGTGCACTTTTAGCTGCCCCCAGATCTAGATACGGTGACTCTTCTACATCCCACACAAGGGCCGTACAGAGAGGGCCCTACAGGCCACCTTCAAGGTCAGGATATGGTTAGATCTGTTTAGATCTTTAACATTTTTCAGAAGATGCTTACCAGCCTATATTGTTTTACCAAATGTGGCCCACATGGCAAAGGAAAGGGCAATTTCAGGTTTTAGTGGAGCTGGACCAGCCTGATTTAGGTCTGTGAGCCCATGTTGTGTTGAATGGCTGGGTTTAGTGTTTGAGGGGCAGAGTTTAGGCATCTGATAAGAGAAAAGCAGATACTGTGAACACATATTTGAAATTTCACAGAGATTCTAGCATCTCTGTCCCAGTTACTGTCCTATATAGGCATTGGCGTTGCCCTCAGAAATAAAAGTCTGGTTACTTTGGGGTGAAGGATATAAAGGATTATGCTGAACGATGTATTTTTTCATCTCTAGATGTTCTAGACCAGTGTTTCTTAAAGTGTGGTACATGGACCACCTGCTCTGATGTTAGCTAAAGCACGGATCCCTAAGCTCAACCCCAGATCCGGGGAATCAGAACATCTGTACTTGAGTCCAGAAATCTTTGGGTTAAACAAGTACTTTGGGTGTTAGAAGCCACTGCTGTAGAGGGTGGTCCACAGACCAGCTGAAACTAAAGGAGGAAGGCATGACGCTTTGCTAGATTTGGGACCTCCTGGTCTGGAATTAAGCCTTAGGAAAGAAATGGACAGAAAATTGCAATACCTGATTGCTAGCCTTTGGCCAGAATTAGAAAGACTCATAACACAGAGATGAGAGGCAGCATCTAAGCTCCCATGTAAGTGACATGTACAGTGACTCTGTTTTCTGTGTCACAGAAGCTCCACCAACTACAGAACTTCAATACGTTGATGGCTGTGATAGGAGGGCTCTGTCACAGCTCAATCTCCAGGCTCAAGGAGACAAGTTCACATGTCCCGCATGAAATCAATAAGGTCAGTGCTCCTGTCTCCTCCCGGGCCTCTTAGCAGCATTCCTAGGACTAACGTCAGCGTTTCCTCCTTGAGGGGCAGCCCAGAGAGCATTTCCGAACCAAAGCATCCCTTTTCAACCAGGCAAAATACCAAGGAAGCAACCCTAAGAAAACCCACAGGACAGGAACGGGGATGTCACAGATTTGAGAGTGACTGTGACTCAGTCTGGCCGCAGTGTTACTGCACCCGTTCCCGCTGGTGATTTGAAACAATGTGTGTGTCTTTCCCATGTTCATATGCCACTGAGTATCCGGAGTCACCATCTTTAGTGAGAACTCACTTGCTCTAGCAAGGAAGAGTGGTTCAGTGACCATAGTTCAGTCTGCATGTCAAGTGAGGTTATTTAGTGACACGTTAGAAACCTAGCTAGCTGGAACCCTTGGAGAGTGACATTATGGAGAGCTGAATTTTTCCAGAGAGTTGGAAATGAGCTTTTCAGGTACCATTTTTTAATAGGTGGTATTTTATTGAGGAACATTTTTCTTAAGTGTCCTATGTACTTTCCTACGTTATTAATTAGATTTTATAGAAAGGACTTTAATCCTTTATACCTACGGCTGTTATCACACATGTAAACCACTATGATATAGTACAGGTATAAATGCAGCTACTTATGGTATGGGTTTGATAACAGCTGCTCTGGGTATTTCATCTCATTTGGCCTCCCTTACTGAACTCAAACCCCAGTCCCCTCGCGAGCTCTCTTCTTAGGGAGAGATGTATGAGCCTCGTTGCCACATCCGTTTTCCCAGGTGTTCAGCCTCCTTTCAGAAAGCCTCTTATTAATCATCCTTGCTCTGACAATGCTGGGGTCTGGGGACACCGCTCCACCCCCACCTCCCAGTGGTCTGGTCACCTTATAATTCCCTCATAGTGCTGGCTGGGAGCAGGCAGAACAACTGAAGACTGCCTGTGTCTCAGAGGGAGAGAATCACAGAATTTCAAGGGCCTTCGTGTCATTTCGTTTACAAGATGTAGCTTGCTGCTCTGCAGCTTGGGGTCCCCCCATAGCAGTGCTTCCTGTCTGTAGCTGCTGGACCTTCAGGGTGGTCTGCATAGTGAATTCCTAAGTCCAGAATTAAAGCTAGCGTCCTGCAGTAGTTTATGTCACCTTCCAAGGGGAACAAAAATACCTCTCATCTTTGCTGCTAGTCTCTCGTCTTGTGAGCATTTCCCACACTCCACACTCGTGCGCCCTGTTTCCTAGAGGTGTGTGAGGAGGCTCTCTTGGCAGCCACATGGCTGCCGGGGGCTGACTCCCAGACCTCAAGCTCTTCGTCGGGAGAAAGGGTACTTCTTTAGGCCACGATTTTATTACAGGAATTTCCGGCACAGTGTTTAAAATGGTTGTTTTGTGTTGTGACGTCAGTCTGTCCTTCCTGTCTTTGCTTCTGAGAAGGCTGGTCACCACACATGGGGGTGGGGTTCTGTGAACTGCGTGCTGACTTAAAGCAGGTGCACTGGAAGGAACAGCAGACCTGGCTGTGCCCTTGCTGTGCTGGGAGCGGCCACCCGCCCTCTGGCCACGGCAGAGCACAGGCTCTAACGCAGAGCCCCCCACGGCCTCTGCCTCGTCCTCTCTCAGGTCCATTGCTGGGAATTGGTCTAGTCTGTTCAGCCTCCCTATCTAGGGTTTCGGTCCATGGGTGGAATGTCGCCTGCTTCCTAGGCATAGGCCCATCTGAGACTCACCGAGCCAAGGCCCACAGAGCGCAGCATAAGGAATAACACCACTTGACAGGTGACTGAAGCACCACGCTGGAAACACGCTTCCCCGCGCCAGCTGCGTGGGCAGCACACTTGAAGTGTTGTGCGGTGCGGTGTCTTTGGAGTCATTCGGAAGACACTAGGGAAGGGGACTGCGTGGCTTGGGGTAGAGGTCAGAGAGACACTTACTATGCACTGTATACTCTTGTACTTTTTAAATCTTTTTTATCGTGTGCTTACTTATTTTTTTAAAGAACAATTTTAGCATAAAAATGGTAAATAAAACCTCATCTAGAATTTTCCAGTTATGTAGTAAAGCACAGCTTGCGTTTTCTAAATCTACTCTGCGATGTTTGACATAAGCTGGAGTTTCAACTGGGGAGTCAGAATCTACACCTTTAGGTGGACCACCCCCTGCCTGACAAATCAGGGATGGGGTGAAATTATGGTAGGAGCTGAGAGTAAAAGGCAGCCGCTGCAGAAACGCAGCCTGCCTGGATGGTACCTGTGACTGGCTCCCTTCCTCTGCTTTGTAGGTTCTGGGTGAGATGACCGAGCTGCTGTCCTCCTGCAGAAACTATGACAACTACCGGCGTGCCTACGGGGAGTGCACCCACTTCAAGATCCCCATCCTGGGGGTACACCTCAAGGACCTCATCTCCCTGTATGAAGCCATGCCCGACTATCTGGAGGAGGGGAAGGTGAACGTCCACAAGCTGCTGGCCCTTTACAATCATATCAATGAACTGGTCCAGCTGCAAGAGGTGGCCCCACCCCTGGAGGCCAACAAGGACCTGGTGCACCTGCTGACGGTGAGGCTCCATGGGAGACAAATTACTGAGCACTGCCTCATCAAAGATCAGCTCAGTTAAGCCTCACAAGAACTCTATGAAGTGGATACTCTCATTACCTCCATTTTATGGATGGGGATCCTGAGGCACAAAGACGTAACTTTCCAGAAGCCACACGGTATTAAGCAGCAGATCCTGGGCTCAGACCCGGGTGGTGGGACTCCGGGGCTGTGCTCTTAAGCACCATGCCCTTTGGACCTCTAGGAGTGTTCCCCTCCCCCTACAAAAGCCAGTCCTAAGCTCTCTGGGAGGAGCTGATAGCAAATCAGGATACAAGGCTTGGTAAGAGATTGGAGACAGTCGGTTTTCATTTAAAAAAAGGACAAGGCATTGAGTTTAAAAAAAAAAGGAAAAAATAGGTTCATTATTTGGGTCCTGCTACCACTGGCTTGGATCCCAGAGACATTTAAGCCAAGGGCAGGCGAACACTTGTGATGCAGGAGACCAGGATTTGCACTTTGGGTGGGGGGTGAGATCAGATGAACTCCCTTCCAGACCTGTGATTCTGTAGTTCACCAGCTGTGTGACTGACTGTGGGCACATAACTCTCTCTGTTTCCTTCTCTGTAAAATCAGAGGGATTCATCTCTGCGATGACTTCTCCCTTCTCTTTCAGTTCTAAAATTAGACAATTTTTAATCTGCTTTTTTTGCAGAACGGAATAATCACTGTAGCCTCTTCCTACCTCACAGGATTATTCTGATAGTGCCTCAGGCTTTGCATCCAGCTGGTGTCTAATCCCAGCCCTTTTGCTAATTGTCCAGGTGACCTTGGCTAGTTTCAGCCTTAGACCGCATTATCTGAGGAAAGAGGCACTGAACCTTAACTTTCTTGGTTCACAAATTCTGTGAGGAAAACTAAGCATTTCCCTCCCAAAATATACGTAAGCCATATATACTAAAAAATATGGATGTTTTTGAGTTCTGAACCCCCTGAAGCCCATCCACAGAATCCAGATTAGGAACAAGATTATTTCTAAGACCTCTCTCCTCTAAAGTTTTTATTATATGAAACTCTTAATATTGTTTGATATTACCTGTTCTCATTTAAACTGGGTTCTGTTGCTGGAATCAAATTTTAATGGTACCAGGCCATGCAAACTGTCCCTTCAGATCATCCGTCTGCTTTGGGAGAGAACACGAGAGGTGTGGACCATCTGACTAGATAGGGCCTTTGGCCTAAGCTCTGCCTAGAAGCTTAGCTATTAAACCATAGTTTAAAAGTGGGCATCTTGAGACTTCTCCAAAGTTTAAAAATACTTTAACAAAAACTAACGCTTGCCCTACTGCAATGGTAGATGTTATACCCCCAAAATTTTGTGAATTTTTAAAAACAAATGACTTACAGCCTAAAAGGGTAAACCACTAGAGAGGAAGAACCAAGAAAGAAACACATCGGCCCTGGGAAAGGCAAACAGCATCCTAGCAATTAACTCTGTTCTCCTTTGATCTGCAGTTATCCCTAGATCTCTACTACACTGAAGACGAAATCTACGAGCTTTCTTATGCCCGGGAGCCCAGGAACCACAAAGCCCCCGTGAGTTTTTCATAGTAAGACGCCCATGTGTAACAGGTGCTTTACAAGCCTCTCATCAAGGTCATCCATCTTGGAATGGACTTTAGTTCAGGTTAAAAAGCATATTATCTTTTTACTATGTGCCCAACATTGTGCTAGGAATAAGAAAAGCTTCAGCATATGTATTAGGAATAGTTCCTGACCATAAAGAGTTTGTACACAACTCGAGGGGATAAGACTAATATGTGAACAGTAAATAACTACATGCCATGAGTGTCAGAAGGAGTGGGGGAATCAGCCAGTGGTTTACTAGTTAGAGAAGGGATATAGCATGGTAGGCTGGAGTGACCTCTCCCTCCTATTAATTATAAAGTGTCCTCAAGGCAGTTGTTTCTCTTCATGATTTGTTGATGATAATGATATGTATATTCATCAGATGCTCAGCTTCAGAGGACTTTCAACTTGGTACATAGAAAAGCCCCCACATCTTGTATTCACGTGGGTCAGAAAGAGCAGTCTGCTGGGTCTTTTGACCTCTTATGATGAGAAGTCCTGTGCACAGTCCTGGCTGCACAGTAGGGACTTCACAGGTTATCTGGCCCTGGCTTCCTACAGGCAGGTGAAATAATTTCAGTCTTCCTTCTGAAGAACCAATAATTCCCACAGTCTCCTGGGCAGCTCCCCAGCTCCAAGCAAGTGGTACTCAAGGGTAGAGAGTTGCCTGTACATGAGAAATTCAGCTTATCTGTTCAGATGGCTAAATTTCATTGTTTCTATACAGAAAGACCAAGTTCTAGCATACTATTGTAACCAAAGATGTTCACTGAACATATTCGGCAGGTTTCAGGGTGTTGGAGGGCATTCCAACGAAAAGGGGACCTTCTTTCATTTTTCGAAGAGATTTTAATTTGGGCCAAGTCTCAGATACTTAGGAATGGATTCCATCTCAGCTTGTCTAGGCCTCACTTCTTGTTTTTTTTTCTTGCGTGTCTTCCTGCCTTTTAGCTATTTTTCTCCTTATCCTTGTCTCTACTAAACAGTAAGTAGAGAACAGAGAGGAAAAATTTTTTTTAATGTTACTGGAGTGTACCTGCTGTTCAGGTGTACAGCAAAGTGATTGAGTTATACGTATACATATATTCATCCTTTTTCAGATTCTTTTCTCATATAGGTTATCACAGAACATTGAGTAAAGTTTCCTGTGCTATACAATAGGTCCTTGTTGGTTATCTGTTTTATATATAGTAGTGTGTGTATGTTAATCCCAAATTCCTGATTTATCCCTCCCCCCAACATTTCCCCTTTGGTAACCATAAGTTTGTTTTTGATATCTGTAAGTATGTTTCTGTTTTGTAAATAAGTTCATTTGTATCATTTTTAAAATTAGATTCCACATATGAGTGATATATGATATTTCTCTGACTTACTTAGTATGATAATCTCTAGGTCTATCCATGTTGTTGCAAAGGGCATTATATCATTCTTTTTTATGGCTGAGTAATATTCCATCATATATACGTACATCTTCTTTATCCTTTCTTCTGTCAATGGACATTTAGGTTGCTTCCATGTCCTGGCTATTGTAAATAGTGCTGCAGTGAACACTGGAGTGCATGTATCTTTTCGAATTATGGTTTTCTCCAGATATATGCCCGGGAGTGGGATTGCTGGATCATATGGTAGCTCTATTTTTAGCTTTTAACTGTTCTCCATAGTGGTTGTACCAATTTACATTCCCACCAACAGTGTAGGAGGGTTCCCTTTTCTCCACACCCTCTCCAGCATTTATTGTTTGTAGACATTTTGATGATGGCCATTCTGACCAGTGTGAGGTGATACCTCATGGTGGTTTTGATTTGCATTTCTCTGATAATTAGTGATGCTGACCATCTTTTCATGTGAATTTTGGCCATCTGTATGTCTTCTTCGGAGAAATGTCTATTTAGATCTTCTGCCCATTTTTTGATTGGGTCGTTTGTGGCTTTGTTTGATATAGAGCTGCATGAGTTGTTTATTTTGGAGATTAATCCTTTGTCAGCCACTTCATTTGCAAATATTTTCTCCCATTCTGTGGGCTGTGTTTTTGTTTTTTATGGTTTCCTTTGCTGTGCAAAAGCCTTTAAGTTTAATTAGATCCCAGTTTATTTTTTTTTAATTTTCATTACTCTAGGAGGTGGATCAAAAAAGATCTTGCTGCGATTTATGTCAAAGAGTGTTCTGCCTATGTTTCCTTCCAAGAGTTTTATAGTGTCCAGCCTTACATTTAGGTCTTGATCTGTTTTGAGTTTATTTTTGTGTATGATGTTAGAGAATGTTCTAATTTCATTCTCTTACACATAGCTGTCCAGTTTTCCCAGCACCACTTATTGAAGAGACTGTCTTTCCTCCACTGTATATTCTTGTCTCCTTTATCATAGATTAATTGACCATAGGTGTATAGGTTTATTTCTGGGTTTTCTATCCTGTTCCATTGATCTATATTTCTGTTTTTGCACCAATACCATACTGTTTTGATTACTGTAGCTTTGTAGTATAGTCTGAAGTCAGGGGGCCTGATTCCTCCAGCTCCGTTTTTCTTTCTCAGGATTGCTTTGGCTATTTGAGGTCTTTTGTGTTTCCATACAAATTTAAAAATTTTTTGTTCTAGTTCTGTGAAAAATGCCATTGGTAATTTGATAGGGATTACATTGAATCTGTAGATTACTCTGGGTGGTATAGTCATTTTGAAAATATTTATTCTTCCAATCCAAGAACATGGTATATCTTTCCATCTGTTTGTGTCATCCTCAGTTGCTTTCACCAGTGTCTTATAGTTTTCGGAGTACAGGTGTTTTGTCTCCTTAGGTAGGTTTATTCCTAGGTATTCTTTTGATTCGATGGTAAATTATGTTGTTTCCTTTATTTCTCATTCTGATCTTTCATTGTTAGTGTGTAGGAATGCAAGAGATTTCTGTGTATTAATTTTGTATCCTGAAACTACCAAATGCACTGATGAGATCTAGTAGTTTCCTGGTAGAATCTTTAGGATGTTCTGTGTATAGTAAGTACCATGTCATCTGCAAACAGTGATAGTTTTACTTCTTTTCCAATTTGGATTCCTTTTATTTTTCTTCTCTGAGTCCCATGGCTAGAACTTCCAAAACTATGTTGAATAAAACTGGAGACAGTGGACATCCTTGTCTTGGAGGGAATGCTTTCAGCTTTTCACCATTGAGAACGGTGTTAGCTGTGGGTTTGTCATATATGGCCTTTATTATGTTGAGGTAGGTCCCCTCTATGCCCACTTTCTGGAGAGTTTTTATCATAAATGGGTGTTGAATTTTGTCAAAAGCTTTTAACTGCATCTATTGAAATCATCATATGATTTTTACTCTTTAGTTTGTTAATGTGGTGTATCACACTGATTGATTTGCAGATATTGAAAAATCCTTGTATCCCTGGATAAATCCTATTTGATCATGGTGTATGATCCTTTTAATGTATTATTAGATTCGGTTTGCTAGTATTGATATTTTGTTGAGTTTTTGCATCTGTGTTCATCAGTGATACTGGCCTGTAATTTCTTTCTTTTTTTTTGCAGTCAGCGGGGGGTATCTTTGTCTGGTTTTGGTATCAGGGTGATGGTTGCCTCCTAGAATGAGCTTGGGAGTGTTCCTTCCACTGCAATATTTTGGAGGAGTTTGAGAAGGACAGGTGTTAAACTCTTTTTTTGTTTTTTTTTGTTTGATAGAATTCACCTGTGAAGCCATCCGCTCCTGGACTTTTGTTTGTTGGAAGTTTTTAAATCACTGTTTCAATTTCAGTACTTGAGATTGGTCTGTTCATATTTTCTATTTCTTCCTGGTTCAGTCTTGGAAGCTTGTATCTTTCTAAGAATTTGTCCATTTCTTCTAGGTTGTCCATTTTATTGGCACAGAGTTGTTTGTAGTAGTCTGTATTTCTGTGGTGTCAGTTGCAACTTCTTTTTCATTTCTAACTTTATTGATTTGAGCCCTCTCCCTCTTTTTCTTGATGAGTCTGGCTAAAGGTTTATCAATTTTATCTATCTTTTCAAAGAACCAGCTTTTAGTTTCATTGATCTTTGCTATTGTTTTCTTCATCTCTATCTCATTTATTTCTGCTCTGATCTTTATGATTTCTCTCCTTCTACTAACTGGGTTTTGTTTGTTCTTCTTTCTGTAGTTGCTTTAGAAAGAGAAAATTTAAATGATCTACTTTACTCTTTGTTGATAGCTTCAACAAAAGCTTTAATAGAGAGGGAAGTGAAACTCCAGGCATATTGAAAATTTTAAATTATCTTAGATGGAGACAATGTATGTGAGGAGCTCTTTATAAACTGTAAAGCACAACACTTGTGTTAAAGCACAACACTTGTGTTAGGCAAGGTTACTGTTCTAGATTTCAGTTACGTGCGGGCCCTCTGCTCCTTGCCACTGCACATAGTTGAGGGTTGTCCACAGCTGCAGCTACCAGGTAATGGGAAAGGAAGGAGCTTAAGGTTATAGCATTGCATTATAGTCATGGGGATTTCTCTGAATATTTCATTTTAGCCACTAACACCTTCAAAGCCACCAGTAGTTGTGGACTGGGCCTCTGGAGTATCTCCCAAACCTGATCCAAAGACCATAAGCAAACACGTCCAGAGGATGGTAGATGTAAGTACAGCTGTGTTTGCACAGATGAAAAGCAAGGCATTGCCTGGCTTAGTGTTGTGTATGGGGAGAGGGGAGCACAGTGGTAGAAACACAAAGGTAAGAAACTTGAAACTCGTTCCTATGTGAGCACAGGGAACCAGTTACTTCTCATATTGTGGCTGCAGAACAGTTCAGAAGTTACATTTTGCCAACACACTTTGGCCTCTTCTGGGGGGAGGTGTACCTCTTAAAGGCCTAGCAAGAGATCATATATTTAAAGGTTGTCAGTTGATTTGGGGGCAGAGAGAGGTTGGAAAAGATTTGAGTGTAAGTAAGGGTGATGAGAATCTAAAACTGAAAAGTGTGACACTGCTTGATTCAATTCACTGTGCTAAATGCTGAGGAGGGGTATACCTTCATATTTCTACATTTATCCTGTGGACCATTCCAGTGTAACAAGAAAAGAACGAGCCAGCAAGTGACAGAACAATTGGTAGAGGATTAAGAGGGGGTAGGGAGCACTTCCGACTGGGCTGTTAGTAGAAGCTACACAGAAAAGTGGCAATCTGAGCTGTGCAGTGAAGAAAGGGCAGAGTGAAGGGGGAACATCCCCCAGTGCAGTGAGCTAGGAGTACAGAGCAGCTGGGGTGAGGGCATATTGACATGCTAATGGAATTGAAAGCATCTGGCCACCCTCCAGATGCTGGTACCTGCAGAGACCTGGGATGTGGCCCACTGAATCTCGGCAGCAGCTTAAGGAGCAGGTTTCCTTGTTCCTCTCACTTAGACTGAGGTGTTCTGGCCCCTTTGTCATTTGGCTATGATTGGTTTCTCTTTCGTAATCACCAAAGAAACTCCTTTTTCACAGTCTGTATTCAAGAACTATGATCATGACCAGGATGGATACATTTCCCAGGAAGAATTCGAAAAGATTGCTGCGAGTTTTCCATTTTCCTTCTGTGTGATGGACAAAGACAGGTGAGGGTTTGTGTATGGGAATATGTGGCTGTGAACCTGTTGGTAAGAACGCTTTATGGGTGTGTCACTAGAAGAATTTGTAAACTCAGATGTGTTGCTGATGTGGTCACTTAATGAATCTCAGTGCTATGCCTGTCCGGCTTTACCATGAAAAATGCATGTTTTAAATGCAAAGACTCCATAATTCTGCCAGTTTAGGAATAGTCTAGTCAACGGTAAGTAAGAAAAAGTTTAGTCTTCCTTCTTGCTTTGTCCTTACAGATTATGAGGAACAACTAATATTTACTAATATTTTGCATATTTACTTTTCTCAAGAAGTTGGTTCTCTGTGTGAAACCAAATGTTTGGTTGGTGGGTTACAGTTATATAGTAGGTGCTGTCTAAAGTCAGAAACCTCAGCATAAGATATTTCCCTATACCCACATTTCCATCACTTCTTTTTCAAGTCTTGTGGATAGTGGTTAAGTTAGTTAGGAAAACCTGGTTTAGCCAAAGAGTGACTCTGTGGAAATGAGTAATGCCATCTCACCTCCTTACACATGCTACCCAGACATCCTTATTAAAAGGAGGGCTCATGGAAGTAAGTGTCAGGTAATACATACTGTACTACCCCTCAAGGATACAAAGAGAGTGAGTTTCTAAGGCTAGAAGCTGCCTTGCTACCCAGCCCCGCTCACATCCTTCTCTCTCATTTGCGGGCAGGGAAGGTCTCATCAGCAGAGAAGAGATCACTGCCTACTTCATGAGGGCCAGCTCCATCTACTCCAAGCTGGGCCTGGGCTTTCCTCACAACTTCCAAGAGACAACCTACCTGAAGCCCACTTTCTGTGACAACTGTGCTGGATTTGTGAGTTGTTCTCAGAGTGCTTTGGGGTTGAACGTGGGGAGGGGTATGAGACAGTTTAAAGTGATTAAGCCAGGTACAGACCTCATGCACCTTTATCAACTCTTCCTGCCTAGAGCCTAAGCAAACACCTACAATAACCTCGTCCTCAAATGCATGGGTTTTACTTGCACTCATCTTTTCCCGTTTCTTCCTGGTTTATTTTCTCCTCTGGTAGAAGGGCCTGGGATAAATGGTGAGGAAATGTTGAATTTGGGATATACTTTTAAAGTATTATATCCATATGCTGTTAGAAAAGAGAAATATGAGACATCCTCACCCCTTCAAAAGGAACTGCCTTTTAAGAAGTCACTTGGGCTCTGCCCCTCCCCTGTCCCACCCCGACCAACAGTTTCCTCCTAAACTCAGTCGTGACCCCAGGATTCTGTATACTTGCTCTTTAGTTTGGAGTCTCAAGAAGCCTATTTGTCCTGTGATTCATCCACTTCAGACCTGGGTCATAAATCCACTGTAGTAAGCTTCTTGAGAACATTTACCTCTGATCAGCACAAACTTTTCCTGTTTTCAGTTTAAGGCCAGGAGGGATTAAGACACATGAGAGATCAATGAGGTTTCCTTCCCACTTGAGGTAGAGTAGAATGAGGGAAAACAAAGAGTGGATGTCTAGCCTCCTGCCAGGTAGATGAAGGACCTATGGTGCATTCTAACTGTCTCTTCTTTGTCCCACAGCTCTGGGGAGTGATCAAACAAGGGTATCGGTGTAAAGGTAAGGCCCAGCTTTGTCCAGTGTGTTGTCGCTCTACCCATAGTAGTTGTCCATTCAGTCCACAGCTTCTCAGCACACCTCACAACCTCATCTTCAAACTGGCTTCCCTAGAGCACCCCCTGAGAGTGATTGCCACCACAAAGAAGAGAGGAATCTGGGTGACTAGTTATGCAGCTCATTACAAGAGCCTCACTTTGCCTTGTTTGCCCTGGAAATAGGGATGACTGGTAGATTATGCTCTCATATGGTCATGGGTCCCCAAAGACAGGCACAGAATCACTTCTGAAACAAAAGATAAGTGATTACCAAAGGCCCTTGTCAGCTTTCCTTTTATCAGTAGATATCCCAGGATAATTGTCCTTCCTTATGACTAGAAAAGTTCAGGAGTAAAGGAGAAAAGACCTTTTACTGCAAGGAAGAAAGAATAAGACCTAACAGCTGGGAGCCTCCAGGGTCTCCTTAGAGTAGGCAGTATGTGCAGGATGACCAAGAAAAACACCACTTCTGTCTAGGAGAGCAGGATGCCACTTCTGATTCCCAGACTCATAAGGGCTGTGACAAGGTTGTGAGAAGAACAACCCAGTGAGAAGAATGCTAAGTTCAATAGAAGTGTTAAGTGTCCTAGCTCCAGAAGACAGGACAGGCATGTGTGATGAGAGCACTGCATGCATGTGGTTTTGAGACCCTGGAGGAGAAAGTGAAAGACTTCCTGATCAGGGTGTCTTGTCCACAGACTGCGGGATGAACTGCCACAAACAATGCAAAGACCTGGTTGTGTTCGAGTGCAAGAAGCGAGCCAAGAACTCAACAGCTCCCACAGAGAACAGCACCTCTGTGGGGCCAACGTCCAACCTTTGCTCATTGGGAGCCAAAGATCTGCACCATGGTAAGCAAGCACTGGGAATGTTCATCTTGGGAAGTGAAGGTAGAAGAATATGGTTTTCGGGGAGGAAAGATTACCTTTATCCTTCCTACTTGTAATAAAAACCACCACAAACATGCCTGTATATTATGCACCCTGTATTTTAAGAGTTCCATTTCACCTGTGGACACCACAATTCTGTCACACACAATGCAGACTTTCTTGGGAGAAAAGTGGCAGAGAGCACCATGAAGGTCTGCGGCCTCAGAGTGAAGCCTGGAAAGGGGCTGCACCTAGAGGTTTCTCTTCTCCAGACCATCTCTCCCCAGTCCCCAGAGCTTTGCCCAATAGTGACAAGAGGACTGCCAGGAAGTAGACTAATAGGTAGGTTAAACATAGGTGTATCATGGGCAACAAATGAAAATTGCTGTAGAAGTGCTATTTGGCAAGGTCTGCTTGTAGTGAAAAAAACGACTACTGGTTATCACTGTTATCTATTAAATGGTAAATATAAACCCTAGATATACAGAAAGCTTGGGACGGAATCTTAGGCACGCTACCTTTTGGGGAGCAAAAGAAAGCAAGCAAATAGAAAAAAGCAACAGAAAAGGAGCCTTTAGGGCTTCCCTGGTGGCTCAGTGGTTGAGAGTCCGCCTGCCGATGCAGGGGACGCGGGTTCGTGCCCCGGTCCAGGAAGATCCCACATGCCGCGGAGCGGTTGGGCCCGTGAGCCATGGCCGCTGAGCCTGCGCGTCCGGAGCCTGTGCTCCGCAACAGGAGAGGCCACAACAGTGAGAGGCCCGCATACCGCAAAAAAAAAAAAAGGAGCCTTTAAGGATGGCCTTTCCTCAGGGTGGATGCAGCCTGACACCAGTGGCCATAGCTTGGCCAGCAAGGCCCCTGGATTTCAGCCCCCTTACCCCCTAAACTGCCTGCTTGAAAATGAGTCCACTTTGGGCCTATGGAACTCCTGTACCAATAAGAAAAGTCTCATTTGAAACTAATGTGTCAATATTGAGTCTCTGCTCTTCTGAGCCAAAGTACTAACATGTCACGTACCTTCCTACAGCACCAGAGGAAGGACCTTTCACATTCCCTAATGGGGAGGCTGTGGAACACAATGAAGAAAGTAAGGATCGGACCATCATGCTCATGGGAGTGTCCTCACAGAAGATTTCTGTTCGGTTGAAGAGGACTGTTGCCCACAAGGCCACCCAGACTGAAGCACTGTCTTGGCTTGGCAGTGAGGGCCCTTCCAGTCACTTTGTGCTATCTTCCCCAAGGAAGACGGCCCAGGATACTCTGTATGTACTTCCCAGCACTACATCTCCATGCCCCAGCCCAGTCTTGGTCAGAAAGCGGGCTTTCGTCAAGTGGGAGAATAAAGAATCCCTCATAAAATCAAAGGAGGAGCTCCGTCACCTCAGACTCCCAACCTACCAAGAGCTGGAACAGGTACCCTCTTTTCCTTTTTTTCAGACTCTGAGAAAAGTGGGGCTCAACCAGGGAAGAACATGTAAACTGAAGATTCAGACCAGGTTGATTATTAGAAAGATAAAGGGGGAAAAAAAGGATTCTGCTTTGTCTCAAAGAAACCAGTGGGGGGCCCTGGTTCACATTATGTAACTAGGACAGGATAGACAGGGCTCCTATTGCCATAAAGGTACAATCTCGAAGTGTTGGTACCAGGGCCCAAAGCTCTGTGCACAGTAGGCTCCTTGAGAAAAACCACTTTCTATTGATCAGCTTTACTGTGGTGACACCACACCCTTTTTCTAGACTTAAAAGCAAGTTGCCTAAATCCTCCCTCCCTAGAGGTCTTTGGGGGCCTTCATGGTTGCCTGGACATCTTCCTAAAAGGAGGTGAGCACCGTGCTATCAAAAAAAAGGGAGGGAGTATTTAGCTCACTGCAGAAAAAGCCTCCTTCTTAATACGGAATGAGGGAACTCTTCTCTAAAACATCAGGGGATGCGCTGATTTTACATACACACACAGCTAAATCAACAGTAGTTGGAAAATGCACCATGGATTATAATCTATAGCAATATAATGTAGTAAACTGTAACAGTTGTGGTAGCAGAATTGCTTTTTATCTGTTAGGCTCACGATGTCCTAATCATAAGTTATCTAATGGAGGTGTTAGAAAAGACAAAATAAGGTTTACCAAGAAGAATATGATGCCAAGGTTTGATGAGAAGGGGGATAATAAGGTTAAGAATAGAAAAAAAGAAAGTAGGAGCTAGGACAACGGGGGACAACAGGCAGTTGTCCAAATACTCAATTCCATAGGGTCATCACTAATTACTTCTTTTTGTTTAGAGTACAAAGCTCAGGGTGAGAGCTGGTTTAGACAGACCTCTTGTCATGGGACAGTAGTTTCTTACCAAAGATAGGGTAAGGCCTGTCTGCCTTTTTTCCCCAAAACATCATTTGGAGGCCTATCAATCAGTACAAACACAAAACCAACATCTAACTGGCTAGAATTCCTTACATAATTCTACACACTACATAGTAAAACTGCCCAAGAGGTTCTCAGGATTCCCTACCTGGTCCTCAGGGTTGCACCTTCCCTGTCAGACCCCCAGGAATTGAAGAAACATGTTAGATAATGTACGTGAAACTCTTGGTTTGGTGCCTAGAACAAAAACATAATATTAGGAGGAACGCTTAAGAACAGATTTTCTGGAATAAAAGTAGTCACTCAGACTATTTTAAGACATGCTTTAAGAATCAATCAGAACATCTTCCGATGCGGGTGACACAAAGCCCTCTCTAGGGGTAGAAGCAGCCAGAATCAACTTTCAAGAACAATGAAAGAAACCTTGAAAAGTGAACTTGATAGAGTAGAAAGAACTTCAGTCTTGGGGACAAAGATCTGTGCTTCTAGTCCCGGGTCTTTCTTACTCCTGCTGATAAACTCTGTGGCCTGTTTGGTCCTCTGTAAAATACAGTCCATGCGCTCTACAGCTTGCTTCAGTCCTGACATTTTACATGCCGTGTAAAAGGAGCAATGTAGTTGTTGGCAACAGTGACTTCTTGCTGCAAGAAGTGGGTGGTAGAAAGATTTCAGGTGACTGAGTTAGTTAGGTCCAGTATTCATTCCTACCCGGTAATACCAGAGCTGGTAAACCCTCTTTCCTTTTATCCTTGTCATTGGGACCTAAGGACCAGAATTCACTATGCATGTTTTAGAGTATTTAAAATAATATGTAATATTCATATTATAATTAATAAATATTATACATTATTTTAAGCATGTGTATACCTCTAAGCCACCACAGGACAAAAGAAAATGCAAAGCCTCTTAGGTTCAAATCCCCAGTCTGATACTATATCCACCTCTGTTAATCATGTAACACAGTACCTGGCACATAGCAAATACTCAATATTACACAGTAGCTACCAGACAGCTATCTAGGTAATTTACGTTGAGAAACAACTCACGTATCCCAAATTACCCTCCCATATTTTGGGGGGGTAATCAGTATGGTATAAGTAAGGTAAAAACACGAGATTCAAAGTCTTGAAGACCAGCAACATCAGCATCACAGTGGCATGTGTTGCTCCTTTTTTCTCTCTCCTTTTATTTACAGCTAAACTGGTCATTCATAAACAAACAAAAGTGACTCTACACCTTACACCAGACCACCCAGTAGATTTCTACCCACCTGTTCTTCAGAGAAGAGAATAGCTTCACAGGACCTCAGAGAGGGCTGTGAAGCCAAGGGAGTTGGTGAGCCTGCCCCACGTCAACTTGCTGCTATCAGGAGGAAAAAGATCAGACTGGAAATAAATAAAATAGAGACCAGAAAAACAAATAGAAAGGATCGACAAAAAAGATAAAATCGATAATCATTTAGCAGTAACTGCTCTTAAAACAGCCAGTTGCGCCACAGCAAACCAAAGCTTCATGTACACTGACAAAAGATAGATAAACAAAATGGACAAACCTTTATTCACACTAAGAAAAAAGAGGGACTTCCCTGGTGGTCCAGTGGTAAAGAATCTGCCTTCCAATGCACGGGACACAGGTTCAATCCCTGGTCAGGGAACTAAGATTCCCACATGCCGTGGGGCAACTAAGCCCACGTGCTCTGGAGCCCATGCACTGCAATGAAAGGTCCCACATGCCGCAACGAAGATCCCGCGTGTTGCAACTAAGACCTGACACAGCCAGAAAGAGAGGGAGAGAAAGAAAGGGAGGGAGAAGGCTCAAATATGTAAAATTAAAATGACAAAAGGAGACATTACAAGTGTTACTACACAAATACATAGGCCCATAAGAGACTATTATGAGTAATTATATGCCAACAAACTAGATAACCTAGAAGAAATGAATACGTTTACAGAAATATACAACCAAACGACTGAATCAAGAAAAATACAGAAAATCTGAACGGACCAGTAACAAAGTCTTTGAATCAGTAATCAAAATCCTCCCAACACAGAAAACCCCAGGATCAGACGGCTTCACTGGCAAATTCTACCCAATACTCAAAGAATTAACACCAGTCCTTCTTAAAACCTTCCAAAAAATAGAGGGAATATTTGCAAACTCATTCTGCGAGGGCAGTTTTACCCTGATACCGAAGCCAGATAAAGAAACTACAAGAAAACCAAACTACAGACCAGTATCACTGATGACTATACATGCAAAAATTCTCAACAAAATATTAGCATACTGAACTCAAGAACACATCAAAAAGATTTTTATACACCATGAAAAGTAGGGTTTATCCCTAGCATGCAAAGACAGTTCAACATAGGCAAATCAATAAATGTAATCATCACATTAGTAAAATGAAAGATAAAAATCATGTGGTCATCTCAACAGATGCAGAAAAACATCTGACAAAATTTCATGATAAAAACCCTGCTCAGACTGGATAAAAGGAATAAACCTCAACATAATAAGGGCCATATATGACAAACCCACAGCTAACATTATACTCAATGGAGAAAATTTCAAAGCTTTTCCACCAAGATCAAGAACACTCTCACCACTAAGTGCCCATCAATAGATGAACGGATAAAGATATGGTATTGATTTAGTGGTGTATGTACATACAATGCAATACTACTCAGCCATAAGAAAGTGAAATAATGCCACTTGCAGCAACATGGAGGGACCTAGAGATTATCATACTAAGTGAAGTCAGTCAGAAAAATACCATATAATATCACTTACATGTGGAATCTAAAATATGACCTAAAGTACTGACAGTCTCAGCTACAGGGATTAGGCAAGACAAGAAAGTAAAAAAGCATCCAAATCAGGAACGATGTAGCAAAACTGTCACTGTTTGCAGATGATGAGTCTGTATATAGAAAAACCTAAAGATTAAGCAAAAAAAACTGTTGAAACTAATAAACATTTTTTGTTAAACTGCAGTATACAAAGTCAACTTATAGAATCAGTTGCATTTCTATATACACTAAGGACGAAACATCTGAAAAAGAAATCTTTCCCCTTCACAATAGCATCAGAAACAATAAAATTGGAATAAATTTAATCAAGGAAATGAAAGATTTCTACAATGAAAACTACAAGACTTTGCAGAAAGACATCCTGTGTTCATGGATCAGAAGAATTAAGATTGCTAAAAGGTCTGGCAGAAGACCTGAATTCTTTCCTTCCAAAGGACACATACAGATGGCCAAAAGGCTCATGAAAAGATGCTCATCATCACTAATTATTAGAGAAATGAAAATCAGAACTACAATGAGGTACCACCTCACACTGGTCAGAATGGCCATCATTAAAAAGTCTACAAATAATAAACACTGGAGAGGGTGTGGAGAAAAGGGAACCTCCTACACTGTTGGTGGGAATGTAAATTGGTACAACCACTATGGAAAACAGTATGGAGGTTCCTTAAAAAACTAAAAGTAGAACTACCATGTGATCCAGCAATCCCATTCCTGGGCATATATCTGGACAAAACTATAATTCAAAAAGATACATGAACCCCACTGTTCACAGCAGCACTATTTACAACAGCCAAGACACAGAAGCAACCTAAGTGCCCATCAACAGATGAATGGATAAAGATATAGTATGGATTTAGTGGTGTATATATATATATATATATATATATATATATATATATATATATATACACACAATGCAATACTACTCAGCCATAAAAAAGAATGAAATAATGCCACTTGTAGCAACATGGATGGACCTAGAGATTATCATACTAAGTGAAGTCAGTAGAAAAATACCATATGATATCACTTACCATATGTGGAATCTAAAATATGACCTAAATGAACTTATCCATGAAACAGAAACAGACTCACAGACACAGAGAACAGACTTGTGGTTGCCAAGGGGGGAGGGGTGGGGGAGGGGTCGATTGGGAATTTGGAATTAGCAGATGCAAACTATTAACATACAGAATGGATAAACAACAAGGTCCTACTGTATAGCACAGAGAACTATATTCAATATCCTGTGATAAACCATAATGGAAAAGAATATGAAAAAAGAATATGTATATGTGTATAACTGAATTACTTTGCTGTATAGCAGAAACTAACACAACATTGTAAATCAACTAGACTTCAACAAAATAAATTTTTTTAAAGGACTTAAAATATCCATACTATCCAAAGCAATCTATAGCTTCAATGCAATTCTCATCAAAATGCCAATGGAATTCTTTACAGAAATAGAAAAAAAAGTCCTAAAATTTATATGGAACCATGAAAGATCCTGAATAACCAAAGTAATCCTGATGCAAGAGCACAAAGCTGGAGGTACCACACTTAATTTCAAATTATACTACAAAGCTACAGTAATAAAAACAGTATGGTACTGGCACAAAAACAGACACATAAACCAATGGAACAGAAAAGAGCCCAGAATTAAACCCCTGCATATACAGTCAACTAATATATTCAACAAGGGAGCCCAGAGCACCCAAGCAGAAAGGAAAGTCTCTTCACAAATGTTGTTGGGAAAACTGGATAAGCACATGCAGAGCAACGAAATTCGACCCCCATCTTACACCACTGATAAAAATTCACTCAAAATGGATCAAAGAGGTAAACATGAAGCCTGATACTATGAAACTCCTTGAAAAAAACGAAGGAAGAAGCTCCTTGTCACTGGTCTTTGGCAATGAATTTTTGGATATGACACCAAAAGCAAAAAATCATCAAATGGGACTACATTAACTAAAAAGCTTTTGCACAGCAAGGAAACCATCAATAAAATGAAAAGGCAATCAACTGAATGGGGGAAGATATTTGCAAATGATATATCTGGTAAGGAGTTATTTAAAATATGTAAAGAACTCATACAACTCAATAACAACAAAATCTGATTACAAAACAGAAGAACTATATAGACTTTTTTCCCAAAGAAAACATACAAATGGCCGACAGGTACATGAAAAGATACTCCACATCACCCATCATGAGAGAAGTGCAATTCAAAACCACAATGAGGGCTTCCCTGGTGGCGCAGTGGTTGAGAGTCTGCCTGCCAATGCAGGGGACGTGGGTTTGTGCCCCAGTCTGGGAAGATCCCACATGCCGCGGAGCGGCTGGGCCCATGAGCCATGGCCGCTGAGCCTGCGCGTCCGGAGCCTGTGCTCTGCAACGGGAGAGGCCACAGCAGTAAGAGGCCCGTGTACCGCAAAAAAAGAAAAAAAAAAACCACAATGAGATATCATCTCACACCTACTAGGATGGCTATCATCAAGAACACAAGATAACAAGTGCTCATGAGGATGTTCAGAAAAGGGAACCCTCGTGCACTGCTGGGGGGAATGAAAATTGGTGCAGCCAATATGGAAAACACTATGGAGATTTCTCAAAAGACTGAAAAAAACTACTATATGATCCAGCAATTCCACTCCTGGGTATATATCCAAAGAAAATGAAAACACTTAATTCAAAAAGATACACACACCCCAATGTTCTTACCATTATTTACAATAGCCAAGATATAGAAGCAACTTAAGTGTCCATCAACAGATGAATTGATAAAGAAGATGTATGTATATATATATGCATATACATACATGCAATGGAATATTACTCAGCCATAAACAAAGAATGAAATTCTGCCACTTACAACACTGGAAATCAACAGCTGCCTCTATAACTAAATCACTGCAAATTAAATAAATCCCAGTTTACGGGGATGGGATAAAATTCTTATCTTTCTCAAGAGTCTGTTAGTTTTCAATGATTTGGAGGAGAAAATATGTAATATGATTATATATGTAATATCGCATGTGAACTATAATATCACATATTATAGAATTCCAAGTCACTGCTTTCATACCTCAGACCTGACCAAGACTATTTCTGCCAAGTTTAGGTCTGTTACACAATATTCAAAGATTTTGTCATTATTCATCTATTGCCCAGGAATGGTTTATTCTGCCTGCTAGCCACTCACATCTTTGATGTAACAAAACTAATTGTTGTTTACACATGCTCATTTGATATTTAATGTGTTATTTTTTATTCAGGGCAAAATACATGCCTTGAAAACACTTTTTAATTCCCAGCCACAGTGAATAGATGCCAATCAAGTGTAGTACTCCCAGTACTGTAACTGATTTGCCATTCGTTGCTGCTTTATTAACATACCTCATTCTTTTTTTTTTTTAAAGGAAATAAACACCCTGAAAGCAGATAATAATGCTCTAAAGATCCAACTGAAATATGCACAGAAGAAGATAGAAACCCTCCAGCTTGCAAGAAGCAATCATGTCTTGGCTCAGATGGAGCAGGGTGACTGTTCTTAGCCCAGAAACTCAAGCAGCACAAACTGCAGAGTGTATCAGAGATCTCATTTCCTAAAACTCTTAACACAAAGACCTGGGAAACCTTAGACTGACTGGCTTTCAAAAGGGTACTTTAAAGAAGGAAATCTGGTTACTCTTCTGTTACTTAAAAGATTCCAACTGTGTGGTATGGTTTTCTCTTCCAGCCAGTTGAATCAAAGGGAGGAAAGCTGAAGAATGCAAAGTATTTGCCATTCATACCAGAATTTACCCCCCCACCACCGGGACTAATATCAAAAGCATGATAAAAAACATGACTATAGTTTTCTGACAAGATAGCTTCTATGTGGCCTGCCCAGCTGCTTCTTCCTTAGAACTAAAATCCCTGGAAAATGAATTTGTTTCCTTCCCATTTTTTCCTGAGGCATTTATTTTGTTCCATCCAAAGCTTGCTTATAGTGGAAAAATACTCACATTCCAAAAGTAGAACCACTTCCTCTATATTTCAGCATTCTTTACAAATCTGGTTCCCACTTCACTACCTCAGATCTAATCAATTTGCCTTTTCCCCTTCTTCCTCACTACGTTCTAACACACATGAGGATATCTACTTAGAAGAGAACTTCTAGAGATGCAGCCATAAATTTGGGGAGAGCAGGAAGGGACTATTAAACAACATGACATCATCCAATTACAGGTCAACTCATAGTTTTAGTCTGAGTCATAAAAGAAGTAGCCAAGTTAAGTACCTGGAAATGTGGCTATTAGCACCTCACACATGACTGGCTAATTAGCTAAAACAAACATAACGCAAACATGATGTTTGTCCCTCATATAATCTACACTGGATAGAATGAAGAATTTATGGCTTTTTAAAAATGTTTAACTCTCATATGCCATCCTATTTTTTTTTCTTGAAGTTTCTGAACTGAATTTGAGCTTGTACTGTCTTCACTATTAATACTATTTAGAAACAAGCTAATTGGATCAGAGGCTTCAATAACAGCTGACAGCATGTACATATGTACATATTATGTATATACAACATCAGTCGTGCATGTGGCTTGGAATTCTGTTTCTTCCTTAGTAAAATGTGTGAGTTAAACGACTTTTGGTCATGTACACAAATTCACGAAGTTCAGTTTGCTACAAGATCAAGAAATTGCTCAGAATGTAAATTGTATTGTTTGGCAAAATCACAAGAGTCCTGTGAGTTTTCTGTTAAGGTTAATGATAAATGGGCTCATTTAATTATCTGGGCAACTATTCACAAATTTCTTTGTCAGACTCTTTATTTCTCTAAAAAAAATTCATATGATCATTTTCTTTTGGTGGGGAGAACTTACCTTCCATGCTTGGAAAGCCTGACAGCAAGCTGACTTAAAGTTCATACACAAGTTGACCAACTGCCAAGCATATAATCTCAGCAACCAAAAGTTCCAAACCTAAAGCCAACAACACCAAGTCTTAATCAGAAACAAATTATATATATAGTATAAGCTTCCTTGGAGAATTCATATCATTTAAGAAGTTTCTTTGATGAAAGACCAGTTCCCATTTGCATACCTCCTTGTACTGAACTGAGCTTTAGTGAAAAAGCTAGTGACTAGCTTTCAGTTAGTGATTTAAGGAATCACTTTACACACAAATCTACCTTTTTCTAAATCCAAACTCAGAAATCCCCATGGCAGGGCTGCTTAGGTCCACCACTTGGTATATAATCCTATAAGAAGTACTTTGCTACTTATTTACCTTATGTGGAACAAATATGAGTTTATAATCATCCTTAAAATTCATATTCTTCACCTATTCTTTTCCTCTGACCAAAGACGGTACAATGCAATTTCTTTAAGCATAGTTATGAAACACAATTAAATTTTTTTCATTCTTGTTACCCAGGATCCAAAATACAGAGCCCAGGTTAGTTTCTATGTAAATAATTTGTGATCTAGAGGAATTCAAAAGGTCACAGTCTCCTTAATTAGTCAAATTAACATGGCTAGAAAGTCTCAAGCATTCCAGAATTTATCACTGAAATGGATAGGAAGCAGTAGTTTCACCACAAGTCTTTACAGTCCAGCAAGGGCCAAATAAGTATAGTGTATAAATTAATATTATTTGCTCTGAACTACATGGGATTAATGAAATCTACAGAAATAATATGAAACAAATTTTTTGTTCATCAAGCCTAGGATACAAATTTGTGTCTTGTATCAACTTGAAATAAATTTGGGCATATATTTATCTGCTGAAACAAGGACAAATCTTGTTAACAACAGTGTCATTTCTTATTTTCTTTGGTAATTGATTTGCTGTTTTACTGGCCAAATGTGAATTTCTGTTTAAAGATGTATAATGTAAAAGAACTGCAAGGAAAAAACAAATGTACAGATTGTAAAGGTGGTTTTTTTTTGATACCTAATGTAAGTTTTCTTTGTGTAATATTTGTATGATAAAAGACATTAGGATCCCTACGGCATAGATGTCCTGTGTTTCTTCTAGTTCATGAACATATAGAAGCCTCACCTGAATTTTTACTATAATCGACAGCTGAGACCACTCCCTACTTCTGTTAACCAAACCAAACTGAGTCTTCCTGAAAGGAAAAGCAAAGCAACTAATTATTCAGTATACATTTTTCTAAATCTTTCTATAACATGAAGTAGTAACATATAGAAATATTCAACCTTTTCCCATCTTATTGCATAATGACTTACAGTGATCCCCAAATATTATATCTACAAATACTTAACACTGAAGGAGACAAATCTGAGGTTGTCATTCCTGTGGCTTTCAGCTTTAATTCCACAGTTCTATCTAAGAAAACTAGCAAGTAAAGAAGAGAAACTTTGAAGCTATGGATGGAATTGGTAGAGGATGGTTCAATCTAGTGGACAGATCACCCAGAGCAATTCATTTATGCTCATGATTATCTAGAGTGATTAGAGATAGCTGTGATTTTTCCTTAATGATCAGCCAACTTTTGTTTAACTAGACCAATGAAGGGGGGTGGGGGGGGAGAACAGGGACATATTCCAATCACTCAAATTCCATGGTGGAATGTATTCTGGTACACTTGGATGTGGTATATTTATCATTTTGGCATTTCATAGTCCTTCATACAAAACAGTGAAGTCACACTGACAACTTGGCCCTAGAAGAGAGATTAAACTACCTACCCTCTCCTCCACCCACAATTCCCACTCCAAATCTCTCTACCCTGTGCCCCTTACAAGGTATAGATTGTATCATTCCTCAGAACATTCTCCATCACAAATATTTTGGGGGTTATCATACCTTCTTTTGACACACATAAAGGTAATTAAATGCTTTTTGGTTTAAGATGTTTTTTTCTGTTTAGTGAGGCAAGATTTCCCTGATCTGCAGAACACAAGGGAACAGGTTAAAAGGAAATACTTCATCTCTTCTTTTACCGAGAGCTTATGTGTAATGTTGTGGTAATTATGTATGGATGGACAAATCCAGGTAACAGGTCAGTTACTTCTTTAATCCAGAAACTCCCAGTAAGATCATGTCTATAGGTGCTATTAGATACCACAGGATAGACCAAGGCAGGGAGAAGAAAAAAGGGGAGGGAAAATGAGGTAGTAGGAAAAAATAAGATTAAGAACTAGGCAAAAAAGAATGATGAAGAGGTGGCACAGAAGAAGGTGTTAGATTTTAGGAAGCAGTGAAGTGCCATTCATCATACTCTGCATTTGTATTGCATTCAATTTATAAAAGCATTTTCACATTATGGCCTTTCACATTAAGGCCCCAAATTGCCTTATTGCTATTCTAGATATTGCTTAGCAAACTTTTCTATGAAAGAAATTTTTACTGAAAGAAGATTTTCATGAAAATCCTACCTCACAGGAAAGAATAAGATATTAGGTTCTAGACCACTCAGCTTTTCATTCAAGTGAAGTTTATAGGAATGTGTAAATAAGAGTGGTTCCGGCTCCAACAAGATTCCAGGAGCAAGTGCTAAACTTGGATAAGATTTACAGTGAGTAGCAGATAACCCAACAGCACTCCTATGAAGGTACAAAGAAATCTTACATAAATTAATAAACTAATGTTTCTACCATTATTAGCCATAAACCTTTAGTAATAAAAGAAGCTGAAAGTAGTTGTAAACCCATCCTGTATCAGCAACTAAAGCTCCTGAAAAGAAATGAAGCAGAAATGTAAAGGTTTTAAATGAACAGTTTAAGTAATAACTTTTTTGAAATATTTTACTCCAGTGGTCTTTGCGTATATATTTTTTAAAATTATTTATTTTTCAGAGTTCATAGCTACTGATAAAAGTGTTTCCTTATATGGAAAGGCTTTTCTTCAACTATCACAAATGAAATTAAGTCTCTTCATTACATGTAAAATTTTTTTAAAATCTAAGCTTATGAATAACCAAAAAAATTTATGTTTTCCTATCCTGAACAAATTTCCTCAAAGGGTTAGCTTGAAAAATACATGGCCAAGACTGCGGTGTACACAATATGTGAAGGTTTAACATTATTTTAGATTTCTCCACAGGGTTTACTGTAAAACAAAACAACAACAAGAATAACACTGCCAAATATCAAATACCATTTGTCCACAGGTACTCAGCCTTCTATCTGTTGAGTTGGTTAGACCACAGAAAGTTGTTATGCACAAGAGTTGACCAGGAGCCTACAGATTTTAAAGTGGGATTGAAAACATTTATGTGACTATCTTTTTCTCTCTCTACACTAAGAGAAAAATGCATTACTTGGGCCACCTCTTAAACCATTCACAACAGGCCTTTATAAATTCTCAACAAATTGGACTTGTACTTAGGTCTTTATAAAACAACCTGAGAAGGTACAAGTATCACATTCCTTATTTGACAAATGAGGACAAATTAATCCTTGAGAGCTATGGCCATTTCAACCCATAGCTCCCCTGGACTAGTGCCATGATTTGAATTCACAACTCCTGATTCTCAAGCCTTCGACTGCTCCAAACACCAAACCACATTTAATCATTCCCCAACCCTTTGTTTCCCAAATCTAGCTGAGAATCAGAATTACCACGGGATACCCTGGCCCTGCCTCTGATCTACTGAAACTGGATATGAGTGTCCTAATCCTGTGTAGCACAGTGCAGCCTGCCTTTTAATATTCGGAGACCTAAAGTGATGGCACAAATGATGAAGAAACCAATTTACAGAAATATTTTTCACACCACCATGTAAAATTAGTACATGTCTTTGTCCCTTTAGAGTAATTCTGACCTCAGTCTTTAATTCTGCTGTCAAACAAAACCATATAGATTTCAAATCCAGTTGGAAAATAAATCAAATATGCATAGCAAAAACCAGACTTCAGCTTCAATTAATGGAATTTTAACACAAACCTGGCCAGAGGAATTGCTCATATAAAAGAAAGAAAAAGTCAAGAAATCTTCCTCCTGAACACAACTATCAATCAGCCCCTTTCCCTATTTTGTAAAGTAGGATTAACAAACACAAAACACAGCCACAGGAATACAGATGAGGCAATAGTCTATATTCCTTTCCACTACAAGTGGGGTCATTTATGTGTTTCAGACCTGAATAAAATACAGGTAACAATCTAAATTCAATCATGACAATAAAATACTTTCTATTTTCCAAGTTTGATGGTAATAATATATTTACACTTTTAAAAATAATTTTTGCTCGTTTTTTTTTGTTTTTTAAAAAGACATAACATGCTCAAGAGTACACAGAATACAGAAAAAATCATCACTTTGTCTAAGAGATCAAATAGTAGTATAAAACAATGCTCTTTACATACTAAACCCAATTCAAGAATGATATCATCAGGGAATCTAACATGGTGTTTACTTCAAAGATGACATTCAAGTAGTTATTTAGAACACTATGTCTAATGTATCTATTAAGAAGTAAGCCTGCTACCTAAATGCTTAGCTTTTAATATCTTCTATATCCGCCACCACCTCCTCCACCTCCTCCATATGGATCTCCATAACCTCTTCCTCCATAGCCCCCTCTTCCTCCATAGCCCCCTCTTCCACCATAATCTCCCCTGCCTTGGAAACCTCCTCCTCTACCACCCCCTCCTCCACCTCCACCCCACCCCCCTCCCCCTCCCCAACCGCCTCTTCCACTCCCACCACCTCCTCTACCTCCACCTCCACCACCCCAACCACCCCTTCCGCCGCCTTCTTGTCTCTTTTGCCAAGGGGGCATTTCAGGGGGTGGTGGTTCAATTTCATTCGGCCGTCCTCCCCTGTCAGGCACCCTTCCCATCAGCACCTGTGTAAAGAAATATCTTCTTTCAGTTTCCAATATTTTAAAAGTTAAAATTTACATAAAGGATACAAGCAATATTGAAGTTATTGTTCTAATCAAGAAACAGAAGTCAAGTATTTAAGGACATGAAAGTATCAGACACAGCAGTATGAATTAATATTGAAAATACAAATGTGATGTGTGACAAATTCCTCACAATGTGCTGTTATTTTTAAGCAATGTGGGGGAATATTTCTGAAACTTAACGACTTGTTTAAATTTGTTTAGCAAATTTTATAACAAATGTAGTACCCATCACACTAAGAAATTTTTTTAGCAAAACATTTACAGTATACATAAAATACATACCTTACATGACTTCATATCCATTTATGCAACAACTCTGGACTTTCTATTGCCATTGGTTTGGTAATAGATTATCCAATAAAAGACTATTTCTGAGCACATTTTATTTCAACAGAGTATGAAGTATATATGATAACATGTGGGTATAATGCAGTCAGAGATGAACATAATGGCTATAATCCAAGGTTATCACTGTAAAGAGATACAAGGATTTTCAATGAACTATTCCTTTTTTTTTTTTTTTTTTTTGTGGCACACAGGCCTCTCACTGTTGTGGCCTCTCCCGTTGCGGAGCACAGGCTCTGGATGCGCAGGCTCATGGCTCACGGGCCCAGCCGCTCCACGGCATGTGGGATCTTCCCGGACCGGGGCACAAACCCACGTCCCCTGCATCGGCAGGCGGACTCTCAACCACTGCGCCACCAGGGAAGCCTGAACTATTCCTTTTTTATGAGAAATTAAGCTAACTTTCAATGATACTAGTTACTATATTACAGAGAAAAGAGAGACTTGATACACTTCCTTAACCATGCTTTATAATGCTTTGAAGGATAAACCAAGGAAGAGTTTGCTTTAAGTCCCCAACTTTCTGTAGAAAGGAACTACTTTATATGCCTGTGTACAGAGACCAACAGGAAGCAAATAGCTTCCTGCTAGTCTCTTTCAGGAAAGAAGGTAAACCAGAAGTGCCTCAACTAAAATGATCTATGAATCAGTTGTGTTCTACTTCCTTTGATTCTCTAATCAAAATCATGTTTTACTACTTTATGTCATAAATGAAAGACAAAAAGTACAACATCCTCACTGTGGGACAAGGTTCGAAGAAGCAAACTTTCTTTTAAAAGTCAGCAGTAACATCCTAATTACCAAATCCAAAAAATATCAGTAGCTTTTTTCTTGGTTGTTATCTTCATTGGTCTCTCCACCAAACATGCTATGTGGGTGGATATACAGGGACGCTGTTCCAAGATCTCATAAGATTGCCCTCAAATAACCAGACTATAAATTACAAACTCAGAAAAGAGATGGGTAATGCCACTTAAAGAAATAGAACTCTTGATCCATCAAGACTAGCTTATAACCTGATGCAAGACATTAAGTAACATATTTAAAGACAGAACACTTTAAGAAGAGAGGAGGTTGGTCTAAAATGGAAGCAGGAAGGCCCAAACACTGGTGCCTAACTTAGCAATAATTAGCAAACTGACTTTACATACAGCTATCCCTTGATACAGGATACCTTTCTCACTGCATTGAGTGAGAAACGATGTTTTAAAATTACCCAAATCCCTTACTTCTGATTTCTTGCTCTTTTGTAGTAGTTTGTCATAGAGTGATCTATCTAAATAAAAAGTATATGCTAATCAAGCTAATATAAACATTCTAAATTAGTTTATTGTTAATGCTAATGTCATAAAGTAAAAAATTCAGACTCTGAGCTTATTTAAGACTACTGTCAGAGCAATGGATCTATACTCTGAATCAGGAAATGGAACCTCCAAGAGATTCCGCAACTTGCCCAAGGTGACTGCTCTAAGTAAATGATAGAGCTAGGATGTGAACCCAAAGCATGGACTCCTCCCTTTACACCAAGGATCTAAGGAATATGTGAGTACCCGAAATGACTCCTACAGATTTTTACTGACAAAAAATGATTACATTATTGGAAAGAAGGCAAATAATTCTTGCTAATGCTATTCATAAAAATAATTCTTAATTCCTCTAATTCAGATAAAACTGTGGTTTAATTTATGAATACAGAAATTCAAACAAACATGCACACAGAAAACATTACTAAGCCTAAATTGACTGAAGGCCCTCCACCACTCTCTTTTCTAGGAGTTCACTAGGATTAAAAGAAAAATGGATTAAATCTGTAAAAACATCAAACAAGGATATTATAAATTCATTATCCGCTGTTACTGAAAGAAAGACCAACCTTATTAATGGCACATGCTGTCTTCTCCCGGCTGGAGCCACTACTTGTCCTGATGATCTTGGATAGATCTTCACGGGCAGCAAGTAGATGTGCCAAGGTTATTGTTGTCTTGGGTGACAAAGCGTAACGCTTAGGCTGGTAAATTCTTGCTATGTCATCTGTTTTTATCTAAATGACAAAATTCAGGGAAAAAAGGAACCAAAGAACATTTCAATGAAAGAGCAATGGTGGGACTTCCCTGGTGATCCAGTGGTTAAGACTCCACCTTCCAATGCAGGGGACGTGGGTTCCATCCCTTGTCAGGGAACTAAGATCCCACATGCCGTGGGGCAACTCAGCCTGCGTACCCCAACTACTCAGCCCACGCGCTCTAGAGCCCGTGCGCCACAACTGAGAAGTCCGCACGCAATAACAAAAGATCCTGCATGCCACACTAAAGATCCTGCATGTCACAACTAAAGATCCCACGTACTATAACAAAGATCCTGCATGCCGCAACTAAAGATCCTGCGTGCTGCAAAGATCCCGCGTGCCACAACTAAGACCCAACGCAGCCAAATTAATTAATTAATTTTAAAAAAGGGCGATGGCAATCATAATCTTCAGAAAGAAAAAAAGGAGATAATAACACAAGCAAAGAAACAGAGGAGCAAAACATTCAAATATCTGATAATCTGTAAGTAGAATGAGAAAAAAAAAAGCCCAACAGATGCTAAAAGGCTACATAACTACCAGTAACAACTCATTTAAAAAGTAACGAAAAAAAAATCCCATTCATATTAACAAAAAGCAAAATACCTAAAAATAGCTGTACCAAAAACACACACAGAACCTTTAAGAAGAAAACATTAGTAAATCTACAAAAACAGAAGTAAAACTTGAATAAACAGAAATACCAAGTTTCTGGATGGGGACATTGAGTATTGTTGGTTTCCCTCAAAATTAACTTATAGATTTATTGCAGTCCTACTGGAATATTTTTTGGGGGAGAGTGGTGGGCAGGGAGGTAGGGGATATCTAAATCATCATTGCCTTAAGAGTTAACATTCATTGACTACTTGTTAAATGAGCCAAGCTATTTATTCTTCATCTAATATCATATCTTTAATCTTCAAAACATCCTTTTAGAGTGGTTGTATAGATAACACTATACTATCCTACCTCGGTCTAATTAAATGGAACTGGTAGGGGGAATAGATTGATGAAACAAAAGAGGCAATTGAGATTCAGGGCCTCATAAATGCATGAATGCAATAAATGATAGAGGAGGCATCAAAGATCAGTGAGACAAAAAGGCATGAAGGAAACTTAAATGTCTATTATTAAGTGAAAGAAGCTAATCTGAAAATAATAATCTGTATGACTTCAACTATATGACATTCTGGAAAAAGCAAAACTATAGATAGTAAAAAGATTAAATGGGTTGTCAGGGGTTGTGCGGAGGGAGGGAAGAATAGGCAAAGCAGAGAACATTTTTCTGGCAGTGAAAATATTCTGTACGATACTATAATGGTGGATACCTGTCTTTGTGTATTTTTTCAAAACCATAGAATGTGCAGCACCAAGAGTGAAACCTAATATAAACTATGGGACTTTGGATAATAATGATGTATCAATGTAGGTTCATCAGCTGCAAAAATTTACTACTCTCGTGGGGGATGATGATGGGCGGGTTATGTGTGTGGGGGGGCAGGAGGTAAATGGAAATCTCAAAACCTTCTGTTCAATATTGCTATGAACCTTTAACTGCTCTAAAAATGAAGAATATTAAAACATTAAAAAAAAGAGCAATGAGAAAAGAAATAGATTTTTTAAATCGTGCTGCAATGAACTGTTGTCTAATTGTAAAATAATAATAATAATCAACATATAACTAAGGGGATTCCAAATATAATAAAGAGTTCATTGTTTAACTACAAGCAACTATATGCCAATAAAATGGACAACCTAGAAGAAATGGACAAATTCTCAAAAAGATACAAGCTTCCAAGACTGAACCAGGAAGAAATAGAAAATATGAACACATCAATCACAAGTACTGAAATTAAAACAGTGATTTTAAAACTTCCAACAAACAAAAGTCCAGGACCAGATGGCTTCACAGGCGAATTCTGTCAAACATTTAGAGAAGGGTTAACACCTATCCTTCTCAAACTTGCAGAGAAAGTAACAACCCCCAAGCTCATTCTACAAGGCCACCATCACCCTGATACCAAAAACAGACAAAGATATCACAAAAAAAGAAAATTACAGGCCAATATCACTGATGAATATAGATGCAAAAATCCTCAACAAAATACTAGTAAACTAAATGCAACAACACATTAAAACAATCATACACAATGATCAAGTGGGATTTATCCCAGGGATATAAGGATTCTTCAACATACATAAATCAATGTGATACACGACATTAACAAACTGAATAAAAACCATATGACCATCTCAATAGATGCAGAAAAAGCTTCTGACAAAAATCAACACTCATCTATGATACAAACTCTCCAGAAAGTGGACACAGAGGAAGCATATCTCAACACAGTAAAGGCCATATACAACAAACCCACAGCAAACATCATTCTCAATGGTGAAAAACTGAAAGCATTTCCTCTAAGATCAAGAACAAGACAAGGATGTCCACTGTCTCCACTTTTATTCAACATAGATTTAAAAGTCCTAGGCATGGCAATCAGAGAAGAAAAAGAAATAAAAGGAATCCAAATAGGAAAAGAAGTAAAACTATCACTGTTTGCAGATGACATGATACTATACATAGAAAATCCTAAAGATGCTACCAGAAAACTACTAGAGCCCATCAATGAATTTGGTAAAGTTGTAGGATATAAAATTAATACACAGATATTTCTTGCATTCCTATACATTAACAATTAAAGATCAGAAAGAGAAATTAGGGAAACAATCCCATCTACCACCGCATAAAATACCTGTACTCAGGAGGCAAAAGACCTGTACTCAGAAAACTATAAGATATTGATGAAAGAAATCAAAGATGACACAAACAGATGGAAAGATATACCATATTCTTGGATTGGAAGAATCAATATTGTCAAAATGACTATACTACCCAAAGTAATCCACAGATTCGATGCAATCCCTATCAAATTATCAATAGCATTTTTCACAGAATTAGAACAAGAAAATGTTACAATTTGTATGGAGACACAAAAGATCCTGAATAGCCAAGGCAATCTTGAGAAAGAAAAACGGAGCTGGAGGAATCAGGCTCCCTGACTTCAGACTATACTACAAAGCTACAGTAATCAAAACAGTATGGTACTGGCACAGAAACAGAAATATAGATTAATGGAACAGTACAGAAAGCCCAGAGATAAACTCACATACCCATGGTCACCTAATCTACGACAAAGGAGGCAAGACTATATACTGGAGAAAAGACAGTCTCTTCAATAAGAGGTGCTGGGGAAACTGGACAGCTACATGTAAAAGAATGAAATTAGCACATTCCCTAACACCATACACAAAAATAAACTCAAAATGGATTAAAGACTTAAATGTAAGACCAGATACTATAAAACTCTTAGAGGAAAACATATGCAGAACACTGACATAAACTGCAGCAAGATCTTTTTTGATCCTCCTCCAAGAGTAATGAAAATAAAAACAAATGGGACCTAATGAAACTTAAAAGCTTTTGAACGGCAAAGGAAATCATCAATAAAACTAAAAGAAAACCCACAGAATGGGAGAAAATATTTGCAAACAAAGTGACTGACAAGGGATTAATCTCCAAAATATACAAACCGCTCATGCAGCCTAATATCAAAAAAACAAACAACCCAATCAACAAATGGGCAGAAGATCTAAATAGACATTTCTCCAAAGAAGACATACAGATGGCTAAAAAGCACATGAAAAGATGCTCAATATCACTAATTATTAGAGAATGCAAATCAAAACTACAAATCAAAACTACTTGTTATGGCCATCATCAAAAAATCTACATACAACAAATGCTGGAGAGGGTGTGGAGAAAAGGGAACCCTCCTACACTGTTGGTGGGAATGTAAATTGATACAGCCACTATTGAGAACAGTATGGAGGTTCCTCAAGAAACTAAAAATAGAATTACCACATGACCCAGCAATCCCACTCCCGGGCATATAGCCAGAGAAAACCATGATTCAAAGACACATGCACCCCAATGTTCATTGCAGCACTATTTACAATAGCCAGGTCATGGAAGCAACCTAAATGCCCATCGACAGACGAATGGATAAAGAAGATGTGGTACATATATACAATGAAATATTACTCAGCCATAAAAAGGAACGAAATTGGGTCATTTGTTGAAACGTGGATGGATCTAGAGACTGTCATACAGAGTGAAGTCAGAAAGAGAAAAACAAATATTGTATATTAACGCATATATGTGGAACCTAGAAAATGGTACAGATGATCCAGTTTGCTGAGCAGAAATTGAGACAGAGAAGCAGAGAAAAAACATATGGACACCAAGGGGGTAAGTGGTGTGGGGCGGGAGTGGTGTGATGAACTGGGAGATTGGGATTGACATGTATACACTGATGTGTATAATATGGATGACTAATAAGAAAAAAATATATATTTGATAGTGGAATGGACTTGGAATCTTTGATCACCTAAGACACTTCCTTGAACTTTGTAGGTGTCTAAAATAATATTCAGTAATTCTTTGCCAACTGCTGATCTTAATGAACTAAATAAGGCTTTTGTCTTAGCTTTTTTAATAAGTTATAACACAGAGAAAAGTGTATAAGTCGTAAGTTTAACTATAAACTTATGACTTATGTGAGTTATCTGAACTCCCACTAGTATAACCACTACTCAGATCAAGAAACAGAACTTTCCCAGCACCTCGGAAGCCTTCCTTATACTATTTCCTGATCATGACCCCTGCTTTCTGTTCCCATAATCACTACTACCTTCACCATAAATTTGTTTTGCCCAGTTTTGAATTTTTTAAAAAGAAACCATACAATGTATATCATTTTATGTCTGCCTTGTTTTGCTGAATATTGCTCATGTGTTTTATTTCTGTTGTTGCTTATAGCAATACTCACTTATTTTTATTGTCTTCTATATTTTATTATATAAATGCAAAATATAGTCTAATGTTGATGAACAAAAAAAAAAGAAATCCTGGGCATGGACTGACTTCGTGTTAAGAAACCCATTACAGGCAGGGAAAAAAAATGACAAAATGAATATATAAGGTCAAGAATTTGTATGCAAAAAAAAAAAAAAAAGCACATGAAAAGATGCTCAATATCACTAATTATTAGAGAAATGCAAATCAAAACTACAATGAGGTATCACCTCACACTTGTTAGAATGGCCATCATCAAAAAATCTACAAACAATAAATGTTGGAGAGGGAGTGGAGAAAAGGGAACCCTCCTACACTGTTGGTGGGAATGTAAATTGGTACAGCCACTATGGAGAACAGTATGGAGATTCCTTAAAAAAGTAAAAGTAGAGCTACCATATGATCTAGCAATCCCACTCATAGGCATATATCTGGAGAAAACCATAATTAGAAAGGGTACATGCACCCCAATGTTCACTGCAGCACTACTTACAATAACCAGGACATGGAAGCAACCTAAATGTCCATCAAAAGAGGAATGGATAACGAAGATGTGGTACATATATACAATGAAATATTACTCAGCCATAAAAAGGAATGAAATAATGCCATCTGCAGCAACATGGATGGACCTAGAGTTTATCATAGTAAGTAAGTCAGACAGAGAAAGACAAGTATCATATGATATCACTTATATGTGGAATCCAAAAAAATCGTACAAAAGAACCTATTTACAAAACAGAAATCGAGTCACAGATGTAGAAAACAAACTTATGGTTACCAAGGGGGAAAGGGAGGGGGGAGGTATAAACTGGGAGATTCGGACTGACATAGACACACTACTATATATAAAATAGATAACTAATAAGAACCTACCTTATAGCACAGGGAACTCTATTCAATACTCTGTAATGACCTATATGGGAATAGAATCTACAAAAGAGTGGATATAGGTATATGTATAACTGACTCACTTTGCTGTACAGCAGAAACTCACACAACACTGTAAATCAACTACACTCCAATAAAAAAATTAATTATAAATTTTTAAAAAGAGTTCACTGTTTAAAGTTTTATTTTAAACTGAAAAACTTAACCATATTATAGACTAAAATTTCTGCACAGCAAAAGACATAAAACAAAAGACCACTGGGGAAAATATTTTCAACAAATAAAGCAACTAGCTAACTTCCTTAATATATAAAAAGCTCAATCAGAAGGAAAACAGGAAGACCTTAAGGGGAAAAAAAGACAAGACACAAATAGAAATTTCAAAAAAGAGGAAATTCAAATGACTAATAAGCTTATGAAAAAATGTTCAACTGTACCACTAATAAAAAATATACAAGTTAAAACAACTTAGTCTTTTTTAACCATCAAGTTAGCCATAAAATTGATAATATTCTAAATACTAAAGAAGCTAAAGTGAAGGCAAAATTTCATTTACCCTACTTGTAGGAACTTAAATTCATACAAACTTTGTAAAAAACAATTTGGTGATGTGAATCAAGAGCATTAAGAGTCATAACCTTTCACACAGTAAATTTCCATTTAGGAATCCCTAGGAATCCATGGGTTTCACATCTGCAGACATGGAGGGCTGATTGTGCAGTTACATGGGACAACATGGATGAAACTTGAAAGCATTATGCTAAGAAGCCAGACATAAAAAGCCACATATTGTATGACTCCTTATATATATGAAATATCCAGAACAGGCAAATCCAAAGAGACAGAAAGTAGGTTATAGTAGTGAGTGTCAGAAAAGGAAGTTGAAGGTACAGCAAATGACCACTAATAGGTGCATGTTTCTTTTGGCGGTGAGGGAAACGTTGTGGAATTAGATAATGGCACAGAATACAGTGAATATACTAAAAACCACTGAACTGTACACTTTAAGATGGTGAATTATAACTCAAAAAATAAGAAATAAATTAAAAATCAATTTTAAAAGGACACCGAAATAGAACTTTTAGAGATATGGGACCATGATCACAATATATTCAGGAAAAAAAAAAAAAAAAGCAAACTATAAAAGTATACTCAGTCCTATTTCAATACCAGCAAAGTAACAGAGAAACCAGATTAACCATACTAATAAACATGTATAATCTTTTTGAAGGGCAACTCTGGAGTGTGCATCAAAAGCATTATAATGCATATTCTTTGATCAAGGAATTCCACTTTTAGGAATATATCATGGACATGAACAAAAATTTAGCTGCCAAAAATTTCATTACAGGGTCAAAGGAGACAAAATTAAAGGAAAACTCAATGTCAATCAATAGAGTATATCTGTATGCAAAAGATTTTAAATGCTGTAGAACAATATTTGATGAGTCATTCAACATCAGACACATGAAATAGGGAGAATAAGATAAAGATATATTAAATTTAACAAGAAAAGAAAACTCAGGGTATAAATGTATATACTCACATAATCAATTGAAAAGGATGGCATGAAAGGCCAAAATTTGACCTATACTCTGAGAAAAAAGATATTTAAAAAATCTTCCGGACTAAGGGAAAAACAACAAAAACACAACCTCCTTGTCCTAAAACATGATGAAAAAAGACCAAGATGAGAAGATATCAAGATATTTCCTAAAGGTATTTTCTCAAACACACTAAATTATTTTTTTCAAAAAATATACATATACTACAATAAACAGAATGGAAAAAGGGGATACAGGTAAGAAGGGAACCAACATCTCAGAAAATGAAACTGGGAGCCAAAAATAGGGGTTAACTGTCTATTTGTGGAATAGTCTATTATTCCAACCCCTGGTGCCATGTTGCCACTCCTCCTTCTCTGGCCAAAGGAGAATAATGTATAGAAAAAAAAATGAGGCTTCCCTTCTTGAAACACTGAGCAGCTACAGAGAAAAGACTTCTCCAAATGAGCATCAGGAATTTCCACAGCACAGGAGGCAGCTCCAGAGTCTGACATCAACAATCCTGATCAACGACTACAGTTCCCAATCAGTTTTTCAGTGTCTTCTCTTAAATATGGACAACAAAGGACCATCATGATTTGAAGAAAGCCACCACGAGAGAGAGACCAAGAAAAACAAACCAAAAATTGCCCTGGAAGAGACAGAAATAATTAAAGGGGGGGAAAAAAAAAACAACCTTTTTTTTAAAAAATTTTTCATCCCCATTGAAGAAGATAGCACGTTCATAAAACAAGAAAAAAAAAACATGAAAAAGGAAAACTCAAGAAGCAAAAAGAATTCCTGGAAATGAAAAAATGATGGCAGAAACAAAAATTTAGTGCCAAGCACAAAATAAAATTGAGGACATTTCCAAGAAAGTCAATCAAAAAGGAAGAGACAGAAAATGAGAAAAAAAATAAAGAAACTCAAGTGGATCTATCCAGGGGGTCTAATATCTGAATAACAAGAGTTTCAGAAAGAGAAAACAAAAGGGAAGAAATTAATAAAGAGAAATATAAAAGCTAAGAGTCTACAGATTGAAATGCCCACCTAATGTTTAGCACAATGAATTCAGGAAGACCCAGACTGACATATGCTGTGAAATTTCAGAACTCCAAGGATAAAGAAGAGAGTCCAACCACCAGGGAAGTCCCTGTTTTTCTTTAATTAACAATGATCTTTCTTTTTTTTTTTTTAACAATGATCTTTTGATGTTCCTACTACCTCGTTCCTTGCAAAAACTCCTATATATCCTGACTCCTCCCTTACCTCTCTTCAGAGCAGTCCCTCAGAGTCATCTGAGAGGCTGTCTTCCAGGCTTAAGTCCTCAGCAAGTCTGTCAAATAAAATGTAACTCTCAAAAAAAGAAGAGGGTCCAAAAGCTCCCAGTGAAAAATAAAAGGTCATCCAAAAGGACAGGCAATGGCACTGGGTTTCTCAACAGCAGCACTATATGCTAGAAAACAATGAAGCAATGCCTTCAATATTCTTTTTTTTTTTTGCCTTCAATATTCTTAGAGAAAAATGTTTTCCACCTAGAATTTTATATTTACCCAAACTATCAATCAAATGTGGCAGCAGAATAAACATTTTTAGAATTCAAGGGTTCAGAAAAATCACTCCTATGCACCCTTTGTTAGGAAGTTATTTGTGGACTTACTATGGCAGATTGAGGGAATAAACAATGAAAGAGAAGGCCATGGAATCCAGGAAATAGTGGAGTAGCCAAGGATAGGCACGCAAACAGCCCAAACTGTAGTAGAAGGATACAAGCTTTTAGGAGGGAAAGTATAGAAAAGAGGACTCATTAGAATACTTGATTTTTAAAAGTATATTTAAAAAAGAGAAAAAGAAAAGAAAAAAGCAGCAGCCGCATATGATAACGAAATACAATGCAGGAAAAAAATAAACTCCAATTAGAAGACACCTGGTAAACAGAATGGCTCCCCCGAGATCTCCACATCCTAATCCCTGGAACCTGTGAATATGTCACCTTGAAGATACAGATGTGAGTTAAGTTAGGGATCTTGAGATGGATTATCTGGGTAAGCCCAGTGTAACCACAAGGCTCCTGATAAGAGAGAGACAGCAGAAGGCATGTGACAATGGAAGCAGAAGGAGAAAGAATGGAAGATCCTACACTATTGATTTTGAAGATGGAGGATGAGGTCATGACTCGAGGTACACAGGTGGTATCTGGAAGCTAGTAAATGCAAGGAAACAGATTCTCCCCTGAAGTGTCCGGGAGGAATGCAACCCTGCCAATACCTTCATTTTAGGACTTCTGATCTCTAGATCTGTAAGAAAATAAATGTGTATTATTTAAACCACTAAGTTTGTGGTAATTTATTACAGCAGCCATAGGAAACCAATGTGGGGCACCACAGGAGAGAGAGACCACCTAAGGGCCAAGATGACAAGTGAAGCACCCCAAGAAACAGTTAGCAAAACCCAGACATGTGAGGCAACCATCTTGGATGTTCCAGCCCAACCCAGCCCAGGTATCAGTTGAATGAAGCTGCATAAATGACGCCAGTTGATACAATATGGGGGCAGGACAACTACCCAGTTAATCCAAAGAATGTAATAATAATATCTGAGAGTAACAGGCACAGATTTACCCTCCTACCTGAAACAACTATAAAACTGGACAACCCACGAGAACCAGTGATTTTCAGACACTGGACATCAAGGAGCACAGGACACAATGCTCCCTCAAACAGGGGAAGCAAATGTTTTCCTATAATTGTCCCAGCTTACAGTCTGGAGTGGAGGATCCCAGATGCCGCCTGGGTACAGATTACAGGCATAAAATGGGAATGATGGGTGACAGCTCTCTAGAAAACTACCTGAAGAGATCCATATTTGGGAATGCCCCCACCCTCCAACACCCTCTTCAACTGGAACACACTCCACAGCCTTAAGCCACCTTTAAGAAGGTTTGTTCAGGCATCAGTGCTACCTGATTCATTCCTAAATCCTTCTTTCTTTTTTATTTTTTTCTGAAGAAAAAAATCAGTATTTTACTTTTTTGACAGTTGAATAAAAGGATTTAGACATATATCAAATGGGAAAAAAGGGTTTTAATCCCTCTGTGGAATAGGAAGAGAGACATACTATACTGGAAAGACTGCAAAGACCATGAGGAAAGAAACCAAAGAATACGTGGCCTCAGTCCCATAATTTCAGAACACAGTAGCAGCTTGTCTGTTAATTTCTTTCCTCTCAGCCTGGGTGACCTCTCACAAGCTTAACAGTAACAGGGAGTCTAACACTGCTTCTGAGCAGGTGCTTTCTGCAGACAGGTGCTATTTATCAGAGAAGGTTTAGACAGGATAACATTGAGGAGTGATGTGTTACTTTAACCAGATTGCAAAGCTGAAAAAGAATAGTGAACCTCACATTAGTTAAATAAACAAAGCGACAGTAAGCACAATAAGCAGACAGGCATGATGCTTACAGAAGAGTCACCTCTTTTTGTGTACAGTGTGCCACATTGCACTTGCTGTTCAAATATATGTTTTAATAAATGTCCTTTAATGTGTACATGAAATAGAGTAGGCATTCAACTATTTGTTGAATGAAAATAACAATATATTATGTATAAAGAAAAATCTGATCTCATATCATCAGAAACAGATTTTGTCAACCACTACTTTTGATCTTTTGGACCAGACAGATCTTGTTGTGAAGGGCTATCCTGTGTACTGTAGGGTGTTTAGCAGTAAATCCTTCTTTCTTGACCAGTTGCTCACTATATCTATCTCACTATCACATATGATGCCTTCTTTTATGTATATCCTTACATAAATCACAACATCTATGAGTTTTAAATAAATGTGAAAGATATGGGGAGAAATTAAGATATTTGCAAACAGGGACTTATACAAGACCAGGATCATTATTTAAGACCAGCAGTTGGCCTGGGCAGGAGCTTCAGACAGAGTGATAAAGTACAAATGTGGCATCGTTACCTAACAGACAAGAGAGCCTGAAGAGCTGTCACAGAGTACCACCTACAGGACACAAATGGAAAAACAGCCTTACCTTTGCTCTATCAGACCATCCAAAGGACTGCACTGTTACATCTAATCGTTTCATCAACATCCGCCGACGGCACTCATATTCACAGGAAAGGGCATCGTTGATTCTTTCCAGTTGTTCCTAAGGAATTTGGAAACAAAAATCATCACCTTTAGACTCATTATGCACAGAAAAGAAATTTCAGAATTGTGGTCAATACATCCTATTAATTCAAAAGGTAGTACTTGATGGTCATTTTCTGATCCCATGAGACTTTACAGTAAATTATTTAGATAAAGATATTTGATAGAACATATAAAATATTCGGAAGATACTAAACATACAAATTAAACTCTACAATTGGTACAGTTTACCTGATCTTCAATCAAACATGTTAATTTACGTAAAACGTCTACTTGCAAAGTAGTCTGGACCAATAAGGAAAGAAAATACCAACAACTTCCCATCTTGTTGGCGTTGAGCTACTACACTTTTCAAATTACAACTATGCTAACATATTAGGCACTATAAATACTTTTGCCCAGGTTTTTTTTTTTAATTAATAATCTGAGTGAAGAAATGTTAGGACCTACTGTTCTAGAATATCATTCCATTTTAATTCTCCAATATAAAAAATGCATGCTACACACTGTAAAATCTAGATGTCCATCTATAAAATTAAGTCATATTCACTACTTTAATTACATAAAGCTAATAAAAAGGTGGGGGGGGTGACTTACTGCCTGTTCCAGATTTAAATCAATTTTCAGCAGTGGTTTTCCCACGTGATTTTTCTGGACATGTGAGAGAATATCTTTCACCTAAAATTAAACATAAAAGATTGTGAAAATGTGTATCCCTAATTTAAAACGATCTTATTCTTGCTTAAAACGCTTTGAATGCTAGAGAATTAATAAAATGTTAAAGAGAAATAGTTAAAATATACCTCCACATAATAGGAAAGAATATCACTACAATGCAGAGTATCTTTCTCAAAGAAGCATTAGTTACATTAATTCAAGCTATAGCACACCTTTTCCAGAGTAAGAAATAATGTACATGGACAACTAAAGAAGTAGCTAGTAAAAGGTTTTATTATGAGAATCTATAATTTATATGTGAAATAAATTCAGAGTTTCTTCTTAAGATGGCACGCTCTTACATGCTGACAAATTCTCAAAAGGGATACTAAAACCTTTGCTGAGTATGTTGGTTTTACTCCCTTAAATATTCTGTACACATTCCATTGTTCAGCAAGACAACACAGGAGAGCAAGCCCTCTCAATTAGTCGCCACATACACATTTCATTACTTTTGCAAAGCCACTGATTTGAATTACTTGAAACATTTTTATTTTGGTGAACAAGATTTAGACATTCGCTTTTGCTTCAGCAATATCAGAGGTCATTCAAACAGAATGAAATATTTACAGTTGCTTAGTTATAAAGTAACTAGAGAAAATAATCAGGAAGAGTTCACATTTTGAGGAGTATGAACCTTATTTAATGTTGGGGGACCTCTTTTAAAAAGAATTAAAAATTATGAACACAAAATTAGCTTGGAAACTGGTGGTGGTAATGGGAAGTGACTGTAAATGGGCACATGGTTTCTTCTGAGAATGATGGAAATGTTCTAAAATTAGATTTTGATGATGTTGTACTCTGTAAATATACTAAAATTCATTGAATTGTACACTTTAAATGGGCGAATTTTATAGCACTTAAATTAAATCTTGAGAAAGCTATTTTTGAAAAATGAGCTTAGAAAGAACTTGTGCAAATTAGGGGGTCCCAAAGCTTAAGCTTTACATCACAGTAAATCTACCACTACAACAGTGATTACTGACACTGCTCTTACACATTGAAAAGAATTATTATTTTCTTAAAACATACCATTTCTGTAGATTCCTCACTATTGTAAGTACCTTCGATTTTGATATTTCATATACTACTAAAAGTTTTAGTCATAACCCCTTACTCAAGAGGGACTCTGAATGCATGCTTAAGTTTCTCACATATAATCACATTCCCTGTATTTCAACATTAGATAAAAGTTTTAATAACTTTGAGAATTACTTGTGATAAAGAGGGAGTTAAGAGCAGACTCTGAGGTTGACCACCTGGGTTTGAAACTCCAGTCTACCACTACTACTACTTAGAAACTTGCTTGTCTAATTTATTAAATCTTTCAGTACCTCAATTTTCTCAAATGGCTGTTGTAAATAATAATATTACTACTTCATTATAGGTGATGTAAGAATGCAATGAGTTATTACGTATAAACATTTAGCACAGTAAATGCTGTATGTGTGCTGTTAATATTACTATAATTACTTTAGATTTACATTTGAACAGCTTCGAGCTAAAAGATAATGATAAATTTCCTCCCCAATGGTGAGAAGTGTCTTCTGGACACATCGTACATAGAAGAAAATATGGAAATTTTTGCTTTTGATAGGAACTGAATGGAGAAGTAAGTCATTATAGGTAAATATTTAGCCATGATGGCCATAGTAACTACTACCTTATAATTAGCCTGCCAGCACTTGAACACAGGCATTACAGCCTGCTTTAAGCAGGGAAAAGAGGTTTGGGGGTATTTTTAAATTCTAACTGAAACTCATAAAAGGAAAAAACCTCTCTGGGATCAATATGTGTAAGCACTGGGAGATTAGGAAGAGTCTAGAAATCTGTCTCAATTTGAAATAGCCCCAGATATTTTAGCCAACCCCAGATCATTCTTAATCCAGAGAAACAAATTCTGAAGAGCAACTTATTAACTCTACACTCTAACCAGTGTTTCTGAGCTGGGATTCATAGGCTTATTCTTTGGTTTACAAGTTCTAGGGGAAAAAAAAAAGTTTTTATACTGTGTTTTCATCTTAATGATACTAAAATTCTCTGACATTCAGTAAGACAAATCTTTTTATTTTTCAGTTCATAAATTATCAATGCAAAGAGTACTTTATTCAAGAATTTAGTTTAAAACAGCATGTCTAAAAACAGAGTTTTAGTACCTATTCTTGAGGGTGAGAATTTTCTTTTCCTTAAAAATGAATCTTGTATTATTCCCCTAGAGGACTCCTACAAAACCTAGGAATTAAGCCAGAATTTGGTCTGTGAGAGTATCATTCTCTCTAATCGATGGCTTGACTGGGAACAAGGATAGTTTAATAACTGGAAAAAAAAAAAGCTAGAAGTACACAGGTTTTAGTTGTTTTTAACTACTCCATCAGGGTGCTCATTCATTTATTCACTATACAACAAACATTTACTAAACACTTATCCACCAGAAATTGTGCATTTCTTTGCTCACTGCCAAAGACAACCACACTGCAATTCTATTAACAACATCCATTAAAAAGAAATTTAGTTTGCCTTTGACTTCATAGGATAACTATACTTCTTTCATTGTACCGTAATACAACCTTGTTTAGAAAAGGGACCCTTAAATTTGCAAAAGGATTTCTATCAGGGCAAACCTTCACAAAGCCTAGCACTCACTCATTAAGATCTGATTCCTGAATATTACTTATAGTCAAATTAGGTCACATGCATATTAACTCCAAATCCAAAATTTAGTTTACACGAAGATAAATGTTTCTTTAAATAGAATGTATATCTTGTACTTAAAGGAAATACAGTTGACCCTTGAACAACATGAGTTTGAACTGTGCTGGTCCACTTATATGTGAATTTTTTCCACTAAATAAAATTACAGTACTATCTGATCCACAGGTGGTTGAATTTACAAATGCGAACTGCAGATACAGAGGGACAACAGTGAAGTTGTATGTTAATTATCGACTCTGCAGAGGGTTAGCACCCCTAAGTCCCACATTGTTCAAGGGTCAACTGTACTTTCATTTTTAATTCAACATTTACATATCAGCATTTAACTGAATTTGGGGGAAATGAAAAATAAAACAAATACAATACCTTTGATTCCACTTGGTTCAGCGTAAGTGGAATGTCAGAAGTTGTTGACTTGGGAATACCAAGGGTATCGCAGATAGCTTGAACTTCCTGATAAATTTCACTATTTTTATCTAATTGAGAATTTTTACGTTTCTTGTTCTGTAATATCTGTAAAGCTTGAAGCTCTGTACTTAAAAATACTATAATAAGAAAAGGGAAAAACAAATAATGTTAAAATGCACAAGAATACTTTAAACATCCCACTTCTGAGTATACATGCAAAGGGAAAATCAGGATCTCAAAGAGATCTTCACTACCATATTCACTACTGTACTGTTCATAACAGCCTAGATTTGGAAACCACCTAGGTGTCCTTCAACAGATGAATGGATAAAGAAAATGTGGTATATGTATACAATGAAATTATTATCCAGCTTTAAAAAAGAAGAAAATCCAGCCATTTGTGACAACATGGATGAACCTGGAGGACACCGTGCAAAGAGAAATAAGCCAGACGCAGAAAGACAAATACTAATGATATCACTTTTATGAGGAATCTAAAACACTCAAACTCCTAAAGCAGAAAGTAGAATGGTGATTGCCAGGCCGGGGAAGGAGGAAACAAGGCGTTTAGTTAAATATAAATTTTATATTGGTTAAATATAAATTTCTGAAGAACTGGTGATCTGTTTTATTGAAGTTTTATAATCAGAGGGACCAGGACTTCCCTGGTGGCGCAGTGGTTAAGAATCTGCCTGCCAATGCAGGGGACACAGGTTCAATCCCTGGTCTGGGAAGATCCCACATGCCGCGGAGCAACTAAGCCCGTGCGCCACAACTACTGAGCCTGCGCTCTAGAGCCCGCGAGCCACAACTACCGAAGCCCATGCACCTAGGGTCTGTCCTCCACAACAAGAGAACCCACCACAATGAGAAGCCCGTGCAACACAACGAAGAGTAGTCCCCACTCGCCACAACTAGAGAAAGCCCATGCGCAGTAACTAAGACCCGACGCAGCCAAAAAATAAATAAATACGTTAAAAAATCAGAGGGACCTTGGCATAGTCCTCATAAGCAAAGTTTGATACATACTGGTTATATAAGATGAATAAGTCCTAGAGATCTACTTTACAGCATAGTGCCTATAGTTAACAATACTATATTGTACACTTAAAAATTTGCTAAGACAGTAAATCTTACATTAAGTATTCTTATCACAAAAAGAAATAATAATAAAGAGGGCAGAAGGAAATTTTTTTTTTTTAAATAGTGCCTACTTGCAAAGAGTTTAAAGCCTAGTAGGAGAGACCCACCTGTACGTCAACGATTTTAAAATGCTTAAGAATGTGTAAGACTGATAAAATATTCTCTGATACGCACAGCTCAAGCCAGGGGAGAATGTATAGCTTTAACTGATCTATTAAGCAGATTGAGCAATTTGAAAAACTGCCTTTAAGACAGACCACCCCAGGCTGTTCACAAGTCCTTTCACTGTCATCATTTTATTTCATCCTTTCAACAGCCATATTTTTAAAAATCATTCCAAAATCTTAGATGGAAAAAACGAAACAAACAACACAAAATGGAAACAGACTCATATACACAGAGAACAAATAGGTAGTTGCCAGAGAGAAGGGGTGTGGGGGTGGGGTAGAATAGGTGAAGGGGCTTAAGAGGTACAAACCTCCAGAAAGAAAAGGAATCAGCCTTGGGGGTGTAACACACAATATAAAATACGGTCAATAATACTGTAATAACCTCGTATGGGGACAGATGGTTACTAGATTTACCATGGTGACCATTTCATAATGTATGCAGATGTCAAATCACTATGTGGTACACCTGAAACTAACAATATTTTATGTGAACTCTATTTCAATTAAAAAAAACCTAAAAAATATCATTTTGGAAAGCAAAAAATTATCTTAAATAATTACAGTCTTTTTTAAAATTAACTTTTACAACAGTAAAGATATTGGGGTTTGTTTTTATTTGTTTAAAGTTATACACACACACAATTTAATACAACAGTTTCGACTTCAGCTGAGCAGAAAAAATATCTGAGAAATTGTTTAAAAGTACAAGTACCAGGGTCGCACCCTCAGAGATTCTGAACCAGTAGGTCTGAAGTAGGATCTGGGAATCTGTGTGGTTTTAGACCCAAGGTGACTCTCATGGGCAGGCAGAATCGAGAGCCACTAATTTAAGATTTTTTCATGTAATCTATACACGATAGTCTAAAGAACCCACAAAAAGTTAAGACCAACATGTATCAAACTTTGCACATGAGGACTATGCCAAGGTCCCTCTGATTTTTTAACTTCATTAAGCAGATCACCAGTTCTTCAAAAATTTATATTTTGTGCACAATCATGGCTGAAGTCTGTCTATGTTCTATGGAAACACGCTGTATGTAACAGTACAAACAAGAGTTCAGTCTAGTATTTAAAATGCTAATCCTCACAGATGGGAAATAATACAGTGAAAAGTCGTCTTCCCACCACAGATCCTCAGATTCCCCCTCCCCAGAGGCAATCACCAGTGTTAGTTTCTTGGGCATATTTTTAGGCATGCGCGCGCGCGTGCGTGTGTGTGTGTGTGTGTGTGTGTATTTAGTATATGTCTCTACCACCTATGCACTTTTATTTCTTTTAGAGAAACAAGAGCATACGATACATGTTCCGTATATTTTTTATTTACCAATATATCTTAGAGATCATTCCATATTTACACATTTTATCTACTCTCATTCTAATGGCTATAGAATGGTATCACTGCAAAGATGTACCATTTCTATTTAACTACTACAAACAATGCCATAATGAACATTCTTTTCATATATCTTTGTACAGTTAGTATGAACTCCTAGTCACTGAACTGCCAAGTCAAAAGACAGGTGAATTTTAATTGTGTTATTGAAAATTTGCCTTTCCAAAAGATTGTACCAATTACTCTCCCACCACACTCCAACGCCTGTAGTATATGAGAAGGCTTACTCCCCGCAAACTTGTATTATGACTTTTTTTTTTTCTGGTATTTGCTAGTCTGGTAAGTGAAAAATGGTATCCTTTTTTTTTTTTTTTGTAACTCTTTAACTCTGGGGTATAACTGTGCATCTTTTCATGTTTAGAAGCAATTTTTTTTTAACTTTTTTCTGTAGAATGCCTTTTCATGCCTTAGGTACTTTACATATTTTTCCAGTGAGTTTTTTTATTTATATTTATTTTTATTTTTTTGGCTGTGTTGGGTCTCCGTTTCTGTGCAAGGGCTTTCTCTAGTTGTGGCAAGCGGGGGCCACTCTTCATCGCGTTGCGCAGGCCTCTCACTGTCGTGGCCTCTCTTGTTGCGGAGCACAGGCTCCAGACGCGCAGGCTCAGTAGTCCAGTGAGTTTTTATCTCTATAAAAGCTCTCCACATATTAAGGAATGTGGCCCTTTTCATTTTACACACGTTGCAAACAATTCTAAAAGAACATGAAGAAGCTTATTATATCAGCATGTTTTAAAGGTAGTCAAAGTAAAGATAAAGATGAAATAGATGCTGGTAAGATTGTGAATTGGTATAACCTTTCTGGAGCAAATTATGGCAATATATCTAGACCAGAGAATTTTTTTAAATGTTCATGATCTTTGTCTAAGTAACCAAAAATATGAACAAAAAAATTAATTTAAAATAGAAAAATTGGGACTTCCCTGGTGGCGCAGTGGTTAAGAATCTGCCTGCCAACGCAGGGGACACGGGTTCAAGCCCTGGTCCAGGAAGATTCGACATGCGGCGAAGCAACTAAGCCCGTGCGCCACAACTACTGAGCCTGCGCTCTAGAGCCCGCAAGCCACAACTACTGAGCCCACACGCCTAGAGCCCATGCTCTGCAACAACAGAAGCCACCACAATAAGAAGCCTACGCACCGCAACGAAGAGTAGCCCCCGCTCACCGCAACTAGAGAAAGCCTACACGCAACAAAGACCCAACATACCCATAAATAGATAGATAGATAGATAAATTAGAAAAATCCAAATACCCCCAAATTTGAAATCTGTTAAGTAAAAATGCCCATAACATAGAATGTTATGTAGCCAATTTAAATTATTTTTTCAAAAAATACTAAGTGATGGGAAAATGCTCACAATACATTAAATGAAGAAGAGGAAGAGCAGGAACTACATCTGTAACAGATCTAAATCTTATTTAAATATGTGTGTACAAAGGAAAAGGAAATACACTGAAAAGTTATTCATGATCCTCTCTGGGGAGTGAAATTATAAATTATTTTCTTCTTTTCATATTTATCTACTTTGTAAGATTTCTATGATGAGCATGTATTTTTTCAACATGTAACATAAAATTTACCATTCTAACTATTTTTAAGTGTACAGTGGCATTAAGTGCATTCACACAGTTGTATAACCATCACCACCATCCATCCATCCATCTCCAGAACATTTTCATCTTCCTCAACTGAAACTTTGTACTCATTTAACAATTCCCCATTTCACCCCACCTCCTGAGCATGTATTTTTATAATCAGAAAAAACTATACCAACCTCTCTTATATCTCCTCTTTACTTTTATTTGGACCAGAAACTTATATTACCGTTATTGCTGAGCTTCTTAGAAGCAAAGGCAAAAAGGGAAACATGATGATTTACACAGTTCTCACTGACTAACAAAGAATTACAGATTACCTATATCTAAGGTAAGGATAAGGTAATCTAAGGATTACCTGTATCTATATGCAAGTTCCTCATGGCCAGTGCTTCTTACCTTCCTTTGTGTCCCAATACACCTAAGGGTTACTGTGACCTCCCATTAGTAACAATGGTTCATTAAATCAGTGACTTACACTGAATGGGAGGAAGACAAGGAAATAGTGTAAGAAATGGGGGAAAGGCACATAATTTTTATCCTCCCCAAAACAAACAAGATAATTCAAATGTCAACACTTCCAACACCACCAGTAGTTAAACACATAAACATGATTTCTGCTCTAATGAAACTAACATTTTAACACTAGAACACAGAAACACATAAACATGATTTCTGCTCTAATGAAACTAACACTTTAACACTAGAACATAGAGGAATATATCACATGCATCTTTTTATAAATGGTACAACCTAAAATAGAAATCTTCAATAATAGAAGATGTTAGAAAAATTCTTTCAAATAGTCACCGCTTGTAGAACTTCCAAAATAGCATGAAATTAAACTAACTGAATTTAAAAAACTTTTAAGGGAGCCAATATAAATAAATGGATGTTATTCATAGTAATTGTTTAGATATAGGTAATCTGTACTCCAAATTCACGCCTGATGAAAACAGGCCACACTCACTAAAATTCACGTGGCACAAGGGCACAATTTTTTCTTTAAACTGATACATCCCTAATGCTTAGAGCAGTTTCTGGTACAGTAGAAAGGGATCAATGAATATTTTTGAACCATCATTCAGTGCCTATCATCTAATAATCTGCTTAGCAGCCTAGTTTCAGAGAGTTTTAAGATTAAATAGCAGTTTGGAGATCACCACTTTAGCCAATTAGTCATAAATGTAAAGAGATGAATTAGGTGAAGGAAAAATTACTGAAGTACCATACAAGTCACAAACGCTGGGCATTCTATATTGGCCAAATAAATCATAAGTGTTAGAAATCTTAAAGAGTACTTTAGTAGAATTTATACTACATTTATATAAAAATCTGAGTTAGTTTCATATTTTAAGCCAAATATTAAAAACTTTCTAATACACAAAATATCTAATGATTCATTAATTAAAGTTCATAAATCTTGACTTGAAAATAACACAAACCAGATTAAACACATGCATTTAAATTGTTCAAAGAAACATAACTTACATAGAAGTTTCAAACAGTCATCCTTCTTTTTTAAACGGTCTTTAATATCTCCTGATACGAGTACAGAATATGGACATGCCATTTCTTTTAAAAAGCCACTTATCTCAAGCTGGAAGCTTTCTAGATCATCTTTCCCTTTAAACAAGAAAAGGTATAAAACATTTACTAAATATTTACCATGTAATCTGATACTATCAAATCTACCACTAGTTGATTTTAATTTTATATTCAATTCCAAATTTTCACTTTGACATTAAATCCTTAAATGTGTGACACCAAAAGCTTAGGTCAAAGTAACCAAAACATATTTCTACATATGGAAAGCAACACTTAAATTCAAGAACATAAGTATCTAATCATGAAATTATAAATATTTTTATATTTAAATCTCTGATATCTTCCAATGGGCTTTCCATAAAAGCAGATAAAATGGAAATATTTTATGTTAGTAACTGAAATATTAAAAGCATTATTATGGCTATAATTATTAATTGGCTTCAGAGCAAATGATCCATTTCTATTGTATTTCTATGGATTTGGATAATAAATGCTATCATCAAATTAAGCCTCAGCGCTTATCTTTCTTTCATCATCTAATTATGTGGGAACTTGTGTCATAAGTTCTGAATTCAGCTTATTTTAGCTTCAAGTGAATTCTATTAGATTTGGCAAGGAAAAAAACAATTTAAAAGTAAGGACAGCATCAGAAGGGAAGGCTACTGGTCTCCTAGCAAATGTCCCCACAAATTTTATTTTTCATTTTATTACATGTCTGAAATTCTACCAATCAAAGACCCACAAGAACTCCAGCTACCAATACAGTAGTGAATTAAATAAACCTTGTGAGCTAGTACAGGAGTTTTTTATAAACGTATTCCTATGTGAATCCACGTCCTGAGTTATAGGTTTGGTAATACAACTTAAATTAGGGATTAAATATATGCATACTTTAGGGAAAAAAAACACCTTAATTCAAAATAAGCAGTATTCAAAACTTAAACTTTTTAAATAACCAAATTCAGACTCTTCTTTTTCTAAAGAACAATACTAAGTTCAAGACAGCAGATGAATAATTTTTTATAATTTTATATAAATTTAAGAACCAATTTTGGATTAGTCAATATAAAATTTAATCCAAAGATATTTAAATCACATATTGAAGTTGTTTGTAGTAATGACTTTTCTTTGTACAGTGAGCACAGTATAGATAAAACTGTAAATCATAACCTATCATTTCATTTTACTAGTAAACAGAAAAGTAAATAAAACTCAATAGCAATACCAGCTGAAGTGATACTTTCTTCCAAGTTGCACAATGATTTTATTTGAGAGCCCAACCAAACACAGAGCTCTGAAAATTCAGGTGAAGATAGTCCACCCTCTGCTGCCTTTATAAGGGCTTGCTCTTCTAACAGTGGTCCCTTATACCTAGAAAGGAAGATATAAAAGGTTAAAACAAACAAACAAACAAAACCCTAATACACCTAATACTTTTTAATCAACGTCTGCTGCCTGTCTTTGTAAATAAAATATTACTGGAACACAGCCAACAACTGTACCCATTTACAAACTCTCTCTGGCTGTTTTCCTGTATTTGTGACAGAGACAGTGTGGCCAGTAAAGCCTAAAATTTTTACTATCTGGTCTGTTACAGAAATAGTTTGCTGATTTCTGCTCTATATAATTAACAATTGACTTTGTTTTAAAATTTTTTAGTAAAATTATCAACCAATTTTAAGATAAATATTACATATAACAAAATCAAATAGAATAGAGTCTAATAACTATAACTTTTCTTATTCTTACAAGAATAAGAAAAAGGCAATATAGTGAAAAAAGAACAGATGCAAATTTAAATTAAAAAAATTAAAACTGAGGACATATGAGATTTTAACCTTAACCATTTCTTTTATAATTTTATACTTTTAAACACTGCTACAAAGTGTATTTGAATAGAACCTTAAATTTTCAAACCATTTTTATATATTACCTTAATTGAATTTGATACCAGTTTTCTACTTTTACTGTTCTTTCTGTAACTGAGCCTTTTTTCCCCCACATTATTAAACTTGTAAGTTTTAGCACAGTTGATGGGTTTTAATCCATTGCATTTACTTTTCTTTTGATACTCAAATTGTCCTATCTCTGATTAGTGGGAGCACATTCATGTTACTCAATGAGTCCTTTGATTTGTCCCCATTATTCTTTGAATATTTTCCTTGCTTTCTATGACAATATGTTCCTCCCCTATACCTGTAATCAGCCATTTCTCCAAGATGCCCTGATTCTCTTCAATGGTATTTAGAATACACAATCTGGTCGTAAAGGTTAATCACTGTATCTGTACCTTTTTAAAAGAAATTATATCAGGAGTTCACACTGCTATTTCCAGTTCAAATTTAGAATTATAGGGTTTTTACCTATTTTGTTTTACATTTTTATCTATTTTTCTCTTACAATGAAAATTCTGTTTTTTTATGACATTTACAGAATCCTAGTAAATATAAAAATAACATAAATTACATAGTTTCAGAATAGAAAAAACAGCATTATTACTAAAAATAAAATTAATGAAAACAATTTATATTTTTATCATTAGGATAGATTCCAGTAAGGATGTATAGAAAAACAATTCCTTTCCATGTGATTAAACCTCCTACTCAATACACTGATAGGTATTTTTTTCATTTTGCTTTTAATTTTTAGGGATTTGTCTCTCTTTTTTTGTTTTGATTTCATTTTAATTTTGCTTTACAATTATGTAAAACATTTATACGATTTCAAAGTCTAAAACAAAACAAGGTACATTCAGACAATTCTAGCTTGCAATCTTAATACTGTTCCATCTAGTACTCTGTTTCCTCCCTTCCTCATAGGAAACCGTATTTATTAGTTTGGGGTTGTCAAACCATAATGTTTTAAAATATAAACATATATATACACACTATATATATATATATAAATGTATCTTTTTTAGATAAAAGGCAGCCTACTATCTACTGTTGTATTCCTTTTTTTAAACATACACATGCACAGACACATATTTATATATACTAGAGATCTGTAGAGATACTATTCAAACATTTTTATAGTTGTATCCACTGTCTGGATATACCATATTTTATTTGTTATGCCCCCACTGAAGGACATTTTGGTTTTTTGTAATGCTTTGCTATTAAAAAAAATTGGGCAAATTTTTGTCAGTGTATATCTGGAATAGATTTCTAGAGGTAGGATCACTGGATCAAAGGGTAAATGGCTATCCAACTTTGCTGGATAATGTTAAATTTGCCTATACAGGGGTTGTACCACTAAAGTAGAAGAGTATCCATTACCCATAACTTACCAAACATTTGACTCATGTCAAACATCTGGATTTTTGACCATCTGGTATCTCAGTATAGTTTTAATTTACATTTCTCTTATGGCACGACTGTACATCTTTTGATATGTTTAAAGGCCATTTGTGTTTCTTTTTCTCTAAATTCTCTGGTCATATTTCACGAAGGGTGAGTAGTTTCAAAGCCCCATTTTTGCAGATAAGAAATTAAGGCTCAACAAGGTTAGGATACCTGCCTTAAGTAGCAGGCCAGATGAATATTCCAATTCATCTACTCTTTACAGCAATGATTTGAAGTTATTATTATCCTAATTCTGTAGGACCAGAAGATAATATCAGAAGATAAATGACGACACTGATTTAAATCCATATTTGACCCCAAATGCTCCATGTGAACTCAAACTTCTGTCTACACTAATAAGGAAACAAAGTAAATAACCTGGCCAGGTAATGCAGCCAGGTAAAGACAGCTGGGACTAGACCAGTCTCTGCTCCTCCAACCAAGACTGGTTCCCCTGTATTACCTTTCTACCATATCTTACAGCACCTCTCACTGAGACTTAACAGTAAATATCTTATTCCCCCTACTTGCTTTCACTTCTGCAATAAAGCAATAATCATAAGCTCCTGAAAAAATGTAACTAATTCATATTATTGGTAAGTTATTTTTACTGAAATGCCAATTTTAAAATTCAGCAAAAATTTACTAAATCACCAAAAATACTAAATCCTGAATACACAAGCTTTAATGCCTCAGTTCCTCAAAATAGGTAAAAAGAAAAAAGAAATGCATTTAACAAACCTGAATATCTAATAACAAACATAATCATATAGCAACTAACATTTATAAACTAATCTTAGGCCAGTGCTATGTGCTGTATGTATATTACCTTATTTAATTGTCACAATATCCTATAAGATAGGTATTATTATCATGCTTAGTTTGTTCTATAAATTCTTATTGAATTAGGAAAGTGCTACTCTTACTCCAAAGAGTAACTCCGAAGAGTAATAACTTAGTAGTAACTGGGGACACCTCCCCTAGGCCTAGACTCCCCCAGAGCCATGCACACTTGAACCATAGTTGCTGATCTGACACTGCTCTAAGCTGGGTGAACCAAACCTTCAGTCCAGTAGGGCCACTGGTAAACCTTCACAAAGACACAGCCGGGGTCTAACTTACTTTCTGTTTTCTATTTTCATCGGTCAACATATAAAATATTAGACCCTTTCTTTCCCCCTGTCATGTACCCACCCTACTGGCTTGCCTCTGATCCAGCTCTCCACTTCTGCCTGCTTCTCAAACTCTTCCATATGTTCCATCCATAAAAAACAACTCTCCTATTCTGTCAATGTCTTCTCAGAAAGATTTATCCCTACTGCCTCTAGCTTTGGGTATTTTACTCTTAAGTGCCTGACGGTCAAATGGTGGGGTTTTTGTCCTCCTTGCTTCTGAATACAGCATCCATATCACTGCTCTCCCATTATCTTTTTTTTTTAATTGAAATATAGTTGATTTACAATGTTGTGTTAGTTTCAGATGCACAGCAAAGTGATTCAGTTATACGTACATATATATCTATTTTTTCAGACTCTTTTCCCTTATAGGTTATTAAAAAATACTGAGTATAGTTCCCTGAGCTATACAGTAGGTCCTTGTTTATCTATTTTATATACAGTAGCATGTATATGTTAATCCCAAACTCCTAATTTACCCCTCCCCACCCACACCCTTTCCTCTTTGGTAACCGTAAGTTTGTTTTCTATGTCCTGTGGGTCTATTTCTGTTTTGTATATAAGTTCATTTTTGTATCATTCTTTTTTTAGATTCCACATATAAGTGATATTATATGATATTTGTCTTTCTCTGGCTTACTTCATTTAGTATGATAATCTCTAAGTCCATCCATGTTGCTGCAAATGGCATTATTTCATTCTTTTTTATGACTAATATTCCACTGTATAAATACACCACATCTTCTTTATCCATTCCTCTGTTGATGGACATTTAGGTTGCTTCCATGTCTTGGCTATTATAAATAGTGCTGCAATGAACATTGGAGTGCATGTATTTTTTCAAATTATGGTTTTCTCCAGATGTATGCCCAGGAGTGGGACTGCAGGCTCATATGGTAGTTCTACTTTTAGTTTTTTAAGGAACCTCCATACTGTTCTCCATAGTGGCTGCACCAATTTACATTCCCACCAACAGTGTAGGAGGGTTTCCTTTTCTCCACACCCTCTCCAGCATTTATTGTTTGTAGACTTTTTGAAGATGGTCATTCTGACCAGTGTGAGGTGATGGTAGTTTTGATTTGCATTTCTCTAATAATTAGAGATGTTGAGCATCTTTTCATGTGCTTTTTGGCCATCTGTATATCTTCTTTGGAGAAATGTCTATTTAGATCTTCTGCCCATTTTTTGATCGACTCCCTCATTATCTTATAAATATCTCCCGCTCTCTCCAGGCTCAGGCCAGTCAGATATGCCACCCTCTTTCTCTCGTGGTTTTCACCTGTCAATCTCTTGGACACTCTTCAACATTCCCTGTGCTCAGTTTTTCCTCTCCATTCCTATTTTTTTCAATTATACTGAGTTTCTTCGAAGTCCGTATGGATACCCTTTCCAATACCCTGAGCTCTCAATTCCCTAACCTCCTCTTTTCCAACCTTTGCCACTGCACATAAGTAAGCCACACCCAGATCATGCCATCACCTGGAACTACGTCACCTCCGAAATCACTAATTTGAACACTCCCTGACCATAGCCTACTATCTATCCTTCCAGCTTGCTCTTTTGACCACACTTAATATCATCTCTACCTCAGTTCCTATGGTCCCTCCACATTCTCTGCATTTCCTAGCTTCCGGCTGTCTTCACTTTCTTCCCTGTCCAATTGAGATTCCAAAGTGTATCATTTTATTTTGTTGCTCAATAAATACCTGTTGAAGAAATGAATTCTTTATACTGTCATCTCCTTCAGCTCTAATAGCCAATCAAATCACTGAGACCAGTAATATACTTCTTTCTATATCCACTGCCACTGAGCAACCATCACTTCTTGCCTAGACTACTAACTAATTCTCCAATCTATTTTCCACCTTGCTGACAGAGGTAACTTTTCAAACTAGACATCTAATCCAGCGGTCCCCAACCTTTTTGGCACCAAGGACCAGTTTTGTGGAAGACAATTTTTCCACAGAGGGGGCGGAGGGAGGGGAGTAGGGGAGCTGGTTCAGGCGGTAATGTGAGCCATGGGGAGCAGCAGATGAAGCTTCGCTCGCTCCACGCTCACCTCCTGCTGCGCAGCCTGGTTCCTAACAGGCCTCAGACCACTACTGGCCCACAGCCCCGGGGGGGTTGGGGACCCCTGATCTAATCACTCCCTTTTTTATTTAAAATTCTTCAATCATGTCGTATTGCTGTCATGACAAAGAACAAAATCCTCAACATGGCCTGAAAGGTGCTGCATGCCCTTTTCCTCGCTGATCCAATCTTCTAACACTGGTCCTTGCTCTCTGCCCTCCGGCTACATCAGCCCCCTTCCAGTTCTCCTAATATGGCAGATCCTTTCCACTTTAAGGTCTTTCATATTTTGTCCTCACTGTAAGGACACCTTTGTCCTCCTTTCCCAGCCAACTTCACCTAGTTAACTCCTACTCACCCTTCCTATTTCAACTCAAATGTCACTTCCTCAGTAATCTGTCACTAACCCCTAAGACTACATAGGTCCTCCTGCCACATTATGTCACCCTGTTCTTTTCCTTTGAAACACTTATTTTAGTTTATAAATATTTGTGTGATCATGTCTTTTTCTCCACCAGACTGTAAGCTCCATTGGGACAGGAACCAAGTCTGTTTTGCTCACCAATGACTTCTCAGAACAGCGTCCAATACAGAGCTGTGCTCAGTAAATATGTGAAATAAATTTCCCTCCACAATGGTGGTTCTCAACCTAGGCTGTGAAGCTTTTTTAAAAATATGCATGCCTATATCGCACCCCTGAAGATCATGCTTCACACAGCTGGTGGTATATACCACACTGAAACATTTTTTTTACAAGCTCCAAACATGATTTTGATGTATTACCAGGGTTGAGATACACTGTTCTACAAAATCATAGATTGTCAGAACTGAAAGAGACTTCTGAAATCTGATCCAGCCTGCTCCTTTCACAGATTAGGAAACTAAGTTATTACTACACTGTTTTCGTTTATAACGTACTACATCACTAAACTGTTCTTTCACATAGATTTTCCCTTTTAATTCCTCCCTTTAATTTCCTATTTTATCTGATAAACTGAAGTACCTTCACTGATATCCTAAATGTTTTAATCACAACAGAAAATGCATTATTCACAATCTACATGGAGATTTTGAAACGCATGTTCAATTACAACACATATTGTAAATAAACAATTACTTTTTTCACTTTTCATTATCATTATAGGAAAATTCAAACTTCAAAATCTTGTCCTTAATTATTCCAGGAAAAATCAGTTCTAAAGTATGTTTTAAATCAGTTCTAAACTGTTTTACTTTCTATAGTGAATAATCTGAAATAATTTTCCTTGATAAAAGCCAAGATTATACCAAACTTCATTTTTCAAAACACCTATAATATAAACAAATTCAAAGAATGAAAGAAAAAAAAAAGCACTGACTTTCCATTTTTCAAAAACTATTTATAGAATCCCACTAGTTTTATCTGGAATACTTGGGAGCTCAAACCATTTGGGTCCGAAACACTTTAATTATTTTAACTTTTTGTGTTGGTTACTTCCTTAACCAAGTTCCGTGAAAATTTCCACGGGATTTCACAGAAGTAAAAATGCCCCCTAAATAATCACTGGCTCTGTTCTTTCACTTGACAAATATTTATTCAGGATCTAGTAAGTGCAAGGCTCTGTAACAATGAGTCACTGCAAAGTAGGTACTATCAGGGTCCCAAAGAAGCAATTAATAGAGGAGCAAGTGCAGTTTTAAGAAAAATAAAGGGGGGCGAGAGGGTGGTTCAAGCTTCACGACAGTACTGCAAAGGCACAGCCTATCCTATCCAAGAAACTCCAGACGTGGCAGGGCACACAATTTTACAGATGGCTCCAATGTCTTTAATTAATGTGTATTTTTTTGACTTGCAACTATCTGGCCCTATGCTTACCTCTGTGCACTCTCTGCTTTGAACTTTTCTTCATTTACTTACCCATTCATCCAACCACTATTTATTGTAGCAGATCTGGTTGTAGGATGTTTTGGGGAACAAGACAGGTAAGGTACCTGTTCTCCTGGAGCTGACTTTTGTGTATTAGGGGGTGGAGGGTGGGGAGGGTGGATGTTCAAGAGACAATAAATAAATGTTCAGGACAAGATAATTTGGGATTGGGACCCCCGGGCTATGAAGAAAAACAGGATGAGGCTGAAGGAGAGACTATTTTGCATGTATTGATACCCATGCCTGCAAGTATTAACATCATTCCAGGAGCTCTCATAGCACTTAACCACCCTGAATTGCAAACAGCAGTTAACTCTTTATAGTTCCCGACTAGGTAACCTACTAGTAATCTGAAAACTGTCTTCCTCCTCGGCCTAGCACACAAATACGCATTAATGAATACAGATTAACACTAAATTAATGTTGTTAATGAATGGAAGAAACGGTGAAATGAATGGACTTGCACTGAACTAAAACCCCTTTCTCGGGTCAAGGAAGCACGAGATTCGCTCCCGCGCCCTAATTAATCCACAGGTTGTACAAGGTGGGAGACAACAGTCAACAGCTGCACTCCGACTTCCAGCGCCTCTCCCCCGGAGCGTCAACAATAATACCACCCGCGGGGCAGCAACTAATTGCCCACAGGAGTGCTGCCAGCCGGGCCCCTCCGCGCCTTCGCCGCGGGTCCCGGCTGCGGAGTTCCGAAGCAAGTAGTTCGGAAGAGGGGGACAAGCGCCCCAGCTCTCCGGGCCTGCTCCACCCCCCAAGCGGATTTCTCTCCCGCCTCTCTCTTAACTCTGTCCGCGCCGGAGACAGTGAGGCAGGGACGGAGGCCTGCACCGAGCGGCAAGAGCTCAGCGAAGGCCCACGGGGAGGAGACTGAGGCAGCCATCGGAGGTACAGCTTACGTTTTCGGGGGAAAGGCGGCCCCAGGACTACTCACCCCAGTGCCTCTAGAGTGTCAAGCACGTCCCCCTCCATCGTAGCTTCGGGACCCGGTTCCGGCCCTCTCATGGTCCTTCGGCCCAAAGCTGTTCCGCGCTCTAAGGAGCCCGCCGGAAACTGGCGTCGCGGCGCCAAGGTTCCGGCCGGCTCTCAACCTGGACTGCCTAGGCGTGCCTCTGGCACTGGGGGACAAAACGTTCCCGGCCCGGAGGCAATTGGCTCTCCTGCCTAAAACCAACTTATGTAACAATGCTAACTTTTAAAAATAATAATAACAATAAATAGTAGAAATAAAAAGACTTCTTTGAGTTGTCTTAGCAAACATCGTGATTCTACCAAGTTCTCAACCAATCAGATTCCGGCTTTCCCTTTTTACAACAAAAATCCCTAAATGAAATATTAATTATCTTGAGCTAAAGTTGTACATAATATCATGTACCTAAACAAATAATTTTTAAATGAATATACACAACAAAGCTCCAACTTTAAAGAAAAAATAGAGAAGGAAATTTATAACAAAATATTGTTTCATTATGAAATGTAGAAGATCAATGAAGTGATCAGATGCTTGCATCTATCTATAGAATCCTCTTCAACACACATACAGGCTATGTGTTGCACTGCTGACAAAATATAGGCGAGTTGTATAAAAAACAAAAATTCCATGGGCAGAATAGGGTAGCTGATGTGCTTTCCCCAAATTGTGACTGACTCTCCATAAAACTCCAAACAAACAAAACACAGTAGTCCCTCTGTGTACTATTTATGGAGAATTCAGTGTCTATCTAAAGAATACAAAATATATTTTAGGGTTCATATGTAAAAGAGTCAGCATAGAGCATAAAATTATTAACAGTTATATCACCCAAATGAATAACCAAATGAACTATTGAAAGTTGTGCAAAACAGTAACTATTGGTCCTTGTAAAGGACTGTCCCATGCCTCACAGAATACATAACATCCCTGGCCCTAATGCACTAAAGACACTAATGCTGTCACCTCCCAAATCACCGTTACAAATTAAAAGCTTACCAATAAATTTGTAAAATCCCCTGAGGGAAGCTTACACATAAATTTGAACAAATATCAATAATGACTCCTCTACCATATACCCAGGCTTAAGTATAAAATTATTTGCAGCTTAATGTATTTGAATTCATCTCTAAACCAAAGGCAGATAATGTATGTTCTAAGTGGTTACTGCCTCTCTCAAAGAGTTGAAGTCATAGAAAGTACTATTCTTAGTAACCTTAGGAGACATCAATAAGGACATTTCATAATGATAAATGTGTCAGGACAACACAATGCTATAACAACCCTAAATGTTATAGGACCCAACCAGCCTCAAAATATATAAATAAAAAACTTAACAAACTTGAAGGAGAAATAGGCAAATCCACAATCACAAAGGAAGATTTTAAACACATTAACTGATGTAATAAGCAGTAAAAAAAAAAAAAAAGAAAAAACGAGAAAGAAATCAATAGACATACACAAGACTTGGAAAACATGATTTACAAATGTGATATAAGAATCACTGCTCCCCAAACCTTCAGAATATGAATTTTTTCAAGTTCATGTATGTAATTTATAAAATTGACTTTATACTGTAACTGAAAGTAAGTTTCATCACTTTCAAAGACCGAAATCATAAAAAGTATGTTCTCTGACCATATTAGAATTAAACAAGGAATCAATAAGAAAAAAAGAAAACTAAAAAAGTCCCCAAATATTTGATGTTCAGAATTTAAGCAATGCACTTCTAAATAATCAGATTAAACTAGAATTGAACTAGGGATTAAATTAAACAACAAATGGATATAAGAAAATATTTTTGAACTGAATGGTGATAAAAAATACCACATCAACATGTGAAAGATGCAGGTAGACCCATTCTTAAAAGAAAATATATAGCATTAAATGCAAATATTAGAAATGATAAGATTGAAAATTAATTATCTAAGTATCAATCTCAAGAAGCCAAAAAGCAAACCAATTAAATTCAAAGAAACAAAAAGATAGAAATAATAAAGAGTAGACATCAACGAAATGAGGGAAAATACAATAAAGAAATGAAGCCAAATTTGAGTCTTTTTGCAAGGATAATAGTATTGACAAACCTTTAGCCAAACTGATCAAGAAAAAATAAGTACAAAAGAAGAAGCAAATAACCAATATGAGAAATGAAAAGGGGGACATTGGTACTGGTCAGTACCAATGGACAGTAAGAGGATGTCATGAATAATTTTATGCCAATAAATTTGAAAATTTAGATGAAATTGATAAATTCCTTGAGAAACACAATTTAACAAAAATGATACAAGGAAAATTTAAAATATGAAAAGTTCTACATCTATTAAAGAAATTGAATGACAAATTAGACATCACCCACAAAGAACACTCCAAGCCCAAAGTGTTTTCCTGATGAATTTCCCCAAACCCTTAAGAAAGAGATAACACCAACCTTATACAAACATTTCCAGAAACTAGAAAAACATGTAGTAGTTTGCAATGCTTTTTAAGAGAACATTACCTTAAAACAATCATCAATAAGGACATTATTAAAAAGAATTTATTGACCAATTCCTCTAGTGAACAGATAGCTGCACTTACACAGTCACTCGAGTATGACAAAATCACCATTGTAGTTCAGGTCTTTACAATACATGGTGCTGGGTCAATGGGATATCCAAATCGTGCTACCTCATGCTATTATCAACACAAATAATCAATAAACAATCTATATTAAGGAATAGAAGAGAGTTTTATTCAAGCCAAGCTGAGGACTATAGCCAGGGAGCACAGATTCAAGAAGCACTTGAACTGTGTTCTGCCTGACTGCAAAACGGGGGAGGCTTATATAGGCAAAAACCACAAAGTTACAGAAGTTGTTTGTCAAGAAATAGTATTGGAGCTGGCAAGAAGTAAGGATGCTTGTTAAGCAAGGTTAGTTGATGTCCAAAATAGTTGCACAGTCACAGAGGGAGACCTTGAGACCATAAGGTTGCAGCTGGCAGCCTCTGGCAGATACTGTTTTGAAAATGAATGGTGGTATCCTTGAGTTTGATACAGCTCAGAAAATTCAAGTTCTCAGGGATGCAGGACCATGTCTGAAACCATATCCACAATGGCCACCAGGCTCCATTTTGGATGTCTGAACCCCAGTTACTCCATCTTAATTTTTAATTGATCTTAAATATGTCATCATTGAAATCTTTCCTTTAGAAAGCACTGATGATCAATTTTGGTCTCATGTCCTTTCATCGCCGGAATGGCTAATAACCTGCTCCAAATCCATTGAGTTCCTCAGAGCTGGGGTAGATTTGCCCCCAGGAAATTCACATTGCAAGGAGGAAAAAAAAGAGTCTGTTACAAGCTTGGGTCACATTTGAGCCCAGATAGACTTCAGGAGTATGGTCTCAGGCAGGTCGCGTTTTGATTACAATCGAGGTTAGTTGATCCCTCAGGGATATAATTGAAACTGCACATCTCAGATTCGGACTCGAACCCATTTGCACTTCAGATGGGACTTGAATCCACAATCTCTGGCTTAGGAGGGGACTCAAACCCACAACCTCCCAGCTGAAATCACATACCTGGTCTCAGGACTTAATGAAGCTCAGGTTCTTTATGTCTCAGCACAGAAGGAATTCTGCAAGAGGCAAAGAAGACAGGCAAGAAGTAGATTAATATAGGATGCTTGTGAAGGATACAAGCGGACAGGCAAGGGGGCTCTAAGTGGGAAAGCAGATTTATTTAGAGAGATACACGTTCCTTATGTGTCTGTCTCAAAAGTGGAAAGCAGCCCTGGGAGACACACACTCCATAGACAGAGTGTGGGCCCTCTCAAAGGTGTGGAGGTGGTTAGTTTTTATAGGGTGGGTAATTTCATAGGCTCATAATTGGGAGGATTATTCCAGCTATTTTGGGGAAGGGGCAGGGATTTCCAGGAATTAGGCCACCACCCACTTTTTGGCCTTTTATGGTTGGCCTCAGAACTGTCATGGCACCTCTGGGTGTGTCATTTAGATGCCTATATTTATATTACAATGAGCATAAAATGAGGCTCAAGGTCTACTGGAAGTCGAATCTTCCTCCATGTTGGGCCTAATTGGCTCTAACCAGTTTTTGTCATATTCTCAACAGCTGTGTCATTCTTTTCATGTGCCCTGCCCCTTCCCCCCAAACCTCATTCCCCCTTCAGAGATTTTACTCCTATGATTGTATGGGAAGCAGAGGGGCGATAGATGATCTGTTTCCTGTAGCTGCTTCAGTGTTGAGTAGAGGCATTGACCCTGCCTGTCAGGGAGTAAAAATCTCTGGATGCCTTATTTAGGGGCTCTAGCTGCAGGACAGCTCCTTGTTTTAAGTCAGTGTGGGCTAGAATCCTCGCACAGCCATCCTCTTGATGTGGAACTGTTAACTGCTTCCATAGGCTTCTTATGAATCGTCTTGAAGATGAAGCACTTTTGCAACAGCATCAGAGTACACTAATAACTGTCTATAAATAAGACTTAAAAGGCATGGTTAAATATCTGGTTACAGAGTAATCAATAAAGAAACTTGGTTACAATAACCAGAATTACACCTGATTATTTAATTACTTTGAATTTAACAGAGTTTGGGCTTGGTATAGTAACTTAAAGATATAATATTTGTTTACATAGGATTCTTGGCCTGAATTTCCTATCTCTGGTGATAAGGGTGTCCTTCTACTTCCAGATGCAGGGGTGCACTTTTCACATGGGAGATATATTTCCTGCTTTCAGGGAGACAGAAAGGAGGGTGAGAGTGTCCCCCTTGCATTGGCTGTTTCTTAAGTAACTTTAATTCAAAATAATCAATATGCCATTGAGGCACATTTTGTGGTTGCCTACCTAGGGGCCCAATAGTTTCCTCTTCTGAAACATCCCTGGAAGTTTCACGTATTAAAAGCTGAGCTGGTAACTGTGAAGAGAATGGGTTAGTAGAGTCTTCCATTTCTTTGAACCAGTTTTTAGTTCTGAAAACAGCTCAGTTTAGTTAAAGAGTTATATCTCATTTTAGGAGGTGGTGATACAGGTGTGTTCCCAAATCTGGGACTATGGGGCAAGCAATCTGGTATTTAATAAGAGGACTTTCATAGAAATGAAAGAAAAACAAAGGTTAATCATTAAAGCAACTTATAAACCAGTTTCTGGGCCCAAGAGGCAGTCAATCAAGATTTCTAGATGTCAGGGTCAAAGCATCTTTTGCAGTTTGAAATGTCTCTAATGATGTCACTAGGTGTTCAAGTAAACTTTCTGAGTGGCTCATACAGAAACAAACATGAGGATTATTTAAATATGAGCTGTTGTGGCAATTTCTCTGAAGTTTGTATCAAGTCATTTAGCTTCAGGAAAAGGGCTTAGTTTGAGAATTCTGGAGAAATCAGGGAGAAAAAGATAAGTGTTTCAATTCTGCTTAAAAATGTTTAATTTACAAAATTGTTTTAAGTCTTTAAAATTTTTTCCTTTTATCTGGAAAACAAATTATTAAAAATCAGTAGTATTTTAGACAAAACGATAAAAATTATAATCATATTTATCAGTTCATTCAATCCTATGTAATTCTTTTTTCATTTTATTTTTATACAGGTTATTAGTTATCTATTTTATACATATTAGTGTATATACGTCAATCCCAATCTCCCAATTCATCCCACCACCACCAGCCCCCCGCCATGTAATTAATTCTTTTTTAAAGGATTTTTTTTGTTTTTAAATATTTGTTTGGCTGCACCAGGTCTTAGTTGCAGCATACAGGATCTTCACTGCAGCATGTGGGTCTTTAGTTGTGGCTTGCAGCATCTCTAGTTGTGGCATGCGGGATCTAGTTCCCTGACCAGGGAACAAACCCCGGGCCCCCTGCATTGGGAGCGTGGAGTCTTAACCACTGGACCACCAGGGAAGTCCCCCATGTAATTAATTCTTGCTCTGCTTGAGTCCAGTTTTTCCATTAGTTCCACTGACCTTGCCTGATGATTGAAGGTGTTAGGGACAGTGATAATTTCAAGAGGTTTGCAAGGTTTGTTTTTCTCTTTTGGCCACACCGCATGGCATGTGGGATCTTAGTTCCCTGACCACGGAACAAACCCACGCCCCCTGCAGTGGAAGCACAGAGTCCTAACCACTGGACCACCAGGGATGCCTCCACAAGGTTTTTCTTAACACTTTCACGATTCGCCTCGTGAAGTGGGTGCCTTCCTCACTAGACATTGTGAAAGGTATACCCCAAGTGGAAAACACATTTTTTAAACAGTTTCTTTGCTATTGTGAGGGCATCAGCCTCATGGCAAGAGGAGGCTTTCACACATCACATGAAAAAGGAGGTTTGCCAGGGAGTTGGGAAGAACCAAGCGACCATCTTGGGTTTCCCACTGCGCTGTTTGTTTCCTTTATAGCTGTTGTTTACTCATCTTAAATTCTCTGATTCAGGAGCAGACTGTTGCCATGTTACAAGGACATCAGGATGGCAAAAGCCTGGCAATGAGAGATCAAATTTTTGCAGCGGAATGGGCTTTATCCACATGTGTCACAATCTTTACAGATTCTCTTATTGTTTCTGCCTTTGTATGAAAGTCAGTTTGGGCATTTCCCTGATACTTGGGTTCAGTCCTCTTAGTGTGAGCTTCAATTTTGATGACAGATAACATTTTACCTCAGGACATACAAGGCTTCTAGAAATTTCACATAATATTCTGGAACATTTATATCTGTACAGACACAACATAAAGAAAGCTTAACATTGCTTCTTATCTGATAATGCTTCTTATGTAATTTAACAAATCAAATATACATGATTAGTTAAATGTCTCTCTTTTTGTAAGGAGAGAGGACATCCAAAGTTGTAAGTCAAAAGACTTTATTAGAATTTGATTTGGAGGAAGTTTGTCAAAAATACCAAAAAGATCTTAAAACACTTACTCAAATGGGGTCATAGGTCACTGCGAAACAATACTTATTCTCTAAACCAAGGTAATGAAAACGATTTCAAAGGCAAATACAGAAAGTTGCAACAGATTCCTTAAAAGGTTAAAGAAACTTTACAATCTTTTATCAAAACCAGATAATTATTCCAAGAAGACTTTGTCTTCTTAATAGACAGAGAAAATCAGATTCTAGTTTTGTACCACCCTTACATTTAATATTAAAACTCATTTACTTAATTAAATTCATTCCAATCTTAGCCAGTCCTGATCACATACAAAATTTTTTCTTAGGATTTCTTTTCCACAAGCTTTCTATAACTTCTTTTTTTACCTTCAGATTTTGTCCTATGCTTTCCCTCTTTCTCTTTTCTCTTTTTTTCCTACCTCTCTTAGGATAAAATTATTTTCTTTTCCTTTAACAAGATGCATTTCCATTCCTTATACTTTCTCTTACTGACAACATATATCCTACTTTACACATACAGTCATTTTTTAATCTTATTATTTCTAATAATTTTAGTACAATATTTCAATAAAGCACAAAATATATTTATTAATAGTCTCAAACATATTTAGTCTCTATAATAAGGGGTCAAAAGTAGATAAAAATAGACTTCTTAAGCAATTAATGTTTCAGTATTTTATCTCATTTAAAAATTATCTAGACATTCAATGAATTTCCATTATTTAATTTAACTTAACAAAACTCTAAGGTTTAAGTTACCAAAAGTTTTGAGGAAACTATTTTTAAATAGACATACCCCAAAACATAATTTTTCTTTTAGCTAAAAACTCTCATATCATTTATATCTATTTCATTACTTATAAAAATTTTTATCATACCAAGTCATTTTTCTTGTTGACAAAATTTTGCAACAGAAATAAGATGAGGAAAGGTTTCCACACACTGTAAGTCCCCTCACTGGCAGGGAGATAGCCGAGACAAAGGGGAAGCTTTGGAGCCTCAGATGAGAGCACAGCAACTGGTTTGCTTTGAGGAGGGCAAAGCACAGAGGGACCTGCACAATTGGTACCACCACCTGGCACTCCCCAACCTGAAATGCCCCTCCACTGGGATGGGCGGGGGCTGGGGGCTGAGGCTCAGGCCTCGGAGGTCAGACCTGGGGAAAGGACTGGGGTTGGCTGTGTAGAGACAGCCTGAGGGGGCAAGGGTGTGGTGTACCATAACCCAGGGAATACAGGAAGAAGCCTGGGCCCGCCAAAAAGGCAAGGCGCCATTGTTGGGAGGGGGTGTGAAAAGAGGGGAGGGACTGCCATAGGAACTTCTCTCTCCACTCAAGCTCTCAGGTGGCAGGGCACTGCCTACATGAACTTCAGGGGCAGGAGTGAGCTGCCACTACCATCTCAGACTCCAGAGGTGGGCGCAGACCGCTGCCACCACTGAGGGTCCCACAAAAGGGTGCCAACCGCTGCCCCTGCCTTCCTGGGAGTGTGTGTGGGCTGCGCACCTGCACACACCCTATCAAGGGGATAACGGCCAGCACACACTGAGGAAAGAGATGGCAAGCATTCAAACCAAAAACAGCCTTCACACCAAAAACATATTATACCCACACAAGCTACACAGGGCCACTCCCACATATAAATAGCCCTCCAAGACTACAGTAGATAATTGTTTTTCCTTAGAGAAATATAAGCAAAGTGAAGAAGCAGAGGAACCACTCCCAGTTAAAAGACTGACAGAATTCCCCTGAAGGAACAAACAGTGAAACAGACCTCTTCAGTCTAATAGACACTGTGTTCAAAAGGAGGTAATGAAAATACTGAAGGAATTAAGAAAGGCTATCAACAGAAAAGCAGATTACTGTAAAAAGGAATTCGAAATTTTAAGGAGGAGTCAAGAAAAATTAGAAAATTAATTTGCCAAGACAATAACTGAGCTAAAGGCGATGAATAGTAGAATGAATAATGCAGAAGAAAGAATAAGTATCTGGAAGAAAGAATAATGGAAATTACCCAGTCAAAATGGCAGACAGAAAACCAAATTAAAAAAATGAAAGCAATATAAAAGACCTATGGGCTAATATAAACTGGGTCAATCTATGCATAATAGGGATTCCAGAAGGAGAAGAAAGAGAAAAGAGGACTGAAAATGTATTTGAAGAAATTATGGCTGAAAACTTCCCAAACCTAAAGAAGAAACAGATATCCAGATACAGGAGGCACAAAGGGTCCCAAACAAGATGAACCCAAACAGACCTATATCAAGACATATTATAATAAAAGGCAAAAGTTAAAGAGGATTCTGAAGGCAGCAAGAGAAAAACAAAGAATTAATTACAAGGGAACCCCCATAAGGCTATCAGCTGATTTCTCTACAGGCAGGAAGGGAATGGCAAAATATACTCAAAGTCTTGAAAGGAAAAGAAAACTTCAACCTAGAATACTCTACACAGCAAGATTACCATTTAGAATAAGAGAAGAAATAAAGAATTTCTCAGACTAGCAAAAATGAAAAGAATACAGCAATACTAAACCTATCCTAAAAGAAATATTGAAAGTGTTCTCTAAATAGTAAAGAAGATGATACAGGAAGGAGGAAATCATAATTGGAAAGTAAATCACTTAAATTAGCTAGTAAACAGATCAGGAAGAAAAAAAACTATTTATGAAAGTGATGATAAACATAAGGAACAGCAAAAGGACAAACATGAAGAAGTGAAATAGGACATCAAAATCATAAAAGGTGGGGAAGGAGAGTAAGAAAATGTAGAATTTTTTTTTTTAGAATGTACCTGAGCCTATATTACTATCAGTCTAAAGTAAGCAGATATAGGAAGGGGTTAACATACTTGAAAAACAGGGCAACCACAAATCAAAAACATACAGTAGATTCACAAAGACCAAAAATAAGAGCACACAAGCATAAAATAGAAGGAAATCATCAAACCACAAAAAAAAAGAAAAAGGAACAAAGAAGAAACATCAAATCATCTGGTAAACAAGGTTTAAAATGGCAATAAATACATATGTATCAATAATTACCTTAAATGTCAATGGACTGAATACTCCAATCAAAAGACAGAGTGGGGACTTCCCTGGTGGGGCAGTGGTTAAGAATCCGCCGGCCAATGCAGGAGACACGGGTTCGAGCCCTGGTCCAGGAAGATCCCACATGCCACAGAGCAACTAAGCCCATGTGCCACAACTACTGAGCCTGCACTCTAGAGCCCATGAGCCACAACTACTGAGCCCACGTGCCACAACAACTGAAGCCTGCACGCCTAGAGCCCGTGCTGCCAACAAGAGAAGTCACCACAATGAGAAGCTTATGCACCGCAACGAGGAGTAGCCCCCGCTCACTGCAACCAGAGAAAAGACCGCGTGCAGCAACAAAGACCCAACGCAGCCAAAAATAAAATAAATAAATTTATATATTTTAAAAAAAGACATAGAGTGGCAGACAGGATAAAAAAAACAAGAGCCTACAATATGCTACCTTCAAGAGATCCATCTTAGGGCAAAGGACACACACAGATTGAAAGTGAGGGGATGGAAAAAGATATTTCATGCAAACGGAAATGACAAGAAAGCAAGAGTTTCAGTACTCATATCAGACAAAAATAGACTTTAAAACAAAGGCCATAGGGCTTCCCTGGTGGCGCAGTGGTTGAGAGTCCGCCTGCCGATGCAGGGGACACAGGTTCGTGCCCCAGTCTGGGAGGATCCCACATGCCACAGAGCGGCTGGGCCCATGAGCCATGGCCGCTGAGCCTGAGCGTCCGGAGCCTGTGCTCCGCAATGGGAGAGGCCACAACAGTGAGAGGCCCGCGTACCGCAAAAAAAAAAAAAAAAAAAAAAAGGCCATAAAGAAAGATAAAGTAGGACACTATGTAATGGTAAAAGGATCAATACAAGAGGATTTTACACCCATCAACATATATGCACTTAATATAGGAGCACCCAAATACATAAAACAAATGCTAACAGACATAAAGGGAGAAATCGATGGGAATACAATAATATTAGGACACTTTAACACCCCACTCACGTCAGTGGATAGATCTTCTAGACAGAAAATCAGTAAGGCAAAAGATCCTAAATGATACAATGGAACAGTTAGACTTAATTGATATTTTCAGGACATTACATCCAAAAGACCCAGAATACACATTCTTTTCAAGTGCACATGGAACATTCTCTAGGATTGACCACATACTAGGGCATAAGACTAACCTCAACAAATTTAAGAGTATAGAAATTATTTCAAGCATCTTCTCTGATCACAATGGCATGAAACTAGAAATCAACCACAGGAAAAGAAATGAGAAAAAAATGATGACATGGAGCCTAAACGACATGCTACTAAAAGAACGATGGGTCAACAAGGAAATAAAAAAGAAAATTTAAAAATACCTTGATAAAAATTACAATGAAGACTAAACCATACAAAATCTATGGGGTACAGCAAAAGCAGGTCTTCAAGGGATGTTCATAGCAATACAGGCCTTCCTCAAAAAACAAGAAAAATCTCAAATAAACAACCTAACATACCACCTAAAAGAATTACAAAAAGAAGAACAAACAAAACCTAAAGTCAGAAAAAGGAAAAAATAATAATAAAGATCAGGGAGGAAATACATAAAATAGAGATTAGGAAACAATAGAAAGAAAATCAAAAAAACCGAGAGCTGGTTCTTTGAAAGTGTAAACAAAATTGACAAACCTCCGGCCAGGCTCACCAAGAAGAAAAGAAAAGAGAGGGAACCCAAACAAACAAAATAAGAAATGAAAAAGGAGAAATCTCAACCAATACCACAGCAATACTAAAAAACCATAAGAGAATACTAAGAACAACTATATGCCAAAAAATTTGACAACCTAGAAGAAATGGACAACTTTCTAGAAACATACAGCCCACCAAAACTGAATCAAGAAGAAATAGATAATTTGAACACCTTGATCACTAGAAGGGAAATATAATCTGTAATTAAAAAAAAAAAAAAACTCCCTACAAACAAAAGTCCAGGACCAGATGGCTTCACAGGCAAATTCTACCAAACATACAAAGAAGAACCTATACTGATCCTTCTCAAACTCTTCCAAAAGACTGAAGAGGAGGGAACACTCCCAAAGACATTCTATGAAGCCACCATCACCCTGATACCAAAACCAGACAAAGACACCATCAAAAAAAGAAAATTACAGACCAACATCTTTGATGAATATAGATGCAAAAATTCTCAACAAAATATTAGCAAACTGAATCCAACAACACATAAAAAGATCATACACAATGACCAAGTGAGATTCATCACAAGTTCACAAGGATGGTTCAACATATGCAAATCAATCAATGCAATACACCACATCAACAAAGAAAAGTCAAAAATCACGTGATCATCTCAATAGATGCAGAAAAAGCATTTGACAAAATGTGACATCCATTCATGATAACTCTTACCACAGTGGGTATAGAGGGAACATATCTCAACAGAATAAAAGCCATTTATGACAAACTCATAGCCAATATAATACGCAGCGGTGAAAAGCTAAAAGCGTTCCCACTAAAATCTGCAATAAGACAAGGATGCCCACTCTCGGCACTTCTATTCAACATACCACTGGAAGTCCTAGCTCCAGCAATCAGACAAGAAAAAGAAATAAAAGTATCCAAATTGTAAGGGAAGAGGTAAAACTCTATATGCAAATGACATGATACTACTGATATATATAGAAACCCTAAGGACTCCACACAAAACTACTAGATCTAATAAATGAATTGAGCAAAGTAGCAGGATACAAGATCGACATTCAGAAATCAGTTTCATTTCTTTACACTAACAATGAAATAACAGTAAGGAAATGTAAACAAACAATCCCTTTTAAAATCACACCAAAAAAAAAAAATACCTAGGAATAAATCTGACCAAGGAGGTGAAAGACTTATACACTGAGAACTATAAAATATTAATAAAGGAAACTGAAGAGGATCCAAAGAAATGGAAAGATATCCCATGATCTTAGATTGGAATAATTCATATTGTTAAAATGTCCATACTACCCAAAGGAATCTACAGATTTAATGCAATCCCTATCAAATTACCCATGACATTTTCCACAGAACTAGAACAAAAAATCCAAAAATCTATATGGAACCATAAAAGACCCAGAATTGCCAAAGCAATCCTGACAAAAAAAACAAAGCAGGAGGCATAACTCTCCCAGACTTCAGACAATCCTACAAAATCTACAGTAATCAAAACAGTGTGGTATTGGTACAAAAACAGACATACGGATCAATGGAACAGAATAGCGAGCCCAGAAGTCAACCCACACAATTATGGTCAATTAATGTTCAATAAAGGAGGCAAAAATATAAAATCAAAAAAAGTCTCTTCAACAAGTGGTTCTGGGAAAGTTGGACAGCTGAATGTAAATCAATGAAATTTGAACACACCTCTCACCATGCACAAAAATAAACTCAAAAAGGCTTAAAGACTTAAACATAAGACATGGCACCGTAAAACTCCTCGAAGAGAGCATAGGCAAAACATTCTCTGACATAAATCATACCAGTGTTTTCTTAGGTCTCCCAAGGCAATAGAAATAAAAACAAAACTAAACAAAGGGGACCTAATCAAACTTACAAGCTTTTGCATAGCAAAGGAAGCATTAAAGAAAAATTAAAAGACAACCTATGGAATGGGAGAAAATATTTGCAAACAATGCAACCAACAAGGGCTTAATCTCCAAAATATACAAACAGCTCATACAACTCAACAACAAAAAAACAAACAACCCAATCGAAAAATGTGCAGAAGACCTTGATAGACATTTCTCCAAAGAAGACATACAAATGGCCAATAGACACATGAAAAGATGCTCAACATAACTAATTATTCAAAAATTGCAAATCAAAACTACCTCACACCAGTCAGAATGGCTATCTTTAAAAAATCTACAAGTGGGACTTTCCTGGTGGTTCAGTGGTTAAGAATCCACCTGCCAATGCAGGGACATGGGTTCAATCCCTGGTCCGGAAGGATCCCACATGCTGCAGAGCAACTAAGTCCATGCGCCACAATTACTGAGCCCACATGTCACAACTACTGAAGCCCACCTGCCTAGAGCCCATGCTCCACAGCAAGAGAAACCACCACAATGAGAAGCCCGCACACCACAATGAAGAGTAGCCACCGCTTGCCGCAACTAGAGAAAGCCCCCATGCAGCAACGAAGACCCAATGCAACCAAGATAAAAAAATAAATAAATAAAATAAATTAATTTAAAAAGTCTACAAGTAACAAATGCTGGAGAGTGTGTGGAGAAAAGGGAACCCTCCTACACTTTTGGTGGGAATATAAATTGGTACTGCCACTATGGAGAACAGTATGGAGGTTCCTCAAAAAACTAAAAATAGAATTACCCTATGATCCAGCAATCCCATTCCTGGGCATCTACCTGGACAAAACTACAATTCAAAAATATACATGGACCCCTATGTTCACAACAGCACTATTCACCATAGCCAAGACATGGAAACCACCTAAGTGTCCATTTACAGATGAATGGATAAAGAAGATGTGGTACATATATACAAAGGAATACTGCTCAGCCATAAAAAAGAATGAAATAATGCCATTTGCAGTGACATGGATAGACCTAGACATTATCACACTAAGTGAAGTAAGTCAGAAAGAGAAAGGCAAATACCATATCACTTATATGTGGAATCTAACATATGGCACAAATGAACCTACCTACAAAACAGAAACAGACTCGCAGACATAGAGAACAGACTTGTGGTTGCCAAGGATGGGGGGAGGGAGAGGGATGGAGTAGGAGTTTGGGGTTAGTAGATGCAAACTATTACATTTAGAATGGATAAACAAAAGGTCCTACTGTATAGCACAGGGAACTATATCCATTCTCCTGGGATAAACCATAATGGAAAAGAATATAAAAAAAGAATGTATATATGTGTATAAATGAGTCATTTTGCAGTACAGCAGAAATTAGGACAACATTGTAAATCAACTATATTTCAATAAAAAGTAAAAATAAATCAATATTAATTTAATATTGAATATTTCCCAGATCATGTGAACCTGAAATTCCTTTGGGTAGTTTCCATTATATTTCTGAGAGAATTTATATAAGTGTTTAATTTTCTTTAAGCCAATTAAATATAGCCCTTTTACAAGTTAATTTTGGTAATGCCATCTGAAGGTAGAAACATTTATAATATACATACATAGACATACATACATCCAGAAAGACACAGACAGAGGTCTCAGTTTTCATTTTAAGACTTAGTCATGAATCAGGTATTACAATATAAAACTCACTAGTCTATACATAACAGATGGAATAAGTTAACTTTACTCATTTGAGTTTAAAAAGGCTTCGTTTCCTTTTTTTTTTTTCCTTTTAGTTTTAGGTTCCTCTGATCGAGCCAAGGTTGTAGTGTCAGGCAATGTGGGCTGTGTTTACATTTCAAAGACATAAGATTTATAACTTTAAGGGAGAAAGAAAGAAAATGTAAGCTGTCTCTAGAAGTACTTTAGTTCCCTTAGGATCAGAATTTTGAAAAGACGTTTCATCAAGCTGGCTTTCTCACTGTGTATGCAAAAAACCAATTTTGGAATGTCAAAAGAGCCCCATTTTGGCCATTTAAGATCTAAGTTATTTTTTGTTAAATCTTCCCATTTGTCAAGTACTTGCAATTATTGGCTCCCTACATGTTGTACATAAAACCAGCCAGAGTTCCAGTGGGTGCCTGCCCATCCTGGAGCTGGTAGGCTTTAAAAGCACAACTTTGCATTTTGTTTTAGTTTCATTTTACTACAAAGTCTGAACAATTTCTAAGGACAGTGTATTGGGTCAGAAGTGTGCTGCTTGTGAGCTTACCTTCTCAAGGTGGCACCTTTGGTTCACCTCTTTCGTGTCTTGGTTTTTCCTTCTGGCAGTCTAAAGCCACCATGTGGGCTTGAAGCACTGGATGACCAATCCTTATGTGTGTGTCCCTTGGTAAGCCATCAATTACTTAAGGTGTCATGATGGGGTTCCCTATAGGACCACTACACATCACAAGGATCAATCCTCAGACTCTTCTGCTAGGTTCTCAGTCACCTAAGAACACCTTGAGGCTGGAAGGAGCTAGTGTCCCTTCTCTTTGAAGCTGAATGAACTCAGTTTCTCATTTTGCTGTCAAACAGTTTAAGACGATATAGATATAGATATAGATAAATATTTCCAGTTTTAATCCAAATTAAAAAGAGGTCAGAGGCTTCCCTGGTGGTGCAGTGGTTGAGAGTCCGCCTGCTGATGCAGGGGACACGGGTTCGTGCCCCGGTCTGGGAGGATCCCACATGCTGCGGAGTGGCTGGGCCTGTGGGCCGTAGCCGCTGGGCCTGCTCATCCGGAGCCTGTGCTCCGCAACGGGAGAGACCACAGCAGTGAGAGGCCCGTGTACCGCAAAAAAAAAAAAAAAAAAAAAAAAAGAGGTCAGCCAGCCCAGTTCATTCCAAAATTCCCCCTAGGCTTTCCTTGCTAGGAAATTCCCCCTAGATCCCTTTCACCTAGGAAATGTACCAGTAACCCTGACTCCTTAAGACTCCTAATCTTAAGATCTTAACAGCTTGAATAAAAGTCAGGGCCAACAACTTAAAATAAGGAGGTCCCAATATCAGGGGAGGAACTCACTGAATCACATGAAGAGTTCTGTAAAGCCAGGGGCCTCAGGGCCCCAGGCTTGGTACCATATGCCAGTTCAAAGTAGATTCCAGGTAACCTCAGGTGGGTTTCTCTAATATCCTGCAGACTACACCAAGCAATATTGATGCAAATAATTAACAATCAATCTATATCACGGAATAGAAGACAGCTTTATGTGAGCCAGGCTGAGGACTATAGCCTGGGAGACACAGATTCAAGAAGCACTTGAATTGTGTTCCGCCTGACTACAAAATGGGGGAGGCCTATATAGGAAAAACCACAAAGTTATAGAAGTTGTTTATCAAGAACTAGGGTTGGGACTGGCAAGAAGTAAGGATGCTTGTTAAGCAAGGTTAGTTGGTGTCCAAAATGGTTGCACATTACAATGGGAGACCTTGAGACCATAAGGTTGTAGCTGGCAGCCTCTGGCAGATACTGTTTTGAAAATGAATGGTGGTATCCTTGAGTTTGATACAGTGCAGAAAATTCTCGTTCTCAGTGATGCAGGACCATGTCTGAAACCACATCCACAATGGCCCCCAGGCTCCATTTTGGATGTCTGAACCCCAGTTACTCCATTTTAATTTTTAATTGATCTTAAATACATCATCACTATACACAAAAATCAATTCCAGAAGGACTGTAGATGTAAATTACAAGATTAAACAAAGTTTCTAGAAGATAATATAAAATATATTCATGAAATCGGGATAGGCAGATATTACTTAGTCTATTAGTTAGGGCTTTTCTGTCCTATTTAAGAAAATTTTGCCTATTCCACAGGACATATAGATACTTTATATTATATTGACAACTTGGTCTTTATTAAAATTAAGTTCATAAAAAGATCCCATTAAGAAATCGAGAAGGCAAGCTAAACAAGTGAGAGAAAATATCTACAATACATATATCTGACAAGGATTCATATTCAGATTATGTAAAGAAATCCTTCAAATCAATAAGAAAAAGTCAGACAAGTCAAAGGGGGAAAAACTGGACAAAAGACTTAAATAGCCACTTCACAAGAGTGGTAAATAACTATATGAAAGTGTTCAACCTCACTGCCATTAGAGAAATGCAAATTAAAATACTACTGAAGACTTCCCTGGTGGCGCAGTGGTTAAGAATCCGCCTGCCAATGCAGGGGACATGGATTTGATCCCTGGTCCAGGAAGATCCAACATGCTGCGGAGCAGCTAAGCCCGTGCGCCACAACTACTGAACCCATGTGCCACAACTATTGAAGCCTGCGCGTCTAGAGCCCATGCTCCACAACAACAGAAGCCATCACAGTGAGAAGCCCGCACACCACAGCAAAGAGTAGCCCCTGCTCACCACAACTAGAGAAAGCCCAAGCACAGCAAGGAAGACCCAACACAGCCAAAAATAAATAATAATAATAATACTGAGATACCACTGTATATATATATAGACACACACAGAGAATGGCTAAAATTACAAAAGAACGCACTATCTAATGTCAGCAAGAATGTAAAACTAGATCTCTTACACGCTATCAATGGGAACACAAATTTAGGGGGAAAACTTAAGCAGTGTTAATTAAAGCTGAACCTATACAATCCCTATGGCTCAGCACCAAAAGCCATGTACAAGAATGTTTACAGCAGCATTATTCATATCAGCCAAAGACTGGAAATAATCCAAGTGTCTGTTTACAGTAGAATGGATAAATAAATTAAGGAGTAATCATGCAATGGAATGTTATATGCAATAAAAATGGACAAACCACTGCCACATACAACATTAATGAACCATAGAAACACATCATTAAGCAAAAGCATCCAGGCATAAAAGAGTTCTTTCTACTGCAAGAGTTCTTTAAATCTTTTAAAAAGACTTAAAAGCAGACAAATGGTGACAGAAGTCAAAATTGTGATCTTCTTTGGGAAGGGATAATGACTGGCAGAGGTACGAGGGAGGGGCTCTCTGGTGTTGGTAATGTTCTGTATCTTGAGCAGATGTGTTCAATTTACAGACATTCATTGAGCTGTATACTTAGGAATTCTGTACTTGTCTGTATATATGTTTTACTTTATTTTTTTTAAGTTTACTTTAGAAATAAATTAATAATGTACATTTAAAAATGGTTAAAATGGCAAATCTTTTATGTTGTATATATATATTGTCACAATAAAAAAATGAATAATGTAAAGTACTCAAAATAGTGTCTGTACACAGTAAGCACATAATAAATTGTATCAATTAGCTTGGGTTCAGTAGAGAACAGAGTTTGTGGAAAAGCTTAGGTGGTAAGACGTTATTGGTAGGTCCAACCCTAGAGAAGCAAGAAGGACAGAAGAAGCAAGCAAGGCAGGAAAGTGGAGCGAATATATGGTAGTGTATCACCAAGCTGGCCACAGCTTGGTAACAACAATTGCATTGCTCTGCCTTTTCACTGATGTGCTATGAAGCTACTGAATTTCTCAATCATCCCTCTGGGTAAAAGATGAAGAATTTATCAGCTAGCTCATGTTTCTGTCTGTCAAAGTTTGCTCCAAGAGGAGGATGACTCCCCCACACATCCAGGTGTGCACCTCAGCAGCTATACTGAGTCCCCAGGGCAGAAAAATGCCAGGCACATGACATGGAAATAACACTACAGTGTGCCCACAAGTGGCCTGAAGATTTCAGAGCAGGCAAGGCAATGAGGCCTTCAGTCTGTAGGAGCAAGGGAGGCCACTTAACAGCACAAGCTATTGCTAGGGCCACTCTGGTCAGAGCACAATGTACATGCATGGCTCTGGGTGATGCCTAAACTAAGTCCAGTCAGTTCAGCACTTGCTTCACTCAGAGCCACTTGCACTCACTTGTAATGTATTAAATATCCTCCCTTCTCCCTTGACAGGAGAGATACAAGACTAATCTGTCAAGGTGGTAGACTCTGTAACCTCCTCAAAAGACTTTTAAATGATCAGCAAACCTGAGTATCCAATAGGCCATTTCAGCATTCTATCAGGACAACTGCTTCTCAGAGGGCACATGGTAGGTAGCACCTCTAAACATTTTTGTGTTTCATCCATTGTCTCACCATCTTTGTCATAAAACGGATAACTTATTTCAAGACAATATTGTCATCGGTAAAACATTCTGTGAGCCCTCAGTTGGTGATGACAGCAGAGAAACTGTAGCCAGAAAAGGCAAAGTCTGATCCAGAAACAAAACCCTCTCTAAGATGGAATATAACCAACCTTCCACCAGGTGCCTGGGTGGAATCCTTAAGGAAAAAACCATCTCCAGGCCTTAGCTTCCTGCATGTTAGCATTCAGTAGTGCAATAAGGTACTCTATATATCTTCTCTCCTTTTCTACCTTACCTTCCTCTTCAATTATTCTTGCTTCCCTAGGATTGAACTTACTAATAACGTGTTAGTACCTAAGCTTTTGCCTCCAGCTGTGTTTTCTAGGGAACCCACACTAAGACAATTGATAGCATTAAGTGCTTCCTATGTACCTGCCACTGCTTTAAACACTTTACCGATTCACTAATTTTTAAAGTAAACTTTTAAAAGAAATTAAAAGCAAAACACATACACAATAAAGTACTGAGTTCCTCAGCCTTGATGAAGGGAAACCCAAGTTGTTGGGTCAATGCATAACTCATCCTTGTTACCAGAGCTGCTCCATTCGTGGGCTCTTTAGGAAAACACTGCGGTGGCTGAGGATAGGGTCTGGCTGACATCCATGGGATGGAACATCCTGTCCTCCTGATTGTTGAGTGTATCTTTGGTGCTAGACATGTTCCTATCAACCTTAAGATGAGACACAAAGATCCATTTCCATTGGGCCCACTCCCTTAGATCTAAACATTATCTCTCCCCCAGACCTCCTTTATCCCTAATTTTCCAGTCAAGACATTTGCTTTCGCAGGATTCAATACCCATACCTCCAACATGCTGGACTGCAAGGAAAAACTGTACTAAGACAGTCCCTGAGCTAGAGGAAAAGGAGGGTATTTACCAGATCATCTCCTTCTGTATCTTTCTCACTGGCCCCAAATTTCCTGCACTTAAGGTTGCATCATTTTTCCCCTTTGACACTCTATCTAGGTGCCAAATCCCATGTCCTGTGGTCTGGGTTTCCTCCAAGTGCAGAAGCACAGAAGGAGCCAGAAACTCCAGATGTTCATGGCTGGCTGGCCAAGAAACATGACAATGGCAAAGGAAGAGAACTTAGAACTCTAAGGGCAAGAAACATAGTTGGCCTCAGACAGAGGCCCAAGAGGAGTCAGGCAGATGCAGTGGTAGCTGAGGTAAAGCAGGCAGCTACTAGTCCAGGAGGAAAGCCAAGAAGGCACATAAAATGTGTGTCCAACATACACATGGCCTAAAAGGCCATGCCTGATCTGGCTCTTGCTTATCTCTCCACGTTGTTCACTTCACTGGCCTCTGATCGCTTTCTCTGTTGAGCTGCATCCCTCATTCCCAGAGTGTACTCAGTAACTATTTGTGGAATAGAAAGAAGAGAATAGAACAGAATAGAACTGAACCACGGTATCCACAGATACATTGTTTTGGATTCTGTGAATATTGTAAAATTTCTGGCCTTAATATCATCTATTATCAGGAGGTATTAAATTCTGTGGCAATTCCTAGATTTCATTCAGGTTAATTTTACCTTCAAGGCATCAGTAATAGTACAGGAACATCATTAGACAGATTGGTTTGATTAGAGGAATGATGGTCCTTTACCCAGGGCCAACCATATAATGTGCATGTCCCAGTGCAAAATGAAAAAGTTAAAAAATTATGAATAATTTCAAGATGGTGGGAATTCCCTGGTGGTCCAGAGGTTAGGACTCCGTGCTCTCACTGCCAAAGGCCTGGGTTCAATCCCTGGTGGGGAACAAAGATCCCACAAGCTGCGTAGCATGGCACTAAACCAAGCATGGAGCTTTGCTAAAAGTAGGTTCTGTGCAACTGCACAGGTCACATGCCCATGAAGCTGGCCCTCCTGAACCCACCAAAAGGCAGAGGAGTTTATGAATTCTAGCATTGAACTATCAGAGGCTGTACAGTAAACTGTACTCTTCTGCATCAACCCCAAGATCCTATCTGACTGGTCTTAGTGCATACTGATATATTCATAAATGGTCTGTGTTCAAACTTATCTTCTTGACTAAGGGAACTACGTCTACCTTACTAGTTGCCAAGAATGGGTGGGTCCTCCCAGACTATATTACATGTGTAGGAAATCCAAGGTGAGTTTCTACTGGCATCATACAAACTGGAAAAAAACAGTCAGTAGCCATACACTCTTTTTCTTTTTATCAGCTCTTATACAAGGAGTTTTATGGTAAGATCTAGAAGAAAGCTCATCACTTTCTGCCCACATTGGACAGATTAAAATTCAGTCACATTAACCCCAACCTATCTTCAGGGAAGCTGGGAAATATAGACTTCCCAAGTGCAAAGAAGAAAAAATAAATGGTTGGTGAAGCCACTGAATTTTTTCTATCACAATATTCTTCTAAACGACTTACTACTCCAATTAGGAACATGTGGCAGGGAGTATCTGAATCCCCTTGATCCCACTTGCTGAACAGACATAACTCTCTCATTATTGTCTCTTGTCTGAAAGTTCTATTTTTTCTAGCATTGGAGACTGTAATACTGGACTTTGCTTTGCATCACCCTCTAGGTCTCAGAATTCTGTTGTTTAGAAATGTACTAAAAACAAAATAAAAATTAAAAATCAGCAACAAAAACTCAACTCAGTTTGGCTTAATTAGGTACATAATTCATTGGTTTACGTACCTAAAGTGTCCAAAATCCAGGCCAAACACATAGTGTAGTCAAGGCTCCAGATCTACCTATCCATTTCTCTATGAATCCCTGAGTTCTGGCCCCATGGTTGGCTTCATCCTCGAGAAGACTCCCCTCATGGTCACAAGATGGGTGCCAGTAGCAATCAAAACTACATACTTCTTCATTTACATTCAAAGGCAAAGAAATGCTTGCTTCCTAACACCACTGGAAATAAAACTAGAACTTCATCTGATTGGTCATCCTCCAATTAATCAGGTATATTAGAGGTGGTTGCCTCCCTGACATCCATTCTCCATTCACTCTTCCTAACAAAACTTCAACTCAGTAGACATGCAAAGCCTTCCCCCATGCAACCATACACTTTAAAGTTAGCTGGTTACAGTCTTGGTCCAGAGGCAGGGTTATTTGTTCTAATTTTATCACATTCTCCTTGTGAGAATAAAAATGTGACCTAAATTCATCAATAAGACACAGCAGGGGGGATCTATCCAACAAGAGGATATGACATTTGTAAATATTTATGCACCCAATATAGGAGCACCTAAGTAGATAAGCAAATGTTAGCAATCCTAAAGGGAGAAATAGACAGCAATATAATAACATTAGGGGATTTTAATATCCCACTTTTATCAATGGATAGGTCATCCAAACAGAAAATCAATAAGGAAACATTGGCCTTAAATGACACATTAGACCAGACATGTTAACAGACATGTATAGTACATTCCATCCAAAAGCAACAGAAAACACATTTTGCTCAAGCACACACGGAACTTTCTCCAGGATAAATCATATGTTAGGCCATAAAACAAGTCTTAATAAATATAAAAGATTGAAATCATATCAAGCATCTTTTCCAATCACAACGGTGTGAAGCTAGAAATCACTTACAAGAAGAAAACTAAAAAAAACTCCCAGGTACGTGGAGATAAAATAACATGGTACTGAACAACAATGGGTCAAAGAAGAACTCAAAAGAGAAATCAAAGAATACCTTGAGACAAAGGAAGATGGAAATGCAACGTGCCAAAACTTAAGGGATGCAGCAAAAGCAGTTCTGAGAGGGAAACACATAGTGGTAAATGTCTAAATTAAGAAACAAGGTAGGTCTCAAATAAACAACCTAACTTTATACCTCAAGAAGCTAAGAAAAGAAGAACAAATGAAGCCCAAAGTTAGTCAAAGGAAGGAAATAATAAAGATCAGAAGAGATCAATGAAACAGAGACTAAAAGACAACAGAAAAGATCAAAGAAACTAAGAGCTTATTTTTTGAAAAGATAAACAAAATTTAGCTAGACTCACCAAGAAGAAAAGACAGGACTCAAATAAAATAAGAAATGAAAGAGGAGAAACTACAACTGACACTACAGAAATACAAAGGAACACAAGAGACTACTATGAACAATTTTAATTATATGCCAACAAATTGGACAACCTAGAAGAAATGAACTCCTAGAAATATACAACCTACCAATACTGAATTATGAAGAAATAGAAAATCTGAACAGACTGATTACTAGTGATGAAACTGAACCAGTAATCAAAAACCTCCCAACAAACAAAAGTTCAGGATCAGATGGTTACACTGGTGAATTCAACCAAATATTTGAAGAGGAATTAATACCAATCCTTCCCAAACTCTTCCAAAAAATAAAAGAGGAAGGAACACATCCAAACTCATTTTACAAGACCAGCATTACCCTGATACCAAAATCAGACAAGGACACTACCAAAAGGGAAAACAGGCCAATATCCCTGTTGAACAGAAATGCAAAAATCCTCAACAAGATATTAGCAAACCTAAATCAGCAATACTTTAAAAGAATCCTCTACCACAATCAAGTGGGATTTATTGCAGGAATGCAAGGCTTGTTTAACACCTGCAAATCAATCGATGTGATACACCACATTAACAAAATGAAGGATAAAAATCATATAATCATTTCAATAGATGCAGAAAAAGCATTTGACATAATATTTCAATATCTATTTATGATAAAAAAAACTCAATAAAGTGGATATAGCTGGAATATACCTCAACATAATAAAGACCATATAAGACAAGCCCACAGTTGACATCACACTCAATAGTGAAAAGCTGAAAGCTTTTCCTCTAAGATCAGAAACAAGACAAGGTTGCCCATTCTCACCCCTTTTTTTCAACAAAGTATTAGAAGTCCTAGCCAGAGCACTTAGGCAAAAGAAATAAAAAGTATCCAAATCAGAAACAAAGAAGTAAAACTGTCTCTATTTACAGATGACTTAATATATGCAGAAAGCCCCAAAGACTCTACAAAAAAAAAAAAAAAAACTGTTAGAATAAATGAATTCAGTAAACTTGCAGGATACAAAATCTATATACAAAAGTCTGTTGTGTTTCTATACACTAATAACAAACTGGCAGTAAGAGAAATTAAGAAAACAATCCCATTTACAACTGCATTAAAAAGAAAAAAATACTTGAGAATAAATTTAATCAAGAAGATGAAAAACTTGTACACTGAAAACTATAAGACATTGATGAAAGAAATTGAAGAAGATGTCAATAATGGAAAGATATTCTGTGCTAATGGATTGGAAGAATTAATATTGTGAAAATGTCCATATTACCTAAATCAATCTACAGAGTCAATACAATCTCTTCCAAAATTCCAATGACATTTTTCACAAAAATAGAACAAACAATCCTAAGATTTGTATGGAACCACAAAAGATCCCAAATAGGCAAAGCAATCTTGAGAAAGAAAAACAAAGCTAAATTCATCACACTTCCTGATTTCAAACTTTATTACAAAGGTATATTAATCAAAACAGTATGGTATTGGCATAAAAACAAACACATAGATCAATGTAACAAAATAGAGACCCCACATATAAACCCACACAGCTATTGTCAATTAATTTATGACAAAGGAACCAAGAATACACAATGGGGAAAGGATAGTCTCTTCAATAACTGTTGTTGGAAAAACTGGACAGCCACATGCAAAAGTATAAAAATGGACTCCTAACTTACACCATACACAAATATCAACACAAAACGGAACAAGAACTTTAACATAAAACTTGAAACCATAAAAATCCTAGAAGAAAAAATAGACGGTAAGCTCCTTAATGTCCTTGACATCTTGGCAATACTATAGATAGATACTTTTTATTGTATCTATCTTGACACAAAAAGCAAGAGCAAAAAAAGCAAGAATAAACAACAGGACTACAACAAACTAAAAATCTTCTGCATAGCAAAGCAAACCATCAACAAAATGAAAAGGCAACCTATGGAATGGGAGAAAATATTTGCAAATTGTGTAACTAATAAGGGGTTAATATCCTATACACACACACACACACACACACACACACACACACACACATATATAAAGAGCTCTTACAACTCAGTAGCAAAAAACAATCCAATTAAAAAAATGGGCAGAGGATCTGGATATTTTTCAAAGAAGACATACAGATGGCCAATAGGCACATGAAAAGGTGCTAAACATCACTAATCATCAGAGAAGTGCAAATCAAAACCACAATGAGATATCACCTCACCTACTAGAATGGTTGTCATTAAAAAGACAAGCAATAACAAGTGTTGGTAAGGATGTGGAGAAAAGGGAACCTTTGTGCACTGCTGGTGGGATTGTAAATTGGTATGGCCACGGTAGAAAACAGTTTGGAGGTTCTTCAAATATTAAAAATAGAACAAACATATGATCAAACAATTCCACTTCTGGGTACTTACAAAGAAAATAAAAATACTAACTTGAAAAAATATCTGTATTCTGCACCGTCATGTTCATAACAGCATTATTTACAATAGCCTAGACATGGAAACAACATAAGTGTCCATCGATGGATGAAAAGATGAAGAAGTTGTGAGATATATATCTTGCAACAACATGGTTGGTTCTTGAAGTCATCATGTTAAGTGAAATAAGTCAGAGAGAGAAAGACAAATACTGTATGATCTCACTTATATGTGGAATCTAAAACAACAACAAAACCCCACCAAACTGAGAGAAAAATAGATCTGATTTGTAGTTACTAGAGGCAGGGGGTGGGGGTACTGGAGGAAGGTGGTCAAAAGATACAGACTTCCAGTTTAAGATAGATAAGCACTAGGTATGCAATGTACAACATGATAACTACAGATAAGCACTAGGTATGCAATGTACAACATGATAACTACAATACTGACGTATGATATACAGGAAAGTTGTTAGGAGAGTAAATCCTCAGAGTTTTCCTCACAAGGAGAATTTTTTTTCTTTTCTTTTTATTGTATCTGTATGAGATGATGGATGTAAACTAAACCTACTGTGGTAATCATTTCACAATGCATGTAAATCAAACCATCATGTTGTCTACCTTAAACCTATATAGTAATATATGTCAATTATATAAATAAAACTGGAAAATTAAGAAGAACAGAGTTGAAGAATTAACATTATTTCAAGATTTTCCATAAAGGTACAGTAATTAAGATAGCATTTTTTTAAACATTTTTATTTGAGTATAATTGCTTTACAATGGTGTGCCAGTTTCTGCTGTACGACAAAGTGAATCAGCTATATATATATATATATATATATATCACAATATCCCTTCCCTCTTACGCCTCCCTCTCACTCTCCCTATCCCACCCCTCTAGGTGGTCACAAAGCACCGAGCTGATCTCCCTGTGCTATGTGGCTGCTTCCCACTAGCTATCTATTTTACATTTGGTAGCATATATATGTCAGTGTTACTCTCTCACTTCCTCCCAGCTTACACATCCCCCTTCCCATGTCCTCAAGTCCATTCTCTACATCTGCATCTTTATTCTTGTCCTGCCCCTAGGTTCTTCAGAACCTTTTTCTTTTCTTTAGATTCCATATATATATGTTTATATAAGGTATTTTTCTCTTTCTCACTTCACTCTGTATGACAGACTCTAGGTCCATCCACCTCACTACAAAGAACTCAGTTTCGCTTCCTTTTATGAAGACAGCATGGTTTTATTGTTAAGACAGACAGGTATATCAGTAGAACAGAGAGGAGTGTACATAAATAAACCTAAACACATATGGACATTTGCCTTTTGCCCGAGGTACAAAGGCAATTCAATGGAGAAAGGATAGATTGATTTTACAAATGGTGCTGGAAAATTTAAATAATCATATGAAAAAGAAAAAAATAACTGATCTATATCATTTATCATATACAAAATTTACTTTAAAATGGGTCAGAGGTCTAAATATAAATCCTAACAATATAAAGCTTTAGAAGTAAACATAGGAGAAAATCTTCATGACTTTAGTTTAGGCCAAGATTTCTGAGATATGATGCCAAATACATAATCCAAAAAGGGAAAATTTGATAAATTGCACTTCATCAAAATGAAAAATTTTGCTCTTCAAAACACACCATTAAGAGAATGAAAAGCAAGCCACAGACCCTGAGAAAATATTTTAAAGTCATACATGTAATAAAGGAATCCAGAATATGTAAAGAATTCAACTCAAAAAAAAAAACACAAAACCCATTTTTTTGTGGGGAGGGCCACACTGCATGGCTTGCAGAATCATAATTCCCCGACCAGGGATTGAACCCAGGCCCCCAGCAGTGGAAGAGCCAAGTTCTAACCACTGGACCGCCAGGGAAGCCCCCTCCATTTTTAAAAATAGACAAAAGATTTGAACAGATACCTCACCAAAGAAGACATATGGATTGCAAATAAGTACATAAAACTATGCTCAATATCATTTGTCATAAATGCAAATTAAAATCACGATGAAATACCACTACATACCTATGAGAATGGCTAATATTAATAAGATTGACCATACCAAACGTGGGGAAGATGTGGAGCAACTAGAAATCTCACATACCACCATTAGAAATATAAAATTGTTATAATCACTTTGGACTACAGTGTGACAGCTTCTTAAAATGTTAAATGTATACCCGCCATCTGATCCTCCATTCCACAACTAGGCATTTATTCAAGAAAAAAGCAAGCATATGTACTGACAAACATGCTAATATTTGTATGCTAATTATTTGTAATAGTCCCAAACTGGAAATAATCCAAATGTCTGTCAACATTTCAATGGAATGGATAAATGCATTGTGGTATTTCCATAAAATAGAATACTACTCAACAATAAAACAGATGGACTGCTAATACACACAACAATATGGATGAATCTCAAAATAATTATGAAGAGTAAAAGAAGCCAGACAAAAAAGAAATACATAGTATATTATTCCATGAAATTCTAGAAAATGAAAAGTAATCTATAGTGATAAAAAGCATATGAGTGGTTGCCTGGAGACTGGTAAGGGTATTAGGGTGGGGTGAGATGGAGGATTACAAAGGATCAAAAGGAAATATTTAAAGGTTATAGATGTTTGTTACCTTGATTGCGATGTTGGTTTCACATAGGTCAACATTGATTAAATTGTACACCTTAAATATGTACCGTTTGTTATATGTCAATTATACACCAATAAAACTGTTTTTAAAAATGAATTTAAGTGACACAGGTATAGCATTACAGTCATCACCACCTCCCTTGTGCACCTGTAGACTTTTATAATATGGACAATCACCAACTCTTCTAAGCCTAGTCTAGATCTCATCATTCTTCTTAACATTGCTCCTTTTCTGAGCTCTGTCAGACTATCAGAAGAAACAGGGCATGTGAGATGGGAGAAATAAGAGCTACTTATGTAATATTACAAATTCTCTTATGAAGCTTTATATGTAAGTAAGATGATCAATTCAGCTAAATAGTTTGCTCTTCCTTTTACTGAATAGTTTAGCCTATGTCACATTTAGAACTCTGTGCTGCAAGAAACAGAAACCCCAATCCAAACTGGCTTAAGCTAAAATGGAGATGTATTGGCTTAAGTAAAGTTATAGTTGAAGATTTTTGGGAATGGTTTTAACCAGAGGCTTCATAGTGTTAACAAGGCCTTGGTTCTATTTCTCTACAATTCTCTCATCTCTACTCTCTCAGATGTAGGCTTTGTCCTCAGTCTGGGTTTTTGTATTTGGGTTGTATTTTGTGTTGTTGTTGTTTTTTTTTTTTTTTTTTTTTTTTTTTTTTTTTTTTTGCTTCTTTGAACAAAGGAGGATTTCTTTCCGTGATGCTCTCAGAAAAGGGAAAGTACCTGGGAAAGAGAACCTCTCAGCCATATCTCCTTGCTTCTCATCGGCCCAAACTGGGTTCTGTGCCCATCTGTGTACTAATCCCTGAGGCCAGATGAAGAGGGTGTGCTGAGTTAAGCTTATCAGAACCCAGCCCTGAAGCTGACAGTAAGGTGAGCATCCTTTGAGCACATGGGCTTTGGGGAGGTAGAAAGGGGTACCCAGACAACAACTGGGGAAGTGTTAGAGGAAGGTGAATAAATGTTGGGCAAACCAAACAGCAAAGATTCACCTTAATGGTGTCATATTTACTGTTTTATGTTAAACTATATTGCAAATATAGGATACACATATTAATACATGAAGGTCAGCATTACATGAGTAATATCATGTAAGAAATCATGGATTTTTCCCCAGCTTTAGTGAGATATAATTGACATACAACATTGTGCAAGGTGTAACATTTAAGGTATACAATGTGTTGATTTAGTACACTTAGATATTGAAAAAAAATGACCAACACAGCTTTAATAAATGCCTGCATCACATCTCCTAATTACTATTTTTTCTTTGTGGTGAGAACATTTAAGATCTACTCTCAGAGGTGACATCACCAAGATAGTGACATAGGTCATTCCCAGCTTCACTACCCCTCACAGGAAGAACAACTAAAAACTATTCATGGACTAGACACCACTGAGAAAAATCCTAGAACATGAAAGCACCCCCTGCACCACAGAGACCAAGGCAGACGGTATTAGAGGAGTAAAAGGAGCTGCTACACAGGGACCTCATTACCCCTCCTGCAGCACTCCCCAAGAGGTCTCCACTGAGCCTCCCGGGAGAAAAGAGAGCCCAAGGTGGACATCCACCTTCCCCAGCATCGTAAGTCACTTCTTGGGAGTCCCGCTCCAGTCTCCCTTCAGGGAGATGGCAGGGGAACGCGCAGGTCTTGACTATGGGGAATCTGATTGTGATAAAGAAAGGGGATGGGGCTTGCAACAAACAGCAAACACTTGGATCTTGGCGGGCCAGCAGTAGTCCCAGCCAGCAGCTTTGCTCATCTGCAAAGCCAAGACAGTGGCACAGTCTGATCAGGGAACTCAGCAGGGTGAAGGTCTGCCTGATTTGGGATCTCAAACAGAGTGCCTTGCTGGTCCTGGAGCCTGGTCTTCCCCACAACAACCTGCCCAGGCAAGGGAGATGAGTTAGAGACTGGCCTGACCAGGAAGTGTGGTCAGAACACCTGGAAGCTACACAGCCCAGCAACACTAAAACAGATCCCTACAGGCAGAGCTGATCATCTGCAGAGCAAAGGCAATGGCACTGTTCAGCCAGGGAACTTGGAGAATGGGTCAGCTTCCGTCAAGACCACAAACAAAGAGCCTGGCCAAGCTTGGAGCCCGTTCCCCTACTCTCCCCAGGCAGGTGTGCTAATTCATAGCCCTGTCTACTGCTGAGTCCATTCCTGACCTCATTCCACCACAAACCCTGACTAGGAACTCCTGAGAAGCTGCTTGTATCAGTGAATTCTCAACAGAAACTTTTCAGGCCAGGAAAGAAGGGGATGATATATACAAAATATTGAAAAAAATGTGTCTGCCAAGAATTCTATATGCAAAAAAGCTATCCTCCAGAAATGAAGGAGTCAGAAAGACGTTCCCAAATAAACAAAAGTTGAGGGAGTTCATCACTACTAGACCTGCCTTACAAAAAATTGCTAAAGGGAGTTATTTGAGTGGAAGTTAAAGGACACTGATGAACATCACAAAAACACAAAAAGGTAGTATAAAACTCACTAGTGGGCTTCCCTGGTGGCACAGTGGTTGAGAGTCCACCTGCCGATTCAGGGGACACGGGTTCATGCCCCGGTCCGGGAAGATCCCACATGCCGCGGAGCGGCTAGGCCCATGAGCCATGGCCGCGGAGCCTGTGCTCCGCAGCGGGAGAGACCGCAGCAGTGAGAGGGCTGCGTACCTCAAAAAAAACAAAAAAAAAACAAAAAAACCAAAAAACTGCAAATCAGTCAGTGTGATACATCACATTAACAAACTGAAGAATAAAAACCATATGATCATCTCAATAGATGCAGTAAAAGCTTTTGACAAAATTCAACATCCAGTTATGATAAAAACTCTCCAGAAAGTGGGCATAGAGGGAATCTACCTCAACATAATAAAGGCCATGTATGACAAACCCACAGCAAACATGATTCTCAATGATGAAAAACTGAAAACATTTCCTCTAAGATCAGGAGCAGGACAAGGATGTCCACTCTTGCCACTTTTATTCAACATAGTTTTGGAAGTCCTAGCCGCAGCAATCAGAGAAGAAATAAAAGAAATCCAGATTGGAAAAGAAGTAAAACTGTCACTGTTTGCAGATGACATGTTACTATATATAGACAATCCTAAAGATGCTACCAGAAAACTACTAGAGCTCATCAATGAATTTGGTAAAGTTGCAGGATATAAATTTAATATACAGGGACTTCCCTGGTGGTGCAGTGGTTAAGAATCCACCTGCCAATGCAGGGGACCGGGTTTGATCCCTGGTCCAGAAGATCCCACATGCCGTGGAGCAACTAAACTCTTGTGCCACAACTACTGAGCCTGCACTCTAGAGCCCACGAGCCACAACTACTGAAGCCCGTGTGCCCAAGGCCTGTGCTCCACAACAAGAGAAGCCAACGCAATGAGAAGTCTGTGCACTGCAAAGAGTAGCCCCCACTCACTGCAACTAGAGAAAGCCTGCGCAGCAATGAGGGCCCAACACAGCCAAAAATAAATAAATAAATGTATTTTTAAAAATCCCCCCCCCCAGATTAACACACAGAAATCTCTTGCATTTCTATACACTAAAATGAAAGATCAGAAAGACAAATTACGGAAGCAATCCCATTTACCATCTCATCAAAAAGAATAAAATATCTAGGAATAAACCTACCTAAGGAGGCAAAAGACCTGTACTCTGAAAACTGTAAGATGTTGATGAAAGAAATTGAAGATAACAAACAGATGGAAAGATGTACTATGTTCTTGGCTTGGAAGAATCAATATTGTCAAAATGACTATACTACCCAAGGCAGTCTACAGATTCAATGCAATCCCTATCAAATTACCAATGGCATTTTTCACAGAACTAGAACAAAAAATTTTTAAATTTGTATGGAAACACAAAAGACCCCAAATAGCCAAAGCAATTCTGAAAAAGAAAAATGGAGCTTGAGGAATCAGGCTCCCTGACTTCAGACTATACTACAAAGCTACAATAATCAAAACAGTATGATCGTGGCACAAATACAGAAATATAGATCAATGGAACAGGATAGAAAACCCAGAAATAAACCCATGCACTTATGTTCAATTATTTTACAACAAAGGAGGCAAGACTGTACAATGGAGGAGAGACAGTCTCTTCAATAAATAGTGCTGAGAAAACTGGACAGCTACAAGTAAAAAAATGAAATTAGAACATTCTTTAACACCATACACAAAAGTAAACTCAAAATGGATTAAAGACCTAAATGTAAGACCGGATACTATAAAACTCTTAGAGGAAAACATAGGTAGAATACTCTTTGACATAAATTGCAGCAATATCTTTTTTGATCCACCTCCTAGAGTAATGAAAATAAAAACAAACAAATGGGGCCTAATTAAACTTAAAAGCTTTTGCACAGCAAAGGAAACCATAAACAAAATGAAAAGGCAATCCACAGAATGGGAGAAAGTATTTGCAAATAAAGTGACTGACAAGGGATTAATCTCCAAAATATACAAAAAACTCATGTAGCTCTCTCTGTATATATATATAGTAAAGAAAAAAAAAACCCAATCAAAAAATGGGCAGAAGATCTAAATAGACATTTCTCCAATACAAACATACAGATGGCCAAAAAGCACATGCAAAGATGCTCAACATCACTAATTATTAGAGAAATGCAAATGGAAACTATAATGGGTATCATCTCACATTGGTCAGAATGGCCATCATCAGAAAGCGCACAAACGATAAATGCTGGAGAGAGTGTGGGGAAAAGGGAACCCTCCTACACTGTTGGTGGGAATGTAAATTGGTACAACTACTATGGAGAACAGTATGCAAGTCCCTTTAAAAACTAACTATAGAACTACCATATGATCCAGCAATCCCACTCCTGGGCATATATCTGGAGAAAACCATAGTTCGAAAAGATACATGCACCCCAATGTTCATTGCAGCTCTATTTACAATAGTCAAGACATGGACGCAACCTATATCTCCATTGAGAGAGGAGTGGATTAAGAAGATTTGGTACATATATACAATGGAATATTACTCAGCCATAAAACAAGAATGAAATAACACCATTTGTAGCAACATGGATGGACCTAGAGATTATCATACTAAGTGAAGTAAGTCAGACTAAGGCAAATATCATATGGTATCATTCATATGTGGGAGCTAAAAAAATGATACAAATGAACTTATTTACTAAACAGAAACAGACTCACAGACTTTGAAAACAAATGTATGGTTACCAAAGGAGAAACATGGGGGGAGGGATAAATTAGGAGTTGGATTAACATATACACACTACTATATGTAACATAGATAATCAACAAGGACCTACTGTATAGCACAGGTAACTCTACTCAGTATTCTGTAATAACCTATATGGGAAAAGAATCTGAAAAAGAATGGATATATGTATAACTGAGTCACTTAGCTGTACACCTGAAACAAACACAACATTGTAAATCAACTATATTCCAACATAAAATAAAAATTAAATTTAAAAAAAAGGATCTAGTTACTGTTCTTTTATTTCTTATGTGATCAGAGCCTGAAATCCCACCTTTGAATAATCTTCTCCCACTGTCCGGAGATTCAAACACACAGTTACTGATAGGTAAGTGCCTTTTCTCGTTAATTAGTGCTTTTCTAACAGCAAAGATAGACTTTCCTCTTCTCTCTCACAACAGAAGCCAACGCCATTACTCAAATTGCTCTATAGGACACAACTTTGTTTTTCAATCCCCAGTTAAACTAGTATAAATTAAACTCAACTCTCTGACAGAATATTTTTCTCAGCCTTATCAAGTTTAATTTTATCCAAATGTAAAAAACGTCCACAAATACAGTTGTATGTCCAAGAGAGAGAAATGGGTTCCAGAGAAAAACTCCTGGAGAGACCTCCCTACACCATTATAATTTATATAGTGTATTTAACATGGTAGATATCACTGGGATGCATATAAAGACATGGGGGTGGGGGCAGAAGAGAATTATCTGAGTCATTAATTGTGGTGGTTTAAAACCTTGCCCACAGATTCTTTGACACCACTTCCACAGAGAGGTGGAGGCTATACCTTTCCCTGCATATGGGAGGGTGTGTGACTGCTAGACCAGTAGTGCACAGTGGAAGTGATGCTATAACTTAGGCTAGATCAAAGGCCACACAATTCATGACTCTTTTATTTGACAGTGGCCTTTGGTTCTCTGGTCTGCCATGTAAAAAGTTGAAGGCCAACATGCTATGAGAAAGCATAGTCTACCTGAAGAGGCCCTTGTGGGTGTTCTGGTCCCAAACCTCAGCAGATATCCAGCAGACAGCCAGCATCAACTCCCAGCTTCTGAGTCATCTTAGCGGAGGCCCCAAATATTATAAGCAGAGATAAACCATCCGACTATATTCTTTCTGAATTCTTTTTTTTGGCCGCGCTATGGCTTGTGGGATCTTAGTTCCCCAACCAAGGATCGAACCCGGGCCCTCAGTAGTAAAAGCACGGAGTCCTAACCACTGGACTGCCAGGGAATTCCCTCTTTCTGAATTCTTCACCCATAGAATCCATAAAAATGATGAAATATTTTAAGCTGCTAAGTTAGTTTGATAAACAGGATGGTAAAGGAATAAGCTTCTAAAGGGAAGATGTTTTCGGCTGGGGAAGAGAACGGGGAACACTGGATGCTGTTGCTGTTGTCTAGACATAAGGTGATAAAGCTGTGAATGAGTCTTGGGGCCGAAGGAATGAAGGTCAGGGACAGCTAGTGTACTTACTGAAAGGGGGGAAAAGATGCTCTTACCGCTGATAAAATATGAGGAAAAGGAAGAAAGAAGAATCACAGATCAAGTCATAACATTTTCTTAAACTAAAGAGCCCTTGGGATGACCTAATTACATCCATTTTCCAGGTGAACTGTCAGTCCCAGAGCAGTTGAGTGACTTGCCCAGTCTCAAGTGTGATTCCAGTCACTACCAGAGCTGAGCCGCTGTCATAAAATCCAAGCCTCTCCTCCTTGCTCCCACCTCCTCTGGGTGAAGACATGGTGATCACCATGGTGATCATGGTGTCCTCCGCCATAGGCCAGAGTGATGGAGAAGGCCAAGAAGGCCCCAGAGCACAGCAGTATGGATAATAATCACTGATACACTAAAAGTAGATGAGACAATAGCCCAGGGAGGAGGGGAGGATGCAGGAAGTTCTATCTAACCACTCCACCCCTATCTCTAAGATAAAACCATCAGGATATTAGGGACTGGAGCCTCTAATGGGAGGAGTGAAGGGACTATAAATATCCGAGAACTGGTAGGATTGGGCCCTCTGAGCCATCTGCTCGAAGAAAAGACATTCAGAAGCGCCTTGGAAGAGGATGAGGCCTGGAGAGGCTTGAACCATCAACCTGCCTTCTAGTTAGTCCAGCTTCATTCACCAGGAAAGATCAGGAGTTAAAAATCCAAGCTGGGGGGCTTCCCTGGTGGCGCGGTGGTTGAGAGTCCGCCTGCCGATGCAGGGGACGCGGGTTCGTGCTCCCGTCCGGGAGGATCCCACGTGCCGCGGAGCGGCTGCGCGTCCAGAGCCTGTGCTCCGCAACGGGAGAGGCCGCAACCATGAGAGGCCCGCGTACAGCCAAAAAAAAAAAAAAAAAAAAAAAAAAATCCAAGCTGGGGCCTGTTGTCTGGGAACAAAGACAATGTCTAGAGCACCACGGGCTTTATATCCTGAGAAACAATGAAGGAGAAAAGGTAGAGACTGTAGGGGTCCCCTAATAGGCAGCCTCCTGACTCCGGCGCTTCTGACTCCTGAGAACAAGAAGGATGGTGATATTAACAAAAACTGGGAAATTTCCAGTGGGCAAGGCAGAGGGAAAGAAAGAAAATGAAAGCCAAATTTGTATAGGCTCCCTTAAGAGCCCTGGGGGTCCCTGCCAGTTCCCTTCAAGCCAAGGGGAGAATGCAGCTAATCTCAGCCACCTCTGCCCCTATACCACCACCAGCTGGAGTAATTCCAGCATATCTACTTGCTGTTCTCACAGTTTACAGACCAAGCTAACATTTCTTTGAACAAAGATTTCTAACTTAAACATTTTTTGAGAACTACTACTGCGAGGCATCATCCCAGCTGCATTTTGGTTCCTAGCTTTTCTGTGTTCTATGATTAAAAATATGAAAACACAGGTATTTGACTTAATTCACCTGTGCTGGCCCAGAAAGCCTGCCACTCAGAACCATGTGGAGAGCTTGCTCCACAAAGACATATCCAGACTCCATCCTCAGAGATTCTGATTCAGCAAAAGAGGTGGGACCTAGAAATATATATATACATATATATATATATGCAAGGTTTTCAGATGATTCTACTGAAGAGTAAGGTTTGGAAACCACTCTTGTACTAAATATTTACGTATATTTTGAATTTAAACAATAGCATAAACCAGTTAACTGCCCCTTTTTCAGTTGTACTTTTAAAAATATTAATAAAAATGTTAAATATATTCCAAAAGTGTGAGGGGAGGAGGGGAAGGTAAGGAGATTCAGCGAGGTACCTTGCATTACGTGTCGGTTTTTTTCAGTTCTCCTCAAAATGTGCACGTATAAATCCTTCTCTTACCAATTGGTCATCGCGTGCAACTTCTAACATCCACTGTTCCTGTAAGCCACCATTCACAGGGCAGGTATCTGTCATGTCTCCGGTCCTTTGCCTCCTCTGTTTTCTTCCAGTCTGAGCCACTGTTCCAGCAACCACGCCATCATGGAGCCTCATCCTTGCTACCGAAGCCAGTGACTCCGCCCACGTGAGCCCGGCTTTTATAGGCTACTCAGGTGTTGCAGATGATCAGCCAGATTGGGAACAGCCACCTAAGTGGTATTTTCAATAGCCTACCTTGCTTTTCTAAACAGTGGTGTGTCCCTTCCAGGTGAATGATATTAAAGGAAATAAACCTTATTCCTTTGGAAGACTTTGAAACAAATCGAGAAAAAACATCAGTTTTACAATCTGAAATACATTTCTTCACACTGATATCAATGAAGACCTGCAAACATCTAAGCCATGAATAAGTGCATCAGTTAAAATCTATTTCCCCATGCATAAAGTAAGTGATAAGACCTTCTTATAGGTAGGTTTGTGAGGAAAGAGGGATTTGAGTTATGAGGTTTCCTACCCTGAGTTAGGAATCATGTGAACTCAATTCAAATTGATTAAAAGCACTTTGTTTAAATTTCACTGGATAGTTCTAATCTGTAACTGTAAAGCCGGCAGTGTCTGAGTTCAAAGTATTGTTTAAAAACAAAAACAAAGACAAGCAAATGCTATCATGTATCGATTTAAATTCTGCCCAGGGAGCAGTAACTTCTGAAAGTACCTTTTGGGAGGAGGAATGTTTCACACTTTATAGAGCAAAGTGAAACTTCTGGTTGGAAAGATATCATTAAGGGAATTTTTGTGTTCTTGGAGGCTTAACATATCCAAACAAACATTTCTTATCCAGTTAGTGAGATGCAGAAGAAAAGACTGACTTTAGCAATAAATACACAATTTGACTCCCTCAACTGAAATAGCCACTGAATTCAGGAAGAGAAGAAAAGTGCAAGGATTTTTTTTTTTAATATTTATTTATTTATGGCTGCATTGGGTCTTCGTTGCTGCGCACGGGCTTTCTCTAGTTGCAGTGCGCAGGCTTCTCATTGTGGTGGCTTCTCTTGTTGCGGAGCACGGGCTCTAGGCACGTGGGCTTAGTACTTGTGGCTTGCGGGCTCTAGAGCACAGGCTTAGTAGTTGTGGCACATGGCCTTAGTTGCTCCACGGCATGTGGGATCTTCCCGGACCGGGGCTTGAACCCGTGTCCCCTGCATTGGCAGGTGGATTCTTAACCACTGCGCCACCAGGGAAGCCCGCAAGGATTTTTTTTTTAAGTTTCAGTCTAGATAAAAAATATTTGGAGCCTGTGCTAGTGATGGGAAAGGTCTGATAGAATTTAGAGTGAGTTATAAAGATACATATTAATCAAACTCTAGAACTAAGACATGAATCAGATTACAGTATAACTGATAGTTGGTCATGATTAGCTACAGATTTAAAGCTGCAATCAGCTTTATTAGGAAATAAAGGTGATTTTTCAGTCTTCATTTTAATAAATCCTATATATACCTCTCACCTGTTCCCAAACTCTGACGAGAAAGCATGGGGTATTATATATGACCCTTAAAACTTCAGCATAGTATTTCAGCTTTTCCTTCAATTCCATGGACTACCCCCAATTCTCTAATAATTTATTTTTAGCTTAAGTTAGGTTCTGCTACTTGCAACCAACCAAAGCAAATGGAAACATCACTCCATAAATATTTATCTGAAACTTAATAAAATCAACGTTAAATTTAGGAGTATATGGTATAGAATAATATTTAGCTGCATTTAAAAGGAAAGAATGCCTCTATCCTGAGTCCTTTAGCTCCTACCTATGACTTCCAATACCCTATAGCCCAAGTTTTATGGAAATCATACTGTTGACAGCAGGACTCATTTTTCATCCCATTCTCATAAATCCTATTATTATTAACTTGGGATGCCAGGTTTTTCCTAAATTATAGCCAGTTCTATTCACTAGTGTTTCGTGGTTTATTTCAAATTGATTACAAGAAAAATCTAATGACCATTAAACTAGAAGGGAACATAATAAAAATTTCTAAAAGTAGGTTAATTTTATCTGAAGTCTGAATGTGATATTTAAAGATATACTTTTTTCTTTCCCCAAAGACATAGTATCAAATTATTCCTTGCTCTAATAAATTATTATGTAAAGCTATTTTTTAAGAACCAAGTAATTTTCATGTCATTCTAAAGTGCTTGCTAAAAAAATTAGATAACATTTAGTACTGTTGGAAATGAAGTAATCTCTCAAAACAGAATTAGTATGTTTATACCTGAAATAAGCAAAAGCATAAGTATGTCACAGGTGTCCCTTAGTCCATTCTTTTTGTACAATTTGTGACAAATTTTCAAGGATTATATTTTCTTGAAATGATGAGATAGATGTTGGCCCTATTGCTTGGAACGATGAGGTGATACGATGTTGTTTGCTGCAAAGCAGGAGTCAGAAATAAGATGCAGAAGCATTGAAAGGACGTGGGTGTGAGATCACAGAAGAATTTGGGAGAGGTTTTTCAGTCTTGTTATATACAGACTCTGTCAAGCTCAATTTTTCACCAGTAGAGAATGTTAAATTGCTGATTACCTGTATAGATTTTGGAAGCACCAGGCAGACCCCATTATTCCAGCCCCCCACCCAAAATCATCCTCACCCATTTGCTGATTTCTGGAATCCCACCAGACATCCTGTGTCAGTCACTAAGACACAGATGCCGCTCAGCTCTGGGATTCATAATGGTTTAGGAACTTGGTGTGGTTTTAATCCTAGCTCAGTCACATGCTAGGCTGCAGAGACTCCGCCTGCAGAAGTACACACCACACTCCTGATTATTTCATAAGGGCTCTTTGAAAGAGGAAGATCTTCCCAGCATTCTGCTCCATGGAGAAAGCTCAGACTCTCACAGGCCTCTTTGAGACCAGCCCTTTCAGATCACAACTTGGCCGCTCCCAGGAAGTCTGGGACCATCTCAAAGCCCTGGATCATGTCATTCCTAAACCAGTGCCAGACTTGTCCACTAATTCCACCCTCCTGATGCTTGGGCAACTTTATTTCAAAGGACCCTTAGCCAGGGTCCATCTCAACAGGGCTCCCTAACTTTGACTCTTTCAGGCTATAGAATTTAAGCTATCAGTTCCTTTCGCCCCAGGAGACCCTGGTCTCCTTATGCCAATTGTTCCACCTTCTTTCCTGGGGCTTTGCTTTCTAGTTCAGTCTGCTTCCCAGTTTTTGAGGAGCAACAACAGATTACATCATCTGGCCAAATGAGAGAACTGTATCAGAAGACAGACTCAGGGAGGGCTGTGTTACGACCTGGTGACAGAGTTTACTAGATAGTAGGGGATATGCTTTCTATTGTCACCACTCTCCTCCCTCTTTGGCAAGGTAGCAGTCAGAGTGGAACAGAAGATCAGGACAATGCAGGGCAACAGATGGTGGGTGCGGGAGGAGGGGGTCTTGGGGAATCGTGCCAACCTAGGCGTGGGGCATCTTGTCTAGGAAAAGCAGTGCCTGGCAATGATCTGAGAGCCACATGATGGACTAGAAGAGGAAAGAAACCCAAGGGGTGGTAGGAGGATGCTGGATATGTAGGAGCATGCCTGAGATATTCTAGCTCAAGAAGGGAACCATTTCCTCAGTGAGACTGGGCCAGAGACTACTGCTTAGTTGCAATGATTCATAGTCCTCCATTTAATTTTTTTTTTAAAAAAACAAAAGCTAAGATGATTGGCTCATAAGACCAGAACGTTTTAAAATTTAGAGGAAGAATCACAGACTCCTATAGCAGAGCTGGCAGGGACTTTAGAGTTTACCTATTCTCCACTAACTTCCTGTGTTAAACTTTTCTTTATACCATCCCTGACAGAGGCTCACATGGCCCCTCCTTGGAAGTCACTCCCTCAAACAGCAGCACATTTTGATTGTTAGATCAAATTGTCAGGCTAGTAGGCTCTCTATACGACTCCAAATGGATGGATTCCATGTCCCCACATCACTACTAATCACAGGTCTGCCCTCTAGATTGAAACAGTGTTACAGTCTAGGAGCAGGCATGGTCTATACCTACAGATTTATCCCCCAAGAAGGGGTGAAAAGCAGAAATACTTTGTCATTAGATACAGTGTTTATCTCTTCAGGGATGATTTTCAAGTATTCAATGATTCTGAAGGGAGAGTATGCCAGGGGAAATAATATATTTTCCCTTTGAAACCAGGGTTGAGACAGGGTGTTATATACACAGAAGTACCTATTCATTATTTTATTCAATCAACACATATGAAGCACATACGATGTGCAAGACTCTATGCTCAGAGACAAAGGGGTCCAGCACTCGGGGGCTAGTCTACAAGTCGGAAAAATGTCTAGGGCCCCGGGGCCTCTAAGATACGTCCAAATTGCCTCAAGATGTGAAAAGAAATCCTTAGTCCTCTTGCAGCATAAGGGCCTTGGAGCACAGATCAACAGAGATGTGCTCAGAAAGAGCTGGGGTTCTCAGGAGTCGACCACTGAGGTGGACCGTGTGCCCTGAATCCACACCTTTAATGTCTCTGTTCACCTGACCGCACTTATGTTTTTTGGGGCAGAACATGGGAAGGATTAATCTAAAGAGAGCTGGCAACTAACATAAAAGAAAATGAAGAATGTCAATTACCTACTGTTTCCACGTTTCAGGGACGCTTTTTCATGTAAAGCCATGCAACATGGAACAAAAAGCCCTGAATGCAACTGATTTCAAAGAGATGCAGAACTTGCTGTGATTCTCTAACTCACACAAACACTCGGGAGCCACCAGCTGGCACGCGGCGCAGCCTCGCTGAACAAGAAGCAGAAATCGCTGCGGAGCCGCTAGGGGGTACCTCAGCTCCAGCGAGCAGAGAGAGACTCCCGCACACTCGAGGAAGCCACAGCGATGTTGCCTCTTGCCTTAATTTTGTCCTTTAAAATTTTTAACCACGGATTTCTGCCTCTTCTCTTGAACATCCACTAACAGGAGAGCACTCAGTGCTGCGTTTATACATTAGAAACAACCATTGAAAATAAAAGGATATTAAATGAAACGAGCTAATTGAGGCCTCTGTGAAGGGAGGAAGTTTAGGGTCTCATCTCAATCTGTCCTTTTAATTGTCGTAATTTCCCATGAGCACGAAGTAAGAGATAAATGGGGCATAGACTATTCTGCATGTCGTTAGGGGGTGGAGATGCTCAGGCGGGGTGACGGGATCGTGGTGGAGGCAGTCACCGCCCAGCCCTGCTTCCCCACCCCACCCAGAAGATGCCTTAAACGCAGCAAACTCCTCAGCCTGGCCAAGGGAATGTTTAGAGCTGAGAGCTGTTTCTATTAGCTGCGTCTCCATCAGTCCAAGAATGAGACCTGCCTCTCCTGTGTGGGACAAGTACTTAGCCGAGGACACCCAATACACAATGGACCCAACTTTTAGAAAATTCAAAATAAATGTGAGATCCGACGGAACCTATAAAACAACAAAATACAGACCTCTAGTCACATTGTAAAAGCGCTAACATTACAAAAGCACTATCACCTTTTAAAAGGATGACCTTGTTGTGGGATTTCATTTGAAAGAAATCTTAGTGCATTTAAAATAGGTGAAATTACAAAAATTTTAAAGCATACTTTCACATACCTTATGGCATACTGAATTATCCTAGTAACGGGGAAAAAAGCATTATCTTTATAAGAAATCAGTGCCATTACCATTAATTTTTATTCTAAGTTTAGTTTTATGTGCTATGTAATTATCTTATAATGGTGGTATTCAAATATGAGATGTAAGACAATTTAAATTTAAGGAGGAAAATGCCAATCAGTTGTTTAAAAAATACGATGGACACGTTAAGGTCAGACTTAAAAGCAATGGGAACAAAATTCCTACTCAAACTGTTTTCTCCTTTGTTCCTAAATATTTAGCACTGCAACCATTTAGCTGTTGAAATGCAAAGATTTCGATTGTATTGCTGAAGTGGAAATTGCTGAGATCTTTAAAAATATCATTTATGAAGGAAAAAAGAATTTGCATGAACCCTGCACTAATGAAAGCTATGGATATACACTTTTCAGGGAATGTTTGAGCCCCGGGTTAACAATCTCTGCTTTAGACTGGAGGTGACATGGACTTTGAGAAAAGATGAAATATATGGAAGCTAAAGGGTCCATCACCCCCCAAATTGCATCTGTTCCTCGTGGCCCCAGGCAGCCAGAGTGCTAAGCAGAGAATGCCTTTGGCAGAGAATCTGTAGGGTCCAAGCTTTGCACAGGAATGACCTAGAGAAGCGTCTTCACACAGGCTAAGCATCCAGCAGATGGGACTGCTGGTCTATCGTGGGCAGCGAGGGTCAAGTTGAGCAGCTGGGCCCCAAGTCTCCCGCCTCCTCTCCAACCCAAGCAGCTTCATCTGTTTCCATATTGGGCTTCTGAATATGATTGTATTTGAAGGAAAGTTTTTGCTGCTAAAAAATATGGATAAGAGGATTTAAAAGTTTTTTTTTTTTTTTGGATCATCAGTGGTTATTTTCCTATTTTTGCTTTCTGCATCTTCCAAATTTTCAACAATGAAAAAGTATTACGTGTGTAATTAAAATACACCAAATTTATATTAAAATAAAAGAATAAGCTTTGCCTACTTCTCCAAAAAAAAAAAAAAAGTGCTGAAAACAGGCTTTCCGCCAGGATTGTAGCATTTTGAATGTGAGTTGCAGTTTTCAAACATAAAGCACAGCTGTTTTGTCTCTAACCCTGAAGCTGTGAAAAAGGGGAATGATTTTGAAAGCAGGAACAGGAAAAGACTATTGAGAAAAGTGGCTGCTATTTCTAGGCTGAAGTCTCCCTGGCAACACTGTTCTCAGAAGCTGTGCCTTCCTACGTGGTCTTATCGGGATTCATGAGTGATGAATCCAGAGGATTCACAAGACCCTAAGTCAGCAGAGACCAGGAGAGATTTGAGACAAAGCAGAGAGTCACGGCAGGCCAGAGAGATATGACAGACAGATGGTGTACTGCAGTGGGTGCCTCTCGTGGTTACTGCAGCCCCGTGGTCCACAGAGATCTGCAAGAAGTTGGGAACAGAGAGGTTGCTGAGTTAGCAGCCAGGAAGGTGAGGATGAGGTTCCTGAGATGTGAGAGGGCTGAAGACAACAAGAACTATGACTGAATAAAGAGTGTAGCTTCAAGCTACAAAGAGCAGCATGTGAGCTTAGTCAGCAATTGACCAGTACAGGAAAACTGCAGCATTACCAAAAAAAAAAAAAAAAAAAAAAAGGTAGGGAATGATTTAGAGGTGAGAAACTCTAAAGCAACCACCAGCAAAGAAAAACTAAGCCCAGTGCAATTTTAGAACAAAGTACAAGAGGTAAAAAGAATAACCATAGTTTTCCTGACTAGATCCAGAGATACCCCATTCAGTTGGATACAGCAATTCATGACTGTATGAATGCAATGAAACAGAGATACATTAGAGATTTAAAAAACAAAAACAAAAAACCTGCATCAGAAAAGGTCTGAAAACATGCATAATGGAAACTGGACAGAGCCCGTATAGAGAGATCCTGAGTCAGCTTCTCCATCAGCATACATCTAAAGCAATGGTTCTCCAAGTATAGTACCCAGCCCAGCAGCACCAGCAGTACCTGGGAGCTTGTTGCAAATGCAAATTCCCAGACTCCACCTCAGACCTACTGAATCACAGGCTCTAGGAGTGAGGGCCAAGAATCTGTGCCTTAGCAAGCCCACAGTGTTTTGATGCACACTAAATTTTGAGAACCATCGATACAGAGGCCTTGAAATCACCAGGAAAAGCTACCTATCGAACATAGTAAGGCAAAGCAAGGAACATCAAGAGAGGATGATGCCAGATGTAGCCAATCAGGAATGGAGATTCATCCTTAAGCTGCCCCCCCGCCCCCACCCCATGGCCATAATGCTTATCAATCTCCCCACCCTCATTCAAGTCACCACTGTCTGCTGCCTGGACTACTATCATAGCACCTGTCCAGATTTGGCCAGGGAAGTCCTGGCTTGAACCTGTGGTCCTGCTGTAATGAGAAGTCTCCCTTTCACTCTCAACATCGTCCAGATTTTGAATTATGTGGTTTCCCCTGTAATTGTCTCCTGACCATTTTCCCTGCCTCCACTCTTGCCCAGCTCCAGTAGGTTCTCTTCCCAGAAGCTAAAAAATGCAAATCGTTCCTGTTACTCCTCTTTTACAAAACCCTTCAATGACTTTTCGCTGCTCTGAGATAAAATGCGAACGCCTCCCAGTGGCCCACAGCACCGATCCTGCCATCTTCGCCTCATTCCGTGTCCCCGCTTGCTTTCTTTGTGCCAGGTACAGTAGCCTCCCATCAGTACTTTTACAAGCCAAGTTCATCGGCCCTCAAGGCCTCTGCTGGTCCTTCGTCCTGCATTGCTCTCAATCTCCATCCCTCTGCCAATGTCAGGTACTCTCCTGTTCTTATTTAATATCCCAAATGAGTTCTCAAATATTCTTTGAAGGTTTTGTTTTAATGACTACAATTTCCCATAGTATGGATGCAGCATAATTTATTTAACCATTCCCTAAAATTGTGGATTAAGATTGTTCCCCATTTTGTTGTTATTGTTAGTAAAGCTGTTATATGAATTAGTCACTGTTCTTGGTTGCAACCAACTCAAAACTACCTCAGGCCAAAAGGGAAATTTATTGGAATGATACTGGAGTTTCTCCACAAATAACATAAGGGTTAAACAATGAAACTGCAGAAAAGGCAGGATTAGCGGAATAACTGGGACCAAGGACATAATTGTAATCAGGACACCATTGATAGATATAGAATGTACATGTATATGTCCACACAAACATATACATGTACATATATATGCACATATGTATATACACATGTATATTAAAACTTCCATTCATCTCTCCTTCCCTCTGTGTGCAGTATTACCCTTTCTCACTAGGAAAGACTCACTCCCCTTGGTGGGTAACACGGCTGCCAGTGTTCTCAAATCATGACTCTCAGCACCAGAGACAGATGTGGATTCATACTCCCAGTTCCAAATTCAAAATTCTCCAAGGAAGGATTCTAATTGGCTCAACTTGGGTCAAGTGCCCTCCCTTGGGTCAATCAGCTATAAGAGCTTTTGTACAAACCCCATGGCTGCCGAGGAGGATGACACCCAGCAAAAGGGGGCTATTTTTCTCAGAACAAGGGCAGAAAGATGCTAAGCAAACACAATTATAGACATCTACTGTAGATAAGCTATTTGCTTGTAAGGATATGGGGGGTGGAATCTTTTCAATCACATGATATTTCTAAATTACTTAATGTGGACATAAAAGGAAATGGTTTTTAAAGCCCATAATTTCAATCTCTTAAAAGTCTTTCTTTTTTTATATTTCTTTCAAATATTTTCCCACATGTATAAATGTAACTGAGCAGGACCCCATGGGGCCTTCCCAGGACAGTCGGTCCCATGTCCTCTGCCTGCTTCTTGTTTGTAGAAAAGCTTTAACCTCCTAGGTTTTCCCCAAGTCCCAAAGAGCAAATTTATCAAAGAAGCGAGAAAATGCCAAAACAAAGGAAAACAGTCAAGCAAGACAAAACAATAATAGTTTAGCCATTAAACAACAGCAAGCACCTTTAGTTCCTCCTCAAGGGCTATAGATGATATCCTGAGCCATACCTTGAGCTGTTTTGCAGAGACTGAAACCTCCACCAGGTGGAAGAAGTTAACACAAGCACGTAGACTCCCAGACCAGCTGGAACCAGAAGGTTGATTATGTTGACTCCTGATTACCTCACCTCTAACTAATCAGAAGAATGTCCACGAGCTGATCGCACACCCTGCAACCCTCTCCCTTAACCCTGTCATGAAAAACCTTTCCCTGAAAGCCACTGGGGAGTTCTGGTCTTTTGAGCCTGAGCCGCCCTTACTCTTTGCTTGGCCTTGCAATAAATGTACTTTCCTTCACCACAACCTGGTGTCAGTAGGTTGGATTTACTGTGTGCAGGTGAGCAGACCTAAATTTGGTTGAGTAACATACATAGTTTTATATAATTGCATTCAAATTAAATGTAAAATCATAATTAAGGCTCTGGCCACTTACAATTTTGTCAAATATTTTTCTTATATTTCTGCATTGTCTTTCCTGTTTTTTCTCATCTCATTATAAAAATAATATTTGCTCACTGTACTACTACGACTACTACCATTAATAATAATGGCTAAAACTTGTATGGGACTTCCTGTGTGCCAGACACTGTCCTACACACATTATATATTTTAATGCATTGAATTTTGGCCCATCTGCCTGAGTCCTGACCTTATGAGGTAGGTGCAGTTATTATCATCATTTCTTTGGAAAAGGAAACTGAGGCACAGAGAGGTTGACATGTGCTAGCAAGTAGCAGAGCTGGGCTTCAATCCCAGGGAAACCAGCTCTAGACCCCCAATAGCAATACTTAGAGGAAGCAGGAAAAACAGCACTCGTGATCCTGACTCCCTGAGGCCACATCTACTTACATTTTGGTGTATCTTCCTCTCGTTTTTTTTTTTTTGCGGTACGCGGGCCTCTCACTGTTGTGGCCTCTCCCGTTGCGGAGCACAGGCTCTGGACGCGCAGGCTCAGCGGCCATGGCTCACAGGTCCAGCTGCTCCGCGGCATGTGGGATCTTCCCGGACCGGGGCACAAACCCGTGTACCCTGCATCGGCAGGCGGACTCTCAACCACTGCGCCACCAGGGAAGCCCTCATCTTTTTTTTTAATTTGCATTTTTCTTCTGACACAGTTGAAATTATACCATAAAATGGATGGTAAATATTTGGCAGGTATCACACCATTCCCTACCCTGACCCCCATCCCACCCCAAACAACAACATCCCATGTCCACTTTTGTTCACACCATTCTTTCCCACTCAGCCCAGATGTGGCCTCAAAGTTTATCTGGAAAAAAACCACAAAAACAAAAACAGCCACTCACAATCAGTTCAAGTTGACACACAGCACAAAACTACATACAATTTCTATACTATTCATCCTTATGACTCCTACATTTCGCCAGGTTGTTAAAAACCTTTTAAAACATTAGTTTTAAGACAGAGTAACTTTTCCATTTCCTAAAGATAATCATTTAAGTTATTTACAATATTTTACTATAATGAATAGTACAGAGCTATTTTTATATAGTAGATAATGCTGTAATAACATAAATTTTATCCTTTTTTTCCTTAATATAGATTCCAATAGAGAGCATACATGTCAGACCATTTATATCACAACTTCCCCAATATGCAGTTTTTTCGTTTTCACTTATTTCTCAGACAGCTGCATTTGTTGTCGGGGGGTATGCAGGAAGGAGAGGTCTGGACTGATGTAATGGGGAGGGCGGATGCCTCTCCCTTACTCCTGATGTCACAGGTGGAACACTCCTGGCTCCTTTCCCATCCCTTCACTCACTTCCCCCGGGTGAGTGGAGCAGTGACTTACCTGTTCAGCAAGTTGAGCCTAAAAACCAGTCATGTTTGGGATTGTCTCATCCTTTCTGAGCCAAGCCTGCCTTCAGGAAGCGTCTGTTCTGCTCAGCCCCTCCAGGCTCGATGTTTACAAGACAGATACTGATGTCGGGGAGACATCTGTGGGTACAGCTATCTAGTCCTAGGGTTCAGTTAGGAAAGCCAGTAGTCCATAGAGATAAGGCACATCCTCCAATATGAACTATAGCAACAACATAAGGGAATATTTTGGCCCATCTCCCCAAGTTCTGATTATTCCTAAATCAGTGCAGAACTTGGGCAGATAGGATGTGTGCTATTTACCCCCAACCCTCAATAAGCTGGAATAGTTATAGGAATTTTCATGATATTTTCCAAACTCTAACATATTTTAAACTATTTTTGCACTTTTATATACAGTTGTGCTTTGTATAAGCTTACTCATTTACAACCATTTAGCTTCAAAATGTTGGCAGTTTTGCTACATTTTCATCGGGTATTTTGTTTTACAAGTGAAAATTCTGCAGCCAGCCTGGGTGCTGTTTATCTGTAGGTAATTTTTCCCCTGTGTAAACATTTTTAAATCATTGTTAAGCTTTTTAAGAGTTTTTTTAAATGTGGACCAATTTTAAAGTTTTTATTGAGTTTGTTACAATATTGCTTCTGTTTTATATTTTGGCTTTTTGCCCGCAAGGCATGTGGGATCTTAGCTCCCTGACCAGGAATCACACCCGGACCCCCCTGCATTGGAAGGCGAAGTCTTAATCACTGGACCGCCAGGGAAGTTCTGTATTGTTAGTTTTTTTAAAAACATTCAGGTTATGCCTAAAGATGATTCTCTTTTCACTGATTTTGCCTGGAATGTGGTAAACTAGTTCCATGTACATATATTTATTTGTTTTTAATTTTTAAGCTTAGGAAATTTATCTTTGATCAAGTTTGTACTCCAATTGTCCTTGTTTTTTAATCTTTGTTTTTGTTTTGTGACCAGAAGCCTCTATTACTGCAGGAATAGATCTCTACTCCTGTCCTGTCAATCATCTTCTCTCTCATTTTCATCTCTTTGTCCTCCCTGCATTTTCAAGAATCTTCTCAAATTTGTTTTCCATGTCTCTGATCCAACTTTTACCATGTTAACCCTGCTCCATCCTGCTTCTATTTTTGTGCTGGGCACATATGTGAACAGTAAATGTTTCCTGAGTAAATAACGAATGATTACTATGGAATTTTTACTTTCTCTGTTTGTTCTCTTTTCTCCTTTCATGTACTTCTTTTCATTTAGTGCCAGTGTTTTTTCATGTCAGCTACATTCTCTCTCTAGTTTTTGCTCCCATTTCATAGAGGCATGTCTTTCTGCAGTCTAGGGGCACACCAAATGATTTTCTCCTGGTTCGTATGATAAACCATTTTTCAGAGGTTTGTCCTTTCTCTGAATCTTTCTTCCTCTTATCGATACTTGGCAATACTTTTCTCCATGGGCCCACATGTTACTCTCTCTTCTCATCCTAGAGTGAGGTGAGCTCCATTCAAATCTTGTGTTGGCTAATACATACATAGAATGCATGCTTTCCACCTGACCCCGCTCCAAGTGGGATGGTTTGAGTCACCTTCTCAGATCTGATGTCCGTGTATGAGTTGATGCACACAGTTTTCAGCTAGTTGCCACTTTCTAGCATTCACTTTAGATTTCATCTAATAGGGATATGCTGGAATGAAACAGGCTCTTGCCCTGCCCCATTGCATGACTCTCAGATGCTCTGAACAGATGGAGTTTATAAAGCACGACAGTCCCCATGCGCCGACAATGCTTCCTGACTGCTCCCACCGCAGCACTTTACTTGTGGGAATCAAACCTCCCAGGATGAAATTCGGTCCTCTCTTACTTCCTGCCCAGTTGTTTCCTGAAAGTGTTTTATTCTGCTGAATACAGAAAAAAGAGGTACAGATGGGAAACCGGGACAACACTGGCTGCTTCAAGGGAAAGTGCCAACACAGGAGAGGGAAGACTCCATTTTTTTTCATTTGGTTCAAATCTTCTAATTCTGAATGACAGACAAAAAGGTGGGTCCACCCATGTTTGTTCTGGTTGGGACAGCACGGAATAGATCACCAGTCATTTTTTCCAAATCAGCTTCTTGGGCTTTATAATTGTTGTAAAAATCTTTCAGATTCTGGCCCTGGGTTGACTAGTGGTCAACCAATGTTTGGGGATGGTTTTCAAAGTAGGCTTCTAAAGTCAGAAAGGCTTCCGTCTGCCCCCCGCTTCTCTACTCACCAGCTCTTTGACCTTTGGAAAGATGCTTTGTATCTCCAAGCCTGCTATCCTCATGTGTAAAACGGGGATGATACAGTATCCACTCTATCAGTATGTTGTCAGAAATAATTGGGTTAAGCATCTGTCATAGAGTAAATGCAGATACTCCTAGCACTGTTGTTTTTAGTGCTATTTTAAGTTTTCATTTTTATCTGCATAGGTATTAACAAATAATTTTTATTTTTATTATGTAATTATTGAGTATTCATTTTATAACACTTGGAAAATATTGTCAAGCAAAAAGAAAAACAAAATTAAATCACCTAGACTCCTACCATCCAGAAGAACCACCTGGACATTTTGCATGTTTTTTCCATTTTCTTACCATGAGTGTGTGGTTGGGGGAGGTATGGGTGTGTGTGAAGAAAAGCAAGCTAATACTATTTTCTAACCTATTCTTTCACTGTTTTCCACAAACATGCTCCATGTTGCAAACTATTCTCTGACATTACTTCTGATGGCTGCATGATATGCCATTGTATGGATATGTCAAAATTTATTTCATTTAACCTATCATTGGACATTCAGAACTCTGAAAATTATTTTGTTACTATCAACACAGAGATGGACATTCTAATAAATAAACTTTTTCTCTTCATCTATGTTCATTTTCTTAAATAAATTCCTGGAAGTGTTAGGTCAAATGATGTTTCTTACATATTGCCAAATTGCCTGCTACAAAGTTCACAGCATTTGCCAGTTTGTACCATCCTCAACAGCACAAAAATGATAACTTTTTAAATGTAATTATTAGTGAGAAGGAATGTTTTAGTCAGTTTATTGGTAATTTAAGTTTCTTTTTCTTTTTTCTATGTGTTACCTACTTGTGATTTTCAAGTTTTTTAATGAAGCATTTGTTTCACTGACTTTTAAGGGAGCTCTTTATTTAATACGCATTTTAATCCTTTATCAGTATTTCTTTATCTATGAAGAAATATATTTCTTTATTAAAATGTTTAGTATAATTCACTGGTGATGTTATATTGACCTGTAGTTTTCTTTGTGGAAATATTTATAATTATGGATTCAATTTCCTCACTAGATATAGATTTTTAGATCTTCTCATTCTTTTTTTATCAGTTTTGGTAAATTATGTTTTTCTAGCAATTTGTGCACTTCATCTAAAATTTCAAATTATTTGCCAGAAAAACATTTATAATATCCTCTTTTATCTTTTCAATTTACATGTATTGATGTTCGGTTTTTTTTCATTCCTACCATTAGTAACTTGTGATATCTCTCTTTTTCCCTGGATTGCCAGGAGACTATCCATTTTCTTAGTCTCTTTGCTTTTACATGTGTGTGTTCATATTGGTAGCGTACTGATTTACAAAAATTTTATTCTGTTATGTAAATCTATCTTTCTTTCTCTGTGATTACTCTTCCCTCTCATAATCAGATAAATATTATATGTATTTTCTTTCAGTTATTTTTAATTTCTTGGGTGGTTGTTATTATGTTAACATTTTTAAATAAAAATAATATAGGCACATATTTAAAGAAAATGTACCAAACAGTTCAGAAAGGTGTAATATGAAAAGTTCAGTTCTCTCTCTCTTCACCCCCATTCCCAGTCTCACTTCTCAGAGCTCCTATAATAAGTTCTATGCATACCTCCAGAATATATTTCTGCATGGGCCAGCATGTGTGTATATGCACTACATATAATTATTTTAACACATTTTGGAACAGACAGTTCTAAACACTATACATATATTCCAAACATTCTATACATGTATTCACATGTTGTTATTGTTAGATATTTGCTTTCAAAAATAATGACTAGGGCTTCCCTGGTGGCGCAGTAGTTGAGAGTCCGTCCGCCGATGCAGGGGACACGGGTTCGTGCCCCGGTCCGGGAAGATCCCACAGGCCGCGGAGCGGCTGGGCCCGTGAGCCATGGCTGCTGAGCTTGCGCGAACAGAGCATGTGCTCCGCAATGGCAGAGGCCACAACAGTGAAAGGGGCCCGCGTACCACTAAAAAAAAATAATAATAATGATTATGTCCTTCTAAATTTGTGATTTTCAAACTTTAACATGTATCAGAATCACCTGCCAGGTTTATTAAAACACAGACTGCTGGCGCTACTCCCAGTTTCTGACTCACTAAGTTCTGGGGAGGGGCCCAACATTTTGCATTTTAACAAGTTCCTTAGTGTTGCTGATCTTGCTGGTCTGAGACCACTCTTTAAGGATCACTGCTCTCATTGATTATTTCAAAGTCCCAGAGTAAAGCCCTCCATTCAAGCGTATTTAATGAAGAAGAATGGAACCCCATGAATGGGAGCAGTCACTGGTATGGCAGGACCCACTCAGGAATTCCGTCTTCTGGGGCTGCCAGCCAGCCCCTTTTCCACACAGACACCACTTTCAAAATTGACATCCTGTTGATTAATCAAGTGCTAATACGTTTCCAGAGAGACCTGAATTTAAGCCATTATTGTATGTGACCACATGTGTGTGGCTCACAGGACACGTGGCCCATCTTTAGAGGCTGCCTGTGTGCCAAGTGCAGTCCTCAGCCCTGCACCAGCATCACGCTTATTTGAGACACGGATTCCCGCTCCAGCCCTGAGAATCTGGAGCTCCTGGGATCTGCATTTTTAAAAAGCACCCAAGGCAATTTTTATGCACCCTTGCATTTTCTAACTCTGGTCTGGGGAATGGAGCAGATGTCAAGACCACTAGGGGAAAAGTTGTTAAGGATGCCTCTGGAAGCAGGGCATGGCACAACAAAAAGGAAAAAAAAAAACTGAAACAGGAGTGCCTCCCAGCGCCGAATGCCATTTATTAGTCACCTCCTGTGTACCCAGCACTCTAACACTTCATCTGCATCGCCTCCTTTTATGCTCACAATACTACGGTAAGAATGAGGATGCAGAGTTGAAGGAAGAACAAGGAAGTGGTGGCACTGAGATTTGAACCCAATGCCTGTGTTCTTTTTCTATTCCATACCATACCCTTCACCATTTCACCTGAGTGAAGCAGGAGGTAGGTGAGGGTGCTCCCACGCAGGTAGTGTCCTTTGAGTGGGGATGTGAGGATAGTGGCAGAATTTTTGGTGCTCCTTACATGGATGTGTCCGGTGATAAAGAGGATGGGAATGGCTGAGTCACTGGTGAATCTGGGGATACAGAGAGCCACCGTGAATGATAAGAGCTCAAGTAGAGTTTTCAGTCTGAAATGCTCAATTTGGCCATTGGCAATGCCTCATTTCTCAGACAACTATTCAGTCAACCATCCTGTGAGTCACCATCCCCAAAAAATGAGTGTGATTATGGAAACCCACCAGGCACCGAGAACAGGAAAGCATTGGGAGTCTGGGAAGGCCCCAGACTAACATTGCCAAGATCTCCTTCCTTCTGATTTTTAAATCCATGTGTGCTTCTTGGAAAATTTAATCCACATGTTTTGGGATCATTTACACTTAACCCATCAAAATGTAGTTTTATTAGAGCCATTTGATGTCTAAGAAGCTCGATGTGCTTTCTCCTTCTTTCTTTCTTGAATATAAACCTCTAAAAGCATTCTTTCCCACCCCTAGCCCCAACTTCTAAAGCTGGAATTTATATTTTGTCAATAAAAACTAGCCTAGAACCTGAAAACAGGCAACCTCAGGCCTAACCTAGCCTATGAAAAGTTACAAATATCTTCTCTCATTTCCCAGAAAAGGCCCCTAGCAGTTGTGGGAAGAAAGCCTACCATCCTGCAGATTCCACCTCCTCCACAGACAGCCTTCTGCCTGGCAGGGGAACACAAGATGTATTCCAGACCCTTGCTTTTAATTCAAAGAGAGCTTTGCCCACTTTTCTCAGGGTAGCATTCTGGAAGCCCAGTTTAGTGATTCATTCCAGTGAAATCCACAGGATACCAAACCATGGTGAAGAGACTCTAAACTGTTTCCATCTCACTCCCATGGAAGTATTTCTCTGAAAAGAGCATCCCAACCTCTGCCAAATGCTAATCACCCAGAGCCTCTTCAGGGACACCTGAAATAGAAAATAGTGAGCATTATACACAGCACACTTCCAAGTAGGGAAAGAATAATTATATCCAAGTCCATTGTTTGTTATTTATTTCATATGCTCTATTCCCCTTTTGCTTTGCTAGGTTGGTTGCAATTTGATACAGTTTTTCCAACTTGGGGCTACCATTAAATTACTTACTAGCTTCTAGACTTTGTTTTCTGTAGTCCTTCAAAAGCAAACCCCAATCCATCCAGGGTGAATTGCTCCCTGGCATGAGATTTCTTTTTTACTTTTCTTTTTTTTTTTTTTTTTTTTTTGGCCATGCCGTGCAGCATGCACAATCTTAGTTCCCCCACCAGGGATCAAACTTGTGCCCCCTGCCGTGGAAGCGTGGCGTCTTATCCACTGGACCACCAGGGAAGTCCCGAGATTTCATTTTAAGTTAAGAGGCATAAATTGATATAAAACAGTATGGCAATTCCTCAAGAAATTAAACATGGAATTACCATGCAATCTAGCCATTCTATTTCTGGATATATGTCCAAAAAATGACAGAGTCTTGAAAAGATATTTGTACATCAATGTTTACAGCTGCATTATTCACAGAAGCCAAATGGTGGAAGCAACCCCAAGTACCCATTGACAGATAAACAGATAAACAAAATATGGTATATATACATTTACAATGGAATGCTACAACACAGAGGAACTTGAGGACATCATGCTAAGTGAAATAAACCATCCACAAAGGGGACAATTACTGTCTAATATCACTTACATGAGGTACCTAGAGTAGACAAATTCATACACACAGAAAGTAGAATGAGGTTGCCAGAGGCTGGAGGCGAAGGCGAATGGGGAGTTATTCTTTAATGGATAGAGAGTTTCAGTTTTGCAAGATGAAAAGAGTTCTGGAGATGGACAGTGCTGATGGTTTCACAATAATGTGAATGGACTTAATGCCACTGAATTATACCCTTTAAAATGGTTAGGATGGTAAATTTTATGTTACGTCTATTTTACCATGATTAAAAAAAAAGGAATAGGTTGACCCCAAGCATGTGAAGAGTGGTAGACTTGAGGCTATTTTGCAACTCATCAGCATCCACCTTGGGAAGTTTAATCTTGTTTTGTCCTTGACCTTGGAATCGTTTTTGATTGGCTAAAAACACTAACGGATTCCATGGTCTTTTATTGTCTCTTAATTGCTATTATCTCTGCTGCTTAGCTTTAATATTAATGCAGAACTGGTAAGGTCTTATTGAGACACTGACTTTGAGAAGTAATCGGTTGAATAGTTCATTTTTTCTCCCAAAGCCTGAGGGATAATAAAGCCTTCTAGAATAGGGTGACAGGGTGAAGCTAAGTATTAAATTGTATCCCTCAAAACCCAAGAAAAATGGTCCAAAAATAAGTAAAATCAAGTGATAAATATAGGAATACAAACTCATGCTATATTCTTTAAAAGTGGTGACCAGAAAAGATATCCCATGAAGTTATACAGTGATCTATGTCAATTATTTCTCAATAAAACTGGAGAAAAAGGAAGGTAGCCATAGACAATATGTAAAGAAACAAACATGCCTCTGTTCCAATAAAATTTTATTTACTTACTACATAATTTATGACTTTATGTATGTATTTACAGGTGGTGGGTGGGCCTGATTTGTTTGGCTTACAAGCTATAGTTTGCCAACCTCTGGTCTAGAAGAACTGAATTCTCTAGACTCTAAATCCTGTCCTCTGTTCTCTGGGCTAAGTTACAAATAAATTAAAAAAATATATATGAACTCTGGAAGTCTCCACACTAATTGGCTTGTGATCAAAAATGGGATTCAAAAGGAAGAAATGCACCATCCATGAACCAGAGCTTCCCTGCCCCATCCATCTCCATCTGGATCTACAAATGATAGGGGTGGTGTTTTCAGATCACTCTGTTCTGTGACATAGATACCATTAACATAGCACATCCTAACTGTAAATACACATGACCTCTAAGTCAAGTTGGAAAGGGGGCAGGGGGAGAAGGAAAGATGTTTCTCGGAAACTCTTTTCTTTTCTTTTTTTTTTTTAAATTCAAACAGAAAGTCACAAAAATTATAATCATCCTCATCAGTTCACTCAGTCCCATGTAATTAATTTCTTTTTCATCTTGATCTTTTGTTGGCACTTGTATGAATTCATCAGTTTTCCATTAGAGTTCTGAAAATGCTTATTCATTCAGTTCAGCAGCATAGTCAGTTACCAGAAAACTGTACTTGTCAGAGTCTTTTCCATGAATTTGGAAACTCTTTTCAAAAGAAGACATTATCACACATTGTCCTGGACAGAATTGTTTTTAAGTCAGTCTTTTGGTTTTACATACTTCAGAAGAAATTTGATGTTCCAATTAATCTTGGTTAGTACATTAATCGACCAATATAAATAAAAGTTAGTAAAGATAATAATATCTAACATTTCATGAGCCTTAAGTTCCAGACAGGCATCCTGATACAACATGTAGTATCATATTGAATCTTGGCAAAATCTCAGTCTCCCAGAATGTATGGAGCAGCTATTTGAGGACTCTGGAAGGTAAATGGTAGCAGGTGGGATGAGGAAGAAAACCAGATTAAAATGACCACCATACTGGCGATGTTTACCACTTTTTTCCCTCTCTGGTATCCCCAGGGCCTGAACTCAAGGCAGCCTGGAACTCAGAAGTGGACATTGGTGTGAACAGAGTTCCAGGAAAAGACCTCTAGATCTGGATTTGGAGCAGAAAGGGAACTCCTAAAGCTCAGAGAGGATGCAGAGGTCCCCCTCCCTCTATTTCCCTTCTATTTTCCTATGTCTGCAATCCCACGGCAGCACCGCAGAGGCTGCAATTCAACTGGAGCCAGACTTTGAGAGATGGGAGCCTTCCTGTCTAGTGGGTGGAGCTGTGATCCCAAGACAGTGGGGCGAACCTGGCTGCCTGTGTTTTTATCTCTCTCTCCAATCTTCCACCCCTTGGCCCTGTGGACAACACAGTGGTGCAACTAAAGCCACAGCATTCTGGCCAGAGGACCAAAGAGGGGAGCCCAGGGAACCAAAAACTACAGGGAAATTGCGGAGAGGAATAAGCTCAGGAAAGTGAACCCATAAAGGTTTTTTGTGAACTACCGGGCTCACCTTCTTGTTCTTACGTGGGTCTGATCCTAATGGGCATACCAAAAGCTTGGAAAACTAAACTAACAATAGACTACTGCCCAGGTTGCAGACTGACTACTAGGTGGTGCATATGCCGGCAAGTGGGCAGGCCTGCCCATAAAGAAATAGCAGGAGGGAGTTTTTCCCATTATGGAACTGTTCTGTATCCTGATTGTGGTGGTAGCACAAATCTGTGGCAGTATTAACATTCATAACACTGTACACCAAAAAGAAAGCCAACAACAACAAAAAGCAATTTTGCATGATAATTTAAAAAATAGAATCAACAACAACAAAGTAAGTCACAGTGAGACAGTGTACCTCTCACATTTCTTAGATGTGTCAGAATTGACTCACGCTAACTTAGGCAGAAAAGGGTTAAATCTGAAGACTATTGATTGGCTCACAGAATTGACAGGAAGGGCAAAGAACAAGGACTGGAAAAGTGATACTACAGTAGTCTCTGGTAGCACTGGGTGTTCAGTTCTGCCACAGACACTCATGTCTACCTGCTCCTTTGGCTGCCATAGAGATTCCCAGGATGGGCAGGGGGGCAACTGTAAACAGGAGAGGTAGTCAGACGTCAGGTGGCAAAAATAATTAAATAAAATACTATTGTTAGCCCCTCCTGCAGGTAACTAGTTGAGCACAGTTTCTACAACTTCCTTGAGTTCATGCAATTTTACCAGGACTCAAAACTTGTGCTGCTAAAAACCACACAACAATGGCTGAGAATCTCTCCAACTGCAGGAGAGCTTTGTGGAAACAATGTTGCCTGTCTAAAAGCAAAGAGGAGAAGTAATTTGAAGCAGAAATTCCAACTTCCTCCTGGCTCTGCAATTCAAGGGAATGCTAACCCAGCTGTTTGTTTTTCTTTTTAACAGTTTGTTTTGTCTTTGAAATATAAACACTGAATTTTTTAGTACGTGCACTGCCTCTGATATATTCCCTAGAGCAGTAGCATTTGAGCTTTTTTGTTCACATACCCATCAGCAAATATTTTTGAGCATTGCCCCTAATAATATATGTAAGTTTATTTATAAGTTATATATACTACGATATTTATATATTGTGTGCATTCTAACATCTTAAAAAACATGAAATATTTTAAAATAACATTTATTAAAACAATACAAAATCATTTTGTATTTCATTAATACATTATTAATGTGAGCAATGGTACTGAATATGCTTCGAATATCTGATCCTAAAGTCAGCTTTTATACTTGATTTAACGGAAGCTATATTTACAAAGATACGTAAATCCAAATGAAAGAAGTACATTATTGGCTATGTTTATTAAACTATGGTTCGTATTATTTAAACTTCATCTACCAGTTTACAAAAGGGTTTTTTGGGGGGGAGAGGAGGGAAATCTGGTTAGTAAATATCCATTTCTCCTGCTGTTGGGCAAACAATTGGAAAATGTTGCATTTTTGTATTTTTAACAAATGACTTCAAGACTCACTGAAAATTTTTTTTTAGCGAGAAAAATTTTAATAGGTTAGAAAACCATAAGAATTCTAGTTTTTAATGGCTGTGCAACTGCGAGATTTTAGAAGTGTTGACCTGATATCATTTGCAACAACAAAATCTTGAGATGATGGAAATGTTTTTCAAACATTCCTTTTCAAAATTCTCCATAGCACAAATTTCTTTTGAAAGGTGGTTCTTTGCTTACTGTTAAATATCACCCTTTACCTTGTAGGAATAGATCAAGAATGTTAATTTAAAAAAATATATGCTAGCGAGCATGCTATCTGTATGGCATCAGAGAAAACATCAGCAAGTTTTGTACACTTCATCTTTCATAAAGCAAATCTCATACTTCATATTTCCCTTTCAATGGAATTCTGCTTCCAGTTTTGGTGGACTAGGTTGTTTCAGAACTACTTCCCCATTTATAACAACTAGAAAAATTAAACAAAAAAAATTTTAAATGTGTTTGCTACACTGTTGATGGGAATGTAAGTTGGTGCAGCCACTATGGAAAACAGTATGGAGGTTCCTCAGAAAACTAAAAATAAAACTACCATATGACCCAGCAATCCCACTTCTGGGCATATATCCAGACAAAACTCTAATCCAAAAAGATAAATGCACCCCCATGTTCATAGCAGCACTATTCACAATAGCCAAGACACGGAAACAACCTAAACGTCTATAGACAGATGAATGGATAAAGAAGATGTGGTACATATATACAATGGAATACTACTCAGCCACAAAAAAGTACAAAATAATGCCATTTGCAGCAACATGGAGGCAACTAGAGATTATCATACTAAGTGAAGTAAGTCAGAAAGAGAAAGACAAATACCATATGATATCACTTATATGTGGAATCTAAAATATGACACAAAGGAACCTATCTACAAAACAGAAACAGACTTACGGTCACAGAGAACAGACTTGTGGTTGCCAAGGGGAAAGAGGCTGGTGGAGGGATGGAGTGGGAGGTTGGGGTTAGCAGATGTAAGCTCTTATATATAGAAGGGCTAAACAACAACAAGGTCCTACTATATAGCATGGAGAACTATATTCAGTATCCTATGATAAACCATAATGGAAAAGAATATTACAAAAAAGAATGTATTATATATAACTGAATCACTTTGTTGTACAGCAGAAATGAACACAACATGGTAAATCAACTATACTTCAATTTAAAAAAATGTGTTTGGAAGTATTAGAGAGCTACTAAGGTGGTGGGAAATTGTGGACCAAGATCCAAGAGAGAGGTGAGCCCAGACAGGTAAGCCCAGCATTTAGCGCTGCCTTTCCCCTCTAGGCAATTGCCAGTCTAAAAAATAATGGCTGAAAGCCTAAATAAGCTTTTAACAGATTTACAGGACTAGGGAAACAAAAATCAGAGAAGGAGCCCTGGTAGGTAGATAGATAACCAGATACAGAAATACAGATGTAAATGTATATCTCCGTATGCATATAGCTACATATATTCCTGAGGCTGTCCACTGAGAAGGTCTGTGAGCAACCCCTCAATAACAGTGAAGCACTTACTGCCCAGATCTTGATCTCTAAGTACCATCCTCCACTAATAGGTACTACAGCTTAGTGGAGAAATGGCAGGTTACAGGGAAAGTACAAGATGAGCCTGGAACATCTGTTGTGCCAGAAAGTAAAAAAGCGCTCAGAAATTGATGGGGACATGTCAAAGGCACAGAAGGTGGTGTGAAAGGGCTGACACTGGCCAAATCTGGGACAATAGAGTATCAAAATAAATGATGATAAGGTGTCATAACTCTTTGAAAAACCATGAGTCCACACTTAACATAATGAAATAAATAATAAACAAATGTGGGGAAGAGAAAGCTTCACCTTACGGTGGAATGTCAACAATGTAGAAAGGGACATTAAAACCAGTGGGGGAAAGTCCGATGACTTTGATGAATGAATAAATAAATGGTAGTATACCACCACCACCACCAACACCAACAACAACAGAAGGACAATATTGGGGAAGCCAAACTACTTGAGTTCCTACTGACCAAGAACAGGACAATGGGAACATCAATAAAGATAATGATGTGTAAAGGATTAAAACATGTCAAATATGTTAAATCCAGGAGTCCCTGGATTTAAAAAATACTCAAAAAATCTCATTCACTGCTTCTGAAGGATTCTAGAAACCACCTCACTATTTTGAAAACTGATAAGTGAAATGAAAGAATCAAGCATTTATCTTGCCTGTCCTGTATGACCTAGCTACCAAATAGTTGCTGAGAGAACTTCCCTTTTATGGAGAATCTCACTTCACAAAAGAAGGAACAAAGGAGTTAGAAAAGCATCATTTTGCGCCCCCCTAATGAATTCATGGTACCAGATAGAACACTGTTGGCTGATAATATCACAAAAAGAAAGAAAAACAACCACACATTACACATCTCCTAGCAGAAGCATAACCCACCACCCATGAAGTCATCTCACCAAAAACAAACAGCAAAACAAAACCCTGCCTCTGACCAAGACTCTTGACTCAATTTCCAATTTACAGAAAATACCAAGAATAATATATACTGGGATATCTTATATCACCACAAAGATGTGATCAGTAAAATCCAGACTGTGGAAAACTACAAAACAACATTTCTTCAACAAAAAATTGCAAGGCAGAAAAAAGAAAAGAAATTAAAAGAGACTTAAGAGACATATCAACTAATCACAACATATGGACTTTATTTGGGTCCTGATTCAAACAAGCAAACTTAAAATTATGACACAAACAAGAAGATATGAACATCAACTTGGATATTTGTTGGTATTAAGGAATTACTATTAACTGTT